>NW_027397125.1:2430360-2755063 GCF_003265705.2 Callorhinus ursinus
GAAGAGACTGTCTTTTTTCCATTGGACAGTCTCTTCAACAAATGGTGTTGGGAAATTGGACAGCCACATGCAGAAGAATGAAACTGGACCATTTCCTTACACCACACACAAAAATAGACTCCAAATGGTTGAAAGACCCAAACGTGAGACAGGAGTCCATCAAAATCCTAAAGGAGAACACAGGTAGCAACCTCTTCGACCTCAGCCGCAGCAACTTCTTCCTAGAAACATCACCAAAGGCACAGGAAGCCAGGGCAAAAATGAACTATTGGGATTTCATCAAGATAAAAAGCTTTTGCACAGCAAAAGAAACAGTCCACAAAACCAAAAGACAACCGACAGAATGGGAGAAAATATTTGCAAATGACATATCAGATAAAGGGCTAGTATCCAAAATCTATAAAGAACTTATCAAACTCAACACCCAAAGAACAAATAATCCAATCAAGAAATGGGCAGAAGACATGAACAGACATTTTTCCAAAGAAGACACCCAAATGGCCAACAGGCACATGAAAAAGGGCTCAACATCGCTTGGCATCAGGGAAATCCAAATCAAAACCTCAATGAGATACCACCTCACACCCGTCAGAATGGCTAAAATGAACAAGTCAGGGAACGACAGATGTTGGCGGGGATGCGGAGAAAGGGGAACCCTCCTACACTGTTGGTGGGAGTGCAAGCTGGTGCAGCCACTCTGGAAAACCGTATGGAGGTTCCTCAAACAGTTGAAAGTAGAGCTACCATTCGATGCAGCAATTGCACTACTGGGTATTTACCACAAAGATACAAATGTAGGGACCCGAAGGGGTACGTGCACCCCAATATTTATAACAGCAATGTCCACAATAGCCAAACTGTGGAAAGAGCCAAGACGTCCATCGACAGATGAATGGATAAAGAAGAGGTGGTATATATACACAATGGAATATTATGCAGCCATCAAAAGGAATGAGATCTTGCCATTTGCAATGACGTGGATGGAACTGGAGGGTGTTATGCTGAGTGAAATAAGTCAATCAGAGAAAGACATGTATCATATGACCTCACTGATAGGAGGAATTCTTAATCTCAGGAAACAAACTGAGTGTTACTGGAGTAGTTGGGGGTGGGAGGGATGGGGTGGCTGGGTGATAGACATTGGGGAGGGTATGTGCTACAGTGAGCGCTGTGAATTGTGCAAGACTGTTGAATCACAGATCTGTACTTCGGAAACAAATAACGCAACATATTTTAAGAAAAAAGAAAAAGAAGACGATAACAGGAGAGGAAGAATGAAGGGGAGTAAGTCGGAGGGGGAGACAAACCATGAGAGAGGATGGACTCTGAAAAACAAACTGAGGGTTCTAGAGGGGAGGAGGTTAGGGGGATGGGTTAGCCTGGTGATGGGTATTAAAGAGGGCACATTCTGCATGGAGCACTGGGTGTTATGAACAAACAATGAATCATGGAACACTACATCAAAAACTAATGATGTAATATATGGTGATTAACATAACAATAAAAAATTAAAAAAAAGAAAAGAAAAAAAAGAAAATGTCCATTTAGATCATCTGCCCGTTTTTAAATCAGATTGTTTTTTGTGCTATTGAGTTGCATGAGGTCTTTGTATGTTTTGGATGTTAATCCATTATCAAATATATTATTTGCAGATATTTTCTCTCATTTAGTACATTGCCTTTTCTTTTTGTCAGTGGTTTCCTTTGCCATACAGAAACTTTTCATTTTGATGTAATCCCACTTGTTTATTTTTGCTTTTGTTGCCTTTGCTTTTGGGATCAAATCTAAAAAATCATCACCAAGACCAAGGTCAAGGGATTTACCACATGTTTTCTTCTAGAGTGTTTATGGTTTCAGGTCTTACATTCCCATCGTTAATCCATTTTGAGTTGATTTTTGTGTATTGTGTAAGAGAGCTGTCCAATTTCATTCTTTTGCATGTGGCTGTCCAGTTTTCCCAGCCTCATTTATTGAAGAGAAAGTCCTTTCCCCATTGTATATTCTTGGCTCCTTGTTTGTAAATTAATTGACCACATATATGTGGGTTTATTTTTGGGCTCTCTATTCTGCTCCACTGATCTATGTGTCTGTTTTATGTCAATACCATACTGTTTTGATGACTATAGCTTTTGTAATATAGTTTAAAATCAGGGAGCATGACACCTCCAGCTTTGTTCTTCTTTCTTAAAATTGCTTTGCCTATTTGGGGTCTTTTGTGGCTCCATAAAAATTTGAGGATTGTTTTTCTATTTCTGTGAAAAATGCCACTGGAATTTTGATAGGGATTTCATTGAATCTGTAGATAGTTTTAGGTAGTTTGGGTATTTTAACAATATTAATTCTTCTATTCCATGAGCATGGAATATCTTTTTGATGTTATTTTTGATAATGTTCTTTTTGATGCTATTGTAAGTGGGATTACTTTTTCTGATAGTTCATTGTTAGTGTATAAAAATACAACAGATTTTTTCATTGATTTTGTATTCTGTAACTTTGCTGAATTCATTGATTAGTTCTAACAGTTTTTGTTTGTTTTGTTTTGGTGGAGTCTTTAGGGTTTTCTATATATAATATGTCATCTGAGATAGAGTTTTACTTCTTTTTTTCCAGTTTGGATGTCTTTTATTTCTTTTTCTCTTTTCTAATCGTTCTGTCTAGGATTTCCAGTACTATGTTGAATAAAAGTAGACTGAATGGACATTCTTGTTTTATTTCTGATCTTGGAGGAAAAGCTTTGAGCTTTTCACTGTTAACTATGATCATAGCTGTGACTTTGTCATATATGGCCTTTATTATGTTGAGGTGTGTTCCATCTATACCCCATTTGTTGAGAATTTTTATCATGAAAGGATGTTGAAATCTGTCAAATGCTTTTTTCTAGATCTATTGAGGTTATCCTATGATTTTTATCCTTCATTTTGTTAATGTGGTGTATCACACTGATGGATTTGTGGATCCTTGGGATATGTTCCACTTTATCAAAGTGTATGGGTCTTTTAATGTGTTGTTAAATTCAGTTTGGTAATATTGTGTTGAGGATTTTTGCATCTATGTTCATCAGGGACATTGTCCTGTAATTTTCTTTTCTTGTGGTAACTTTGGTTTGGTATCAGGGTAATGCTAGCGTCATAAGTGAGTTTGGGAGTATTTCCTCCTTGTCTATTTTTTGGAAGAGTTTGAGAGGGACTGGTATTAATTTTTTTTTTTAATGTTTGGTCGAATTCATCTATGAAGCCATCTACTCCTGGACTTTTATTTGTAAGGAGGTTTTTAATTACTGATTCAATCTCTTTACAAGTAATTGGTATCATCAGATTTTCTATTTCTTCATGATTCAGTCTTGGAAGTTTGTTAAAAATTTATTCATTTCTTCTAGGTTTGTTCGCATATACGTGTTCATAGTAGTCTCTTATGATCCTTTGTATTTCTGTGGTATTGGTTGTAATGTCTTCTCTTTCATTTCTAATTTATTTGAGTCTTCTTTCTTTTTCACTTAGTGCTTTTACTTTCATTCTTGAAAGATTTATTTGCTGAGTACAAAATCCTAAAGTGACAGTTATTTTTTCCTCAGATCTTTAAAGATATTGTTCCACTGTTTATGGCTCCCATTGTTGAGATAATCAGGCACAGTTAAATATTTCTTTGGGTGATCTGTCTTTTTTCCATTAAATATGCCACTGTATTTCTTTTTGAAATTTGCCAATATAATTGTTAAGTTGTCTCTTTTTCCTTTTAATCTGCCATTTTTTGCTTCACATAGTTTTGGTTTTGGGTGTTAGAAGCCTGTGCATTTATAATTGTTAGATCTTCCTGATCAACTCTTTTATTATTATGAAATAACCATCCTTTTCTCTAGTAGCATTTCTTTGTGTTTTATGATTATGGTCACTTAAAATCTCTTATGGTTACTGTTTGCATGGTCTGTCTTTCTCCATTCTTCTACTTTCAGTCTATTTATGTCTTAGAATCTAAAGTGAGTCTTTTATGTACAGTATATAGTTGGATCCTTACTTTTTTTTACTTTGTAATTAGTGTCTAGTCTATTCATATTTAATGTATTTATTAATAGGTTTAGGTGTATGCCTGCCATTATTTATTCTCTAAATGTTTCATGTTTTTTTCTTCCTATTTTCCTCCTTTACTATCTTTACTGTTTAAGAAATATTAGTATACCATTATTAATTCCTTGATTATTTTTAAAACTTTATTTTCAAGTTATTTTCTTAAGGACTGCTCTAGGGATTATAATATTCATTCTAATTTATCACAATCTACTTCAGGTTAATACTGATTAAATTCCAGGAAAATACAGCAATTTTGCTCCAATATAGCTTTATCTTCCCCAGTGACTTTGAGCCATTATTGTCATATATATTGCCTGTATATGTGTTATAGTCCCAATTATAGAGCATTAAATTATGTCATATAATTTTATGACTTTTACATAAATTAAGAGAAAAAAGAAAATATTTTAACCGTTTTTATATTTATCCACATATTAAGCATATTTGATCTCTTCATTTTTTCCTTTGAATTTAAATTACTATCAGATGTTACTTCTTTTTAGATGGGAAAAATTTGTCTTTACTATTTCTTATAATGGATGTCTGTAAGCAATACATTTTTTGTCTTTGATCATCTAATAATGTCTTTATTTTCCCAACATTTTGAAGGATAATTTTGCTGCATATAGAACTCTTGTCTAATAATTTTTTTCTTTCAATACTTTTAAGGTCATTCCACTACTTTCTGGTCTCAATTGTTTCTGATGAGATGTCATATGTCAATCATTTTGTCAGTCCTACTGTATGTGATAAGTTATTTTTCTCTTTCTGCTTTCAAAGTTTTCAACTTTGTCTTTTTCAGCAGTGTGACTATGATAGGTCAAGGTGTGGATTGATTTCTCTCTCTCTCTCTCTCTCTCATCTAGTTGGAGTTCATTTAACTTCTTAGATCTGTAGGTTAATAGTTTTCATCAAATTTGGGAAAATTGACCTTTAATTTTCTACCTTTTTCACTCTCTTGTCTCTCCCTGGGATTTGCATTATACATATGTCAGTATAACAGATCACTGAGGCTTTGTTTTTCTTAAATATTTTTTCTATCTGCTATTTAGATTGAATTATTTCTTTTGCTCGATTTTCAAATTCACTGATTCTTTTCTCTACCACCTCAAACCTGCTGTTGAAACCACTCTGAATACTTTTCATTTTGATTACTTTTCAAATCTAGAATTTTCATTTGACTATTTAAAAAACATTTTAGAAGACTTTATTTTTAGATAATTTTTAAGTTTACAGAAAAATTAGAAACTACAGAGCCTTCCTATATACCCCTTGTTTCTTGCACACAACTTTCTCTATTATTTTTCTAAATTTTTCTCTATTTTTAATATCTTGCATTAGTGTGGTACATTTGTTAAAGTTGATGAATCAATATTGATACATTATTATTAACTGAAGTCCACAATTTACATTAGGATTCACTCTTTATGTTGTGCAGTTCTATGGGTTTTGTCAAATGCATAATGTCATATATGACATCACAGTGTCATACAGAATAACTTCACTGCCTTAAAAATCCCCTGTGCTCCACCTATTCATCCTGAGTCTCCTCTTCTTTCCCTTTTTGAACCTGGCAACTACTGATTTTTTTAATGTTTTTATAGTTTTGCCTTTTATAAAATGTCATACAACTGGAATCATACAGTCTTTTCAGTCTCCATGTCTTTAGAGTTGATCTTATTGCTTGCCACTGTGTGTGTGTGTGTGTATATATATACACACACACACACACCACATTTGTTGATCCATTCACCTATTGAAGAACATCTCGGTTCCTTCCAATTTTTGACAATTATGAAAAAGAAAGGAAATTAAAAATTAATGTGAAGATTTTGTGTGGAAATAAATCTACAACTCATTTGGGAAAATACTTATAAGTGTGACTACTAGATCACATCATTAGACTATGTTAAATTTTGTAAAGAATTGCAAAACTGTCTTCAAAAGTGGATGTACCATACATGCTCCCTCCAGCAATGGATAAGAGCTCCTGTTGCTCCACATCCTTGTCATCATTTGGTATTATCAGTATTTTTAATTTTAGCCATTCTAATAGGTGTGTACTGGTATCTTATTATTGTTCTAATTTACAATTCCCTAATGAGAAATGATGTTGAGAATCACTTCATGTGCTTATTTGCCATCATGTATCTTCTTTGGTGAGGTGTATGTTCAGATCTTTTTCTCATTTCTTAATTGGGTTACTTGTATTCTTATTAAGTTTTAAGTGTTCTTTGTTTATTTCAGGTGCAAGTCTTTTATCAAATATGTGTTGTGCAAATATTTTCTCCCAGTGTGTGGCTGGTCTTCTCATTATCTTGACAGTGTCTTTCACTGAGCAGAAGTTTTTAATTTTAATGAAGTACAAATTATGATTTGTTTCCTCATGGACCATGCTTTTACTGCTCTATCTTAAGTGATTTAATTAAGATTTAATCTTTTTTTTAAAGAGATATATGCAAAGCCAAGCTTTATTTAAAAAATAATAGAAGGTAAACCAATGAATGAAATTGTTTCACTACCCACCCCCCCAAAAACCAAGTATAATTGCGAAGAGCTGAGAATTAGGATAGTATCCTAGAGTGCCTTAATATGAATTTCTTTTGTTAGAAAAGAAATTTTTGCTTGAGATATTTTTCTTTAACTGGATTGAAAATTATATGCGGAAAACACATTTTTTATTTATTTTATTTTTCAAAATATTTATTTATTTATTTATTTTCCAAGATTTAATATAAATTCAAGTTAGTTAACATATAGTGTAGTATTGCTTTCAGGAGTAGAATTTAGTGATTCGTCACCTACATATAACACCCAGTGCTCATCACAACACGTGCCTTCCTTAATGCCCAGCAAACATTTAGCCCATGCCCCTACCCACTCCCTTCCAGCAACCCTCAGTTGGTTCTCGATAATTAAGAGTCTCTTATGGTTTGCCTCCTTTTTCTTTTTTTATCTTATTTTATTTTTCTCTCCCTTCCCCTATGTTCATCTGTTTTGTTTCTTAAGTTCCACATATGAGTGAAATGATATGGTATTTGTCTTTCTCTGACTGACTTATTTCACTTAGTATAATACACTCTAGTTCCAGCCATGTTGTAGCAAATGGCAAGATTTCATTCTTTTTGATGGCTGGGTAATAATCCATATTATATATATACCACATCTTCTTTATCCAGATGTCAATGGACATCTGGGCTCTTTCCATAATTTGGTTATTGTTGATAGTGCTACTATTAATATTAAATAATTAAAAGATTTTCTCTTGTGTTATCTTCTAGAAGTTTTATAGTTTTGGGCTTTAGATTTGGGATTATGATCCAATTTGAGTTAATATTTGTGAAAGGTGTGAGGTTAGGGTCTAGATTCATTTTTTTGTTATATGGATGCCCAGAAGTTGAAAAGACTATTCTTTCTCCATTGAATTGCCTTTGTCAATGATGAGTTGACTATTTGTGTGGGTCTAATTCTGGGCCATTCATTCTGTTTCATTGATTTATTCTTCTGTTCTTTCACTAATGCCACACTGTCTTGATTACTGAAGTTTTATAGTAAGTAATAAAGATGGGTAGTGTCAGTCCTCCAATTTTGTTCTTCTCCTTCACTATTGTGTTGACTCTTCTTGGTCTTTTGCCTTTTCATGTAAACATTAGAATTGGTTTGTTGATATCCATAAGATAACTTATGGGATTTTGACTGGTATCACATTGAATCTATAGATCAATCTGAAAAGAAATGACATCTTAACAATATCAAATCTTCCCATCCTGGGATATGGAATCTCTCTTCCTTTGTTTGGATCTTCTTTGATTTCCTACATCAGAGTTTACAGATTTTCCTCATATAGATCCTGTACATATTTTGTTAGATTTATACCAAGTATTTCAGTTTTTTGATGCTAATGTAAATGGTGTTGTGTTCTTACTTACAAATTCCATTTGTTCATTGCTAGTATATAGGAAAGCAGCTGATTTTTAATAATAATCTTGTATCCTGTGACCTTGCTATAATTGCTTATTTGTTCCTTCTTTGGGATTTCCTACATAAATAGTTGTTTTTTCCCCAAAAAGTTTCTATTTCTGTATTGAGATTATCTTTTTTTTTTTCTCAAGTAGGCTCCATGCCCAACACAGGGCTTGAACTCACAATCCTGAGATCAAGAGTAGGATGCTCTACTGACAGAGCGCCCAAGTGCCCCTTGAGAATATGTCTCTTTTTTTTAAAGACTTATTTATTTATTTGAGAAAGAGAGAGAGCATAGGGTGGGGAGGGGCAGACGGAGAGAGAGTCTTAAAGCAGACTCTGCGGTGAGCGCAGAGTGCGATATGGGACTCGATCCCACCACCCAAGATAATGACCTAAGAGGAAACCAAGAGTCGAATGCTTAACTGACTGTGCCAGCCAGGCACTCCAAGATTATTATCTTAATTAATGTTGTGATCTGTGTGAACTGGAGGAAATATATTGGGAAAGATTTTTAGATTGTAATAAAAGACTCTCTACTTCATTAATCAAAAATATTCATTACTTCTTTTAGTAAACATTTGTTGTGACCTACTGTGGACAAGCTTATATACTAGCTGCAGTAAAGAATTCAAGAAAACAAGGTCATAGTTCTTGCTTGTATTAGTAATTATATTAAACATCTCCCAAGGACTCATTACATGTGTCTTAAATGCTTACTGTTCTCAGTGCTTTATATACTTTAGCATGTTAATCATCATAACTAATATATGAGATAGGCACTTTAGTTACTATGCTTATTTTTAAAAGACAAAACGGGGTACAAAAAGGTTAAATAATTAGATAACGTAAATACTAGTAATGAAAACAAGATTTAAATCCTTGCAATCTGACGGCATAGCCCATGTCCATACTGTATGATATGATACTATGTAATGTTACACTACATTACAGTATACTATACTATCATAGAAAGAAAGCTTAGAGTCTAATAAGAAGGTAAGGTAACCGATACAATACATAAAAAGGAAAGAATAAAGAATATGAAGAAATATTTGCTAAATCTCACTATAACAGGGTGTGGTGAGATGGTCAGGGAAGCTTCTGGAAGACTTGGAACTCAAGCTGTCCTTAAGACTAACCTCAACCGTGTGCTGAGATACATAAATTGTGATGTCCAATTATGCCTTTTTTCTCTTTTAATAAATTGGTAACCCCATTTAATGGCATGCTAAGAAATAAACTGAGCATACTGGAAGGTTTAAACTTTTTTTTATCTCTGAAGAATCAAGAAAGTATATCCTGTTTCTTTTCCCCATGTAAACAGGAAAAAAACACTTCCAAGAACACCCTGAAGTTACATTGTGACCTTGGGACTACATTCTGGTCTAAAGAATGTGAGTGGAAGTTATGTTGCAATTTCTACACCTGGCCATAAACCTCCCAAATACACAAATTCTATCCCTTCCACTGAGACTGGTGAAACTCTAAGATGAAAGAAACTATTTAAAAGAGAACCCCCAGAAGAGCCACCTGATGGTTATGTAACTATGACCTGAGAAAGAACGAAATCTTTATTGTTTTAAGCTACCTAGATTTGGAGGTTGATTGTTATAGCAGTTACTTTTAATTACTCTGACTAATGAAACATATGAATGCTCATCTGCAAAATCATTGCACAGTACCTTATAGGAAATGTCTTGGGTGATTCAGGAAAGTGTGTTTGTCACCCTCAAAATTTCTTTTTGCCTCATTGCTTCCTATTGTTTTTGCTGTTGGTTCTGGGGATTTTCAAGAGTGACACTGAATGTATGATAGTCAAAAGAAAATACTTGGTTTAAGGCAACTTTGATAATTATACACTATTTTAAGGTTAACATTTACTATAACAACAGTATTATTATAACAGTTAATACTCATTGAACAATTTGTATTAATTGTTATTGTATGTATTTTACGTGACTTATATCGTTCAATTTTCAAAAAAATATAAGATGGGCACGACTATTACTCTTTAGCAGCAGTTCAGTGTGATTTTAACATTGCTTAAAAAAACTCAGTACTCAAAATGATTTTCAAACTTCTGGAAAAAAATAGTACATTTTTCATGTGTGAAGATATAACTTGGCCGTATTTCATCAGCACTGATTTTTGCTAAAGTTTTGAGAATCTTTCCTGAAATACTAAAAAAATGCTTTTCTATCAGACTTGAGATTTGTAACTGAAGCTCATGAGTTAGATGCTGTATTGATCTAATATACCATTAAGTGGCAAAATAGTACAATTTATCATGTTCACATGGGATTATGGGAAATTCTCTCTACTGCTTTGGGTCCCTGTATATATTTTCTCATTTCCTTACATAACACACTGATGATAGAGGAGTTCTCATTTCAGTCTTTTGTTTCCAACAAGCAAATGCATGTAAACAAGCAATTATTTTTGAAGTAGTGTACTTTCTTCTACACTGTTTAAAGCAATGATTTGTTTATTTCAAACTGTAAACTCTATTTTCTGCCTATAAAACAAATTACCTTTTGCATGAATATGAGAACGCATATGAGAACACATAGTTTCTCTAAGTTAGTTGGTAAAAATCTCTCTCTTGCCTTAGTGTATTAAATAGGTTATTAAATTCCATTAACTTAAGTGCATGCAAGTGACTCTGGCTTAAGAAAAACATTTCCACAGATGCTATTTATCCAAAATCAAAATTGTCCTTTCTGGGTAGCCATGAAACAAAGAGTCATGACTTTACATGAAGAAGGAAAAACAAAGAAACAAAACTCAATTTACATAAAAGTGATGTCATTAAGCTCTGCAGAATGTGGTGATATCTCATCTACTCCTCTCCAATTATATATGAAATCATATATATATGAAATGACATTTTATGCACATTAATTTGCCTGTTCAATACTTCAGTGGGAGCAGTATGTTGATTACTCTCAGACCAGGACATACCCAAAGATTAATGGCGTTATCTTGGGTGTCGTCTTTCAATTTCACTATGAGCACACTCACATTCTTCTCTAGGTTCAGATGTCTCTCTTCAGCTTCTTCTTCTATCTCCACCTCCCTTCCCTTCCCTTGCTATGCCCATGGCCAAATTTCCCTTCTCTCCCTACATTCCAGAACCAGTTTCCCTTTCTTTGTCCCACGTGTGAAATTCACGGGATCCTCATCCAGTCTCATAACTCTTGAACTTATTTGAAATTGCATCCTAAACATAGCAGGACATTTCTGAGTCACATTTGAGATGAGAAGTGGACACTATCTACAAACCACAAAACCACTCAAGTCAGCAGATGGTACCAAGCTTTCAGTCAAATACAACCAATTTTCATTATTTATGGTAGTTATAGTCTATAATATCCGGTCACATTTTCACCAACCGATCAATATATGACCTTGTTTTATGTGTGTTTCTGTTTAAGGACATCTTATTTAATATATATTGTTGACTGATTCACATGGTATGCACAGCCAACAGTTCTGTAACTCATGCCTGAATGAAGGGTATCTAATGTCCATATTTTCTCTATAAGGCACACCACAGCCTTTTTGTGCTTTGGAATGCAACAGAGCACTCTGCCCTATGCTTGGGGTTATTTTTAACAGTGAAACTACCAAACAAACAGCACAAAAATTAGAAAAATGTGGCACTAAATAGACCGTGAAAAGGACACTTATACACGGTATGAGCTGAAACAAGGAGGCAGAGCATCATCTTGTTTGACCTCTGCTGGGGAAAATTCAAATTATTTGCCACTCTGTGCTTTCTGTGAATGTTCACAAAAGCACTCTAAGTATGGATCCTGAGAGTACAAATAAATGTTAGTGAGTTAGAGATTTTGCAAATACAGAATCTGTGAAGATCGACTGTACTTAAATCATACAAATATTATGGGCTAGGATGCTCTCAGTGACCCCAGAAAAAGTTCCATTTTTAAAAGGTACATTTTTTTGTTGACTGAGGCATTTGGACATCAGTGACAGCTCAATCCAACCCAAACTGAAATTTTTGTTAAAACCGCATTTAAAAAACCTTGAATTCTCCTGTCTCTACAGAGTGCTTCTAAGTTACAATTCATCATAATGGGCATTATATTCCAGCTTCCTCTGAAAGCCCTGACCTTTCTTTATAACCCAAGCCTGCAGGGTTCCAGCAACTAAACATAGAGGTCAGTATTGTCTTTAGGGAAATCCTTCATTCAAAGGCACAAGGTAGAATTCTTTCCACCAATCCTGAAGAAAAAGACAACTATCTTACCATTAAACACCACAGTTTTCTGTGACGGGGGATACCATTCTCATGGCTTTTTCTTCATCCTGAGAGATTTATGCAAAATGGCATTCTTTGAACTGAGTTTTAGCAGGGTCCAGGAAACCACAGGTTTGGTGTCTGTGGCAAGAATGTGTATACAGGTAAGTCTTGCCTTGGAGAACTTCTGGAGGCATGAGCTGGGGTTTCAAATCGTGAGGTTTAGTCTGGAACGAAAATCCTGGGTTTACCTGAATGGGCTTTTTCTTTAGGATTTACATTGTGTCCCATTTCAATGGGAGTTTAAAATCATGTTTCAAAGTCCGTTGTGATGATGAATCCTGGAATATTCTCAAAAGTCAACATGATCTTTTTCACAAGGATTCAGAAGAACTACAACCAGCACCACCTGTCTGCAGAAACACCTGAGGTCTGCTTTAGATCGCAAAATGAAAATAAGTTGTCAAAGTGTTTTTCAAGTTGCCTTTGGGTTTTGTTAAATGTAGAAACATTTCTTTCTTTTTTCTTTACTTTTTTTTGGGGGGTCAAATGAAGTGTCACTGTCAATTCTTTCTGAACACAGAGTCCTGGATACTTGGGGAAAGAAAGCCCACATGAAACATTTACCAAGAGGTTATGGGAGAAATGCTGGTTTAGAAAAGTCTTTGTTCTGTGGCCGAGGCTGCCATGGTTCTTCCATCACATCAATTTTTACTCACACAGTTTAATGAATAAGAACACACTGACAGACAATCCACAAGAACAACAGAATACCAATTACGAAGAACAGAACTGCCTCAGTGAGAGGTGCAGAAGGGCAAAACATCATGAAATGAGTTGAAAGTGTCTTAAGTAGAGCTCTAAGCTGAGAGTTTCATTTTCCTTGTAGTTGATTTCTTTTGCTCCAAGAGAAACCCACAACCTATTTGAATCTGGTTTCTACCATGTTAACATAGAGGCAGAGTACTTGCTAGCAGCCTTCCCCTTTGGATGTTTGGTGGCTCATGGGAATGCTTGTTGAAGACAACTGCCCAGAAGAAAATACCTTTCCAGTGTCTGGAGGTCCCATACGTAATGCTGCTAAGAGGCTTTATTATTCAACTCTGCCTGGCTCACTAGCTATGTGACCTTGACCAAATGACTTAGCTTTCTAAAGTCATCTCCTCAATTGCAGACTGGAATTTATTACCAAAGTTTATTACCACATTTAATTGTTACTAGATCTTAATAAGAGAATGGATTTACAGCCTTTGAGTGCCTTGCATTCAAGAAGTACTCACAGTTGATATATTATTTCTGCATCATAATCCCCTCTTTTGGTCATTCTGCACTTCCTGTGCCTTCCCCCATCAGCCATGGCCAGCTGGAGCCCACATCCCAGGGAGGGAGTGGCTGGGCTGACAGATGCCTCAGGAGCAAGGGAACTTGTCCAGGGCCAGAAAGACATCCAAGGACCAGAGGGGAAAAGAAGTTAGCAAAATGCAAAGTGTCTCTATTACAACTCAACTGGTTTTAAGGTTTCCATTTCTTTTCAGCAAATGTGTTTTCTTCCTCTCATGGAACTCAGAACATATGTGCTGCCTGGCAGCTGATTTCTGCAACTCTTAAAGTCAGGATTGGAGAAGGCTGACTCACAATTTCTTACACTGCACGTGTGAAAGCTTTCAAGAAAATGTGGAGGCGGGGAAGAGCCATAGGATTTTGGATGATACTCTCAGTTGCTTTTCAGTTAAATCGGTAAAAAAGAATTCATTGATTATTTGCTTCTATTTCTGACTTATTTATATCTAGAGAGAGTTGGGGGGGAGGGCAGAGGAAGAGGGAGAGAAAGAGACTCTTAAGTGGACTCCAACCGGAGCATAGAGCCTGACGCGGGGCTCGATTCCATGACCCTGAGATCATCACCTGAGCTGAAATCAAGAGTTGGATGCTCAACTACTGGCCACCCAGGTGCCCCTCTGATTTTTTTAAAACTACTATTACTGAAAGCAGCATGAAGAGACAGGTTGAACAAAAGGTAGCATCACTGAGAAGAACAGAAAAAAGGTAGCATTTGTAGAGCATTGTGGTTTTCCATTCATCTTACTTATTTGATGTTATGGCCTCCTTGTGATGCAGGTTTTATCAGTGATAAGGACAAAGGCTCCCAGGGATTACATGGTCCCTAAGACTTTAGCCACTGGGATTTTATTGACTCGAGGCATCGGGTTCTTTGCATTATATCCCACACCTTTTTTTTCTTCTTTTTAAGATTCACACAACTCAGCTTTGATTAAAATTAAAGTAACATAAAGTAGAACATGATATCTGTTAAAATAATACATTTCAGGAAATGTTCTTCAGTTATCACTGTAACTGATCAGGCATGTGACAGATCTTTTACAAGATACACAGTTCCTAACATCCATGCAGAAAACACCAGATCAAGTGTTACTACTGATGGGTGGGTGAGGTGTCAGTGACCAACCCAGATTACCTATGGATGAGAGAACAGTGACAGGGCCCTCACATGGACAAACTCGTTCAGTGCCTTGAGTTTTCTTTCAAAGAAAGTATTTTTCACATTCTATACAAGTTAAATAAGAAGTCCAGCACGGGTCCTTTATTGCCCTTGAAACAGGTGAAAGACCTGACGAAGTATTTCCTCTAAGCAATTTCTTCATCATGCTCCCGGCAGAAGGCCTGTGTATGGTCAGTGGCAATTCTAGAAGCCAGAGTAGGACGGTGTGGAGAAGGGGAATAAGAACACTGGAAAGGAGGACTTGGAGGTGATCTACCCTGTCCGGAAGGGCGGCCATCATGGATGGAGATGATCTACCCTGGCCGGAAGAGCGGCCATCATGGATGGAGATGATCTACCCTGGCCGGAAGAGCGGCCATCATGGATGGAGATGATCTACCCTGGCCGGAAGAGTGGCCATCACGGATTGAGATAAGCTCTTTTGTGAACAAAACTCCCAAGCTTGGCCATCAAAAGAGCTCCAACAACTCCTGCGACAGAGGCCAGGAGAGGGGTTAGGAGCCAGACACACTAACTACAAGCTAAGTTTCTGCTTCATTCCAGAGTTCAGTTCAAATCTTGGGCTCACCACTTAATGACCGCATGACTTTGAGCAAAGCACTTAGATGTTGTGGAGTCCTGTTTCCCTGTGCATAAATGGGGATAACAACGCCTCTCTGTGTGATTGGAAGGATGGAAAGATACGGCATACACTGCACAGCACGCGACACACAGTAGACATTGAATAAATAGTAGTTATTATTTTGTATCATTGTGATTATCCACAGTCCTGGGATTGTTAACACCACCGATGCTCTAATTTAAAACACATGTATTCTTCACATTCTAGCAAACTAGTTCAAAGCCCGTTTTTCAAATACATTATCTAGTTTGGGCTTTAAAAAAAAAAATCCTTGTATATGTTCTGCTCTGCTTATCAAAGGCTCTCCGTAATGCTTACCCAAGGGTAAGTCAATTACGCAGGGTACTGTTCTGCCTTCTATTATTCTTCTTGAACCACATTCCATGTGGTAATGGGTCAATTTCTTTACTTCCTCTTTCCTCCTACCACATACCATACCTTAAAAAGATGCCAGTTAAGTTTTAACCCTCCTTCGAAAGTGAATTTTCATTTCTCTCTCTCTCTCTTTTTACTTTTTTACATTATTTAAAGTTATTGCAAGGTCTTTTCGTGCCCTCCAACCCCAATCCATGCAACAAAATAGTAATAGGAGAAAATTATTTGTGCTTTAGCCAGAGTCCTCCTGCTGAGCACGATGACTTTGTAATGAACTATGCATCCATAAACGGTTGACTCTTTGATCTCTGGCTGCTTGTACAACTCTAAAGAGAAAGGCATTCCAGTCCAAACCACACAAAGAGAGAGGGACACAGGTTATTTATGGGAGCCCACTGACTCTAAGTTTAGCCTGGCTCTTTCAAGATTCAAATACACACATCATTTTGACGGCCAGATCTGCTCCCTCCCCTTATGGTGTCTAATGGGGCTGTAGTATAGGAATGTCTGATCTCTGGCTTCTCTCTGGGGTGAGAAAGGTAGCTAGTTTGGCAGGGAGACAGACACAACAGTATTTATAGAGACAGTAGAAAATCGAATCCATATGCCTACAACGGGAAATCGGAGTAAATCACCAGGAGCTAAAAGGACTTCTGAATCCCCTTTCTGAGGCCAGTTCAGTTTCTGGCCGAGAATAAACAGAACCTACGAACTAGCTCTCTAGCTGCACAAAATCCAGCATCCACATGCCCTCTTTCAACTGACAGCGTTCCACTGACACTGTCACTCTATGGAAAGAAAAGAAATGTCCGCTTCGGTTCCTTCAGTTCAGAGGCGATTTTGCAAGTCGGACTCTTGCATTACTCAGTGTAACTTTCTGTGTCAGAAGCCGTGAATTCCTAATTCAGGCATTGGTGAAGCTAAGTTCAATGACTTCTTGTCAGTGATTCTCAGATCATGATGTTCTTAGGGGCTCTGCAATATGGCTGGGTATTGATTCACACTGCTCAATAAAGCAAAAATCAAGTTGAGCAAAGACTGTACTGGGATAGGATATATCTCTTCTCTTTTCTAACTCCCTCTGGATCAACTATCAAAATTTTACAGTGTGGTGTCAGAATGGGGAGGGCTGTATGAGGACCTCTGTGATGGGGGAAAACTCAAAATGGAAATTGCTTTTCTTAGTGCAGAATATTGAACTAATGGATTTATGATCAGAATTTGGACCAAATAAATACAGCCAAAGCTGGGGCTCAATCTGGTCATCCCATTCACTCATTCCAGACACTCAAGTCCACCTACAGGAGGCTGTCTTGGGCAAAGCAAAAGGACCTCAATGAAATTGGCAAATTTACTTTGCTACTTTTGTGGGAGCCTGATTTTGATCAATGTCATATTATGGGGCAGGCCTAAAAGGGACTCTTATATTTTATTCATTCTATTCAGTCCATAGACAAAGTCATCAGATACCTACCCAGGACCACATATCATTTGTCAAAAGTTCATGGTCTTTGAATATTCTCTTATTCTTTAGTCATTATGATGGCTTCGAGCCAGACTCTGAACACAAAGACAGGAATCTAAGGGAATATAAAACATGCCCTGAAAAACAACACGTATATTGATGGCACTGCCTGCAAGCCCAAAGAAAGAATGGTTAAAAAATTAAAACAGCTGCATAGCAGAGCAAATACACACTGGAGGGAGACCGCAAGGTGCAACACAGACATTTTATTCCAGTGGGCTCAGGGAGGAACAAATCAAGAAACCAAGTTTTACAGATAGGCCTTTAGTTCATAATTCCTTCACTGTTAAGATGATGAATGTTTCTTTTAGGATTTAATAGAAAGAAAGACCTTACCTAAAAAGAAAATGAAGAGGAGTCTTCCACTGATAAGTAGTGCAATCTTTTGAGGCAATACCCAAGGGCTCTGGATCGGGGCTCCAACTGTCTCCGAGACACAGCATACACAGTGAGATCAGTACAAATTTAGGACCTCAGTCTCTCCACCTGAAAAATACAAATAATAATGTCATTGTTTCCACCAAGCAACTGCTAGTAGCTAGAAATTCATGCTGATTAAAAAACACAGGAAGAACAAAGAGTAAGATGCATATACAACGTGTAGCACAGAATGCCTTGTAATCACACATACACCTTTGCAATATATCCCAAGTTAGAGGTTTTAACTTCCAGTTTTCCACAAAACATTAGGTGCACACTACAAAGGAAGGTAAACCTGTAAAGCTAGATCAGCCATGAAAATAAGAGCAAGTTTATGTAGTTGGGGGTAGAACATAATCAGGGCAAGCCAACTGAGAATCAAAGCGGCTGAATGAAAGGCAGAACCACCTCTGATTCACCTCTCTGCTCCCTTTGTTGGGAGGTGATGGTCAGGCATGATTGCTGTATCCTTGTAAGAGCCTACTATGTAGAGATGCTTGGATTCCCTTAGTTCTGCTGTGCCCAGTGGGAAATAACCATGGGACTTCGGGAGGGTGTGGGGTGGTGGCGGCAGAGGGGGGTGGGGTGAGTACTCCAACAAAGAACGTGAGTTGCCCTACATAGAGATTTTGAAATCATGGACAAGGCCAAGAGGCACTTCTTCTGTGAAGGACGATACCAGGATCACTGAGGAGCCCCAGAAAATCAAACTTGACATTGCATTCTTCCCCTGCAGTGAGGAGATTCTTACGCTTCCAGAAACTGTGGTGAGTTTAGTTTATGTCCATGAAATGAGTGCACGCGGGATAGTACAACTCTTTAGAACATTTCCCCAAAAGGATATCTGTTCATATCAACCTTTATTAAGATCCAGAGAATCACATTTCTAAGTGGAAAGAAAATCATGGATGAAACTATGAGAAAAGTCATTGAACACAATTAAAATGTGTCATGGACAGATGGAGTGTTGACACTAAAATAGCTATGTTATTAAAATTTGAACTATGCCACAATTAAAATAGATCACAAACATTGTTGAGTTTTGACCCTGAATAGCCGTGTTATTAAACTTTTAAAATATTGGTTATGTCCATACCATTTAGATTATTTCCTGTGTTGAGTTCAAGCAGTTATAAATGCTAATATACTGGAGAACAGTCTTCCAACTCTGCTGATCTACATTCCAGGTTTTAATGCTGAAGCTACTGTCAGTTTATCATGACATTTTATGGACATTCTTACTTCGTCTGGGTTCTTCCTTTTAATACTTGCTCCACTTACCACACTAGGCTCTGTTAGCCACTGAATGACAAAAATTATGAAATGCTGAGAATTGAAAATCACCACGCCAACTACCTTAATAAAGAATCCTACTAAGTCTAGTAGTATCACTTTTAATCCTGACAACAGCTATCTGAGAAAGGCAGAACGGATCCCCCATTCTCATAAGGAATAGGAGTCTCCACACTAAAAATTATATTCTTATTGAGTAGTGGACCAAGGATGTGAACTCAGGTCAGTCTGACTTCAAAATCCGAGATGCTTCCACTATGTAAACCATGGGCCAGGCCAAGGAGTGACTGTTTTACCAAATAAAACATTTTTAACATAGCTACTTAATTGCTTTATTACAATAAGGACAAGAGCTAGTTCATATCGAGTGCCAAGCACTGCTCCCCACACATTAGTTCATGTGATCATCACTACCCTATGAGCAAGGAGGCATTATCAGCCTCATTTCACAAATGAGCATATGGAGGCTCACAGAAGTTAAGTAAGTTGTCCAAAAAGCATATGGTAAGTGGCAGAGCCTGATCTCAAATCCACATGAGCCTAACTCCATAGCCCTTTCTCTCAATGGCTACTGTTTCTGTATTTGTCATAGTTTGCAATTCGGTGTGAATACATTTACTATTGGGAAAAAAAATTGCCAGGCTCTCCATTTTTCTTACATCTTGTCATCCAACCACCCCAGTCTGGCTCCCATGACACCACACCAGTTTCTAGGTCACCCCTGGTTCTAAGGCTTGCAGCCCTACCTTCCCTCAGGATCTGCCCAATTCCAAACATTTGTATTAGTCTTCTCTGCTCCTTCTCCCAAAAGGTAAATTGTGTGTAAACAGAGTAGATATTGCAACAGAACAGGAACATACATCCTGAATTATTTGCTGGTCACTGGGGATTGTTGGGAAGTAATCATCATCATCATCATCATCATCATCATCCATTGCTTAGATATCTTTGTAGAAAAGTTCTCTAGGGTCAGATGTGGTGAATTCAGACTAATTGGGGCAGGTCATTAAAAAGTGTATTATAGCATATTTTCAAATAGATATAGTTTTTTTTTAACAGGGAACCACATTTATTAGTTTTGCATGCAGCCATCTGGAATCTTCTTTTTTTGTTTAGAAAGGGAGGGCAGAGGGAGAGAGAAAGAATCTCAAGCAGACTCCCTGCTGAGCATGGAGTCCAACAGGGGCTTGATCTCACGACCCTGAGATCATGACCTGAGCCAAAATCAAGAGTCAGATGTTTAACCGACTAAGCCACTCAGGCACCCCTAAAAAGATAGAGTTTTATTACTTGTACACAAGGTAACTTCAGCTACATTATTAAATATGGCCAAATAGAAGCCTTTAATGGATTTTTCTTGTAATGAATGAATAAAAACAGTTGCAATCATTTGGTTGTTAAAAGAGTAAATGAATGCTTTGAAGGTACTTGGTGTTACTTGAAAAATCTCATCTTCAAATAAGATTAAAAGGCCTCTGAAATATTTTGAATATTCCTGCCTAGTTTGTAAGATTTTGGAAGAGAGATTTTACTTAGGTGAATATTAACTTCAAACCTGCTGAGTTCCAGTATTTCAAAATTTAAAGATTTTGAGACAAGAAGAATATAAAAACTATTAAGTCTGATTGAGTGAGATTTTGTTGACTACTGCAAATTCCTATTAGTGGCAGAATTTTGGAAAACACCCTGTGATTCTGAGTGGCATGTTAATCCTTGGTCATCCTATGCCAGCACCATCTTTATGAGAAAAGCAATTGTGAAACTTGCCCCTTTTTGCAACAGAATTTCTCCCTCTGGTCCACTGGCTACCACTCAGATTTTCTCATTTGAGAAATCCAAACTGGCTGCATAATTTGATTGAATACAAGAATATAAAATGAGATTTCTCCTAACTATGAAATAGTGGATGACATTGAGTTAAAGAAATACCAATGGAAGAGTATAAAGGTCAGGAGGTCTTACTAATTTAGTTGCTATTAAATAAACATGTAAATTCTTTGCTAGTTATTGCTGTTTTCATTGAAGCACGGGAGAGATCTAAAACTGAAAAAAATGACATCATCCCCTCCAACATGCAAGTTGTATTCCTCAATGCCTGATGCCAACCATATAAAGGAATACTTTACTGAGTTGTACTTAAAAATGCTAGAAGTTATTACAATATATTAACCATGCTTACAGCAGTGTTATGAAATCTATAGTAGCTTTAATAAATCAACAGAGGGCACGTGGAATTTTTATTAGCCAGGGTTTTCTAATACATTTTCTCTCTATAATGAATATGGGAGGGAGGGGTTGAGCGGCAGGGGGAGCTGTCCAAAATCCGAGGCCCCTGAAATATTTGGGAAACTCTCTCCGCTGTACAGACTTCAGGTTTGATTTTATTGAATTAACATTTTAGAAATAAAGGTATTACAGGATAGGGCCAGAGAGCAAAGTACATAAAAGTCAGGAAGTGGGTCACAAAGAAAGAAAAGCACCAGGGTAAGAACACTTGTCTGAAGACTTTGGTAAGGTTAAGTCCTTTTTTTTTTTTTTTTTTTTTTCCTGATACAAATGAACTTACTCATCATGTTTGGAGGCAAAGGAGAAAGAGCCAAATGGAGGATAAAATTGAAAATAGTTGAGAGAAAGTTCCTGGGGGACTGGCATGGATAGGATCCAGAGCACTGGCAGAGAGATTGATTTTGGAAAAGAAAATGAAAGCACCCCTTCACTTTTCCTCTTGCCTTCAAGGAACCATGAACCACACCAGTAAATGTCCCCAAAGGGCAGTCACTCCGGGCATATTTGGACATGGTTTTCCCCTCCCTCCCTCTTCCACTAGCCCCTGTGTCTCCCATGCAACCAAATTTGCAGGGGGAGGAAGAGAGGCAGAACAGAGAAACAGGGCCCCAAAATCAGATTCTCTGTAAGGAAATACATGGCTACAGATGCTTGAAGACTTTCATTCCCTCCATGAAAGAATGCCCCAGAAATGTTGTCAGACAGTCGAGGGCCTGAGCCTATTTAGTCTGTATATCAGGAATTAGATGTAAAATATATGTTTGACTTCCAAGGAATAAAATGAATTGTCATGGTAGAGAAAGTTTCATGGAGGAAATATTATCCTGAAGCCTTCCAGCTTGAGCCTCTCCCTTATAACTCACCACCACAAATTATTTTCATAATAAAAATGAGCTCCGAGAACAAACTAATTACATGGGAGAGCAACTTATACTTCACTGCAGTTTTCACAATATATTTTTTTCATCAAATATGAGTTAGCCAAAGTAATTAGAAAAAATGATTAACAAAGCTCTTTATTGAATATGGATCCAAGTCATGTAAAAAAAAAAAAAGCATTTCTTCTTGAAAATGGCTTTAAACCTACATTTTCTTCTAAGCAGTAATCTCTGTTCCCTTCCACAATAGCTTTTTGGGGACATGTGGTAATCTGAGAGAATATAACTCTTCTCCTGAAAGAATACCAACTTCTTTCCTTCTTTCAAACTAGAACTTTCTGGTACGTTGGTAGAAAATCAAGAAATGTGGCTGCTTCTTCCTGCCAGAGCACTGAAAGAACAAAACTGTTGAAATCCCAGTACAAACCAGCTATAGGTGAGCCTCTGGAATCCGAGATTTGAAAAAGCTTGGACCACTTAGCTATGCTGGTTTTCAGTTCTCAAGTAACACTGAGCTTCTTTCTACAAAATAACAGTAAGTTTTAAAGGCATTTGCATCTACTTCTCATATCTTTATATTTTGAAATATTTGGGATGCTTAGGAGTAAACGGGAATAAAGTCCATCAGGCTGAAATTACATTTTCCCATGTAAGCAACTTAGGTTTAGTTGGAAATTCCCCAATGTAAGTTTAAACCAGCATCTCTCTTCATTTTTGTGTGTTCTGGGCACTCAGGCTTATAGAAAAATTTGACTGCTAAAAAAAAAAATCCAATAAACCAACAGAGATGAAAGTTAAAATTCATTTTTTAATTATTAAATTGTTATTTTATGTGCAAATTTAGATAAAATTGATTAGTATTACTTTCTTTTATTTTGTGATTATTTTATTACTTAGATCTTCCTAGAAAATGCAGCTTCTAAGCACTTCGGTGTGGCTATTAGCATTTCAGGTGAACCAGCTGAATTTTTCTCCCCTTTTCCTTTAACAAACCATCGCGTGGCTACTTTGTGCCAGGTACCGTGCCAGTTGCTGGTAGTAAAAAAAGAAAATTGGTTCTTGTTTTCATGCTGTCTAGTGAGGAGAAACCTCTTGCAAGAAGTACTGGCCCAATGCTCTCCTTCTCCCATAAAGAAACTGTCTCCTTCCTACATGATAAAGCCACTTTGTCTCTACATTCCCCAAATCCTATACCTTCCCAATCAGCCTGAGGCAAGAAGGGGGTATAAGCAAAACTATAATAATTTGACTTTAGCAGTCCTTGTTTCCTGAAGAACATAAAGATAAGGACATTTTCTGAATCTCTCTGAAATGACTGTGTCTGCTTCACATAAAGTCAAGAAGGGCTGGATGACCTTCTGGACATGGTCAAAGGTGGACATGAGCAAAAGAGCAAACCGGAAGGGTTCTTTCTCTGGGAAACCAGACACATGCTCTTTGCTACGGGTTCACATCAGCACTGCAATACAACTGAACTTGGGAAGTATATTTCCATCATTTGTGACATTCACCACAGCATCCCAGTGAGATGGTCCATTTTATTACTTCCATTTTACTCCACAGAAATAAGAAACAAGAGGTTAAATGACTTTCCCAAAGTCAATAATAGACCTGGGACCAGGATTAAGAGTTTATAAATCCCTAACCTGTGCTGAGCGCACTCAACCATGCACTTAACCTTGCCAAAAAATAAAGGCTCAATTTTGCTGTTTAACTAATTAGAATCAAGACACATTAGGCAAGAACGTAGCACCTGGCTCATAACACAGCGACATTATTTTATTGCTGTTTCAATCTAAAAACTCAATGTTCCTCCAAACTCCTCAGTGCTTTTATGAGACACTTCCTGGATTATCAACTCAACTGGTGTCTATTCCCGTACATCATATATTTGCAAAACTGCCCTAAGAAAATATTGCTTGGGAAACAATGAAAATTGTAGGAAAGAGGAAAAATGCTCTCTTAGTAAAGAGGAAGCCATTTACCCTAATTTGGTTTTATACACACACACACACACACACACAAATAAAATGGTTTGGTATGTATGCATATATATTATATTTACATATATATAAAGTATATTATTATAATATATAATATACATTTGGCATTTGACGGATATTACCCCCAAATCTGAGATTATGAACATGTCAGGTTCTCTAAGCTGTAATGGTTCCGGAAATGATTCTATTGTTTCTTCTTTCCATTTTCCAAATTGACCAGTTATTCCCTAAAAGCTAACAGAGTGCTAGGGAACTGGGCCTTCTGCTATTTTGTCTGATCCCCTGGGAGACCTCAGCTCTTTGAGGGCAAGAGCTGAACAAAAATTAATCTGAATCTGAATCATCTCTTGTATATCATGCTATCCTTGTATACTTTTAAATTTTAATAACGTGGATTGGAGGCAAAGCTTTACAAGACACAAGAAAGCAAGTTTTCTATTTTACAGCTTAGGGCAGGGAATTACATAATTTTAAATAATGAAACCAGTGAAAAATGGCCAATTCAGATGAGAAAATGAATGGCTACATACTTCCAGTAAAATTGAATTTGGTATTGGTTTTAAGGGAAAAATCCAACCTACTCTTAATGGTGCTGTCAGATTTACTAAACATTCCCACAGCTTTGAAGTTTAAATGCCACCTAAGGGCTTTCTGTGAAGCTCCTGTACAGGGACAGGAAAGGTTGGATTCGATTTTGGTCAAGACTGAAACAATGAGTAATGGACATAGCTTCATACTGCCCCCTGGTGGTGTCACGCTCAGCTGTGCTCAGAAACTTGATCAATCTTGGACATTCTCTTTGGCTTCCATAGCAACACCTTCAAGAAAGAGCTTAGACTTATAAAAATTTAGTCTCAGGCCCCTCCTCAACTTTCATATATTGCCTCTGTTCCATTCTGCGGAGCCTGCCCTGGGTAGCAGGCAGGAAGGCAAACTACTCATGAAGGGGGTTGCTAGGATTCCAGTGGAGAACCCAGCAACCCTAATAGCCCGTGTGTGGGATGGCTTTGAGCAGTGGGATTGTCCTAGATCTGAAAATCAGCACAAACGAAGTTTCCTATCATCAGTCATCCCGAGCCCTCATTCTTCAGACTCCCACATAGCCACACTCCAATCCAGCTATGACACAGCTGTTGAAAGACCACTGAAGTCAGGTTTAGCTTCAGTAGTCATGAACTTGTGGTTTATAAAAAAAAAAAAAAAAGCGTTTTCAAGGTGGGGGTTTGTCTAGGCCAGGTTGGGTTGGGAACACAACACACTCATTACTAGGCTAGTCCAAAGGGCACTGGTTATACCACTCACATTGCTCCTTTTCCCTGTAAGTATCCCCAGATCTGCTCAAGAGCTGGGACAGTTGTTAAACTCGGTGTATGTCTCCATCCACCAGATCGAGAAAAGCAGGAGGGTTTTTTTTGTTTTGTTTTGTTTTGTTTTACCTCAAGACCATTTATTTGGTCTCCTGAATGCCTAGGAGCCTGGGATGAGACCCAGGTAAACTCAGAAGACTCTCCTCCATCCAGTATCTCCTTAGAAAAGGCTGCCTACACGTAGCCAAACACTTGAATCCCAAGATGCCAAAATGGCTGGATAGGTGCCCAGGTACCAGAGCCTAACAAGGAGTTCCCGAAGGTGTTCACTGCTTCTCACCAAGATGAGGAGGCTGGGCATATAGCTCAGGAGAAGAAAAGAGAAAAAGCCCTACAGGGATCCATGAAGCTTGCTATTTCGTCAACTTACACAGGTGGGTATGAGATCGAAGCTTTCAGAATCCATAAAGAATGACCGCAGTGGCTCTTAAATGGCACACACACAAAGCAGGGTAAAGTAGAGCTGGCTGTGACATTCCAGAGTCTCTTGTCCAGCAGTGTGGTTTCAGCTGGTCTGGCTGGTTAAGTGGGTTTACCTTCCCTTCTTCCCCCAACCCAGTGCCCTCCGCACTCCAGATGTGTCGTTGCTGGAGTTGCAAGCTCCCTGGAATAGGACAACCTGGGTGACCCGGCCACAACCCCCAAACAGGCTCGTCTGGTCCATTTGGAGGTGCCAACGGGGGCGTCCAGCCTAGCAGTGATAGGGAATCATGGGAGCCCATGACAACTCACATCCTGACATCAAAGGCTCCTTCCAGACCGTTGGCTCAGACATGCTCCTTCTTATCCCAGCATGAGGGCCTCCAATAAAGAATGATGGAACTGGGTTCCCTTGACCTTTGTTATCTGCCACATAAACATGTCTCATGTGGACCATCCCTTATCCTGGTGGCTTCACAACCTCAAATCAGGCCATGTGCATCTTCCAAGGGATTTCCTTCAGTTCTCTTCCTTTGTCAGCTTTCATTATTTTCCTGTTTTTCTCCGATCTCATTTTGACCTTCAAGAGGTGGCTAAAAGGTAGGCAAGGTATTGTGTCTCCTTCTGGTCCCGTCACATAAAATACGGATATATGTACTAGCGATTCAAGCCTCTTTGTTTCTATTTCTCTGTTGTTCTGTCAGATCCACTACATTTTTAGTTTCTTCTTTTCATAAGTTTTTGCTTTTTGAATATACTTCTGAATATGTATTTGCCTCAACAATTTCCACAATGAAACAACAATAAAGACTTATAAATTCACACGAGGAGGGCAACTCAAAGCACTAGCTCTCATCTGTTTCAATGTTATGGTATAAAGAGTACTCTCTTATATTGTTGCAGAGTCAGAAAAGAATTTTACCAGAGGAGTAGCTCATAAAATTGGGTTTGGGGGAAATCAGGCAACTTGGCTTCATGTCATATGTTAATGGATCACAAGGCAATTTATCTTCTCTATTTTCCATCATGGATAGGCTGTTTCATAATAGGCTTGTGATGGATAGGACTGTCGTATCGAAGGAGACAAATATCCAGGGCCTCAGGTTGGTATTCAAGCCCCTGTAAAACAGACCTATCTAACAATTCTTCATCATGAATCCCTGCTCTCCCAACAGATTATTTTCCTTTCTGATCCTGATATATATGATGTTTTTTTATAAACTTAAAGTGGGTACACATGCTGTTCCTTCCCTAAAATGCAGTTTCCTGTCTTCTGCACACATCTAGAACCTATCTACATTTCCCGGTCGAGCTCAGACGCAGGGCAGTCAGTGTATGAAGTCACCCCTTTTGCTGAATCAGAGCTTCGTACACATGCAAGCACATGATCTGCCACTGCACTTTTTCACTCAACTCTTCATTTCCTAATTAATTAGATTGTAAGTTCCTAAAGGACCTTGCTGTGTACTTTGATATTCCCATTAAACACTGAACCCGGGCCCATGCATCTCTTGGATGCTTTAGTGACTCGATCTCAGACTACAGGAAAAACAAGAAAAGCCCATGTAAATGGGATTGCAGGAAAGTAGTTCCTCAACACAAAACTGAGCTGTGTGTGGTCTTAAAAGGTAGCCGCAGGTTTGCAGGGCCTGGCCTTCACTTTCCCGTAGACACACACTGGGTTCCAAAAGCACAAATTTTGCTAAAAATTAGGAAAATTCCCGAGTAGTTTGATGACCCAATCAACACAGCACAAGTTAACAATTCTGCTTCTAACCCTAATTTAAGCAGAGAGAAGGCTTCCATGTCTCACTTTGCTTTTCATGTGCAAATGGGGTCATAGGTAACTCTTGAATTTTCAGGGACAGGTCTCAGTTTTATTGTCACTATATCTCACCTGCCTGCAACTTCCTCATTTATAAAGCAAAGGATTTGGAATATTTGATCGTTCTCCAAGATTCTTTGCACCTTTATAACACCCTTTCCTACACCCTTACAACCTACTTTGTTTCCCTAGGGCCCTTCTTTCCTCTCTGGCTTTCACTCCATTCATCAGTTAACAAACTGATTAACACCCACTTAACACCCATTAACACCCACTGCACCAGGTTAAAAAAAAAGCAGTCATCCTACCTGTTGGTCAGAACCTCTTGTAAAAAAGATATAGAGCAACAACTAAAAAATAATTAAAACACACTTCCTTAGTTTTCATTTGATCATGGCTCTGTATTCTTCCTCAAGTAACTTCATTTTTATAAATCTAGTGGTACTTTAAACAAATGTGCCTCCTTTCGGAAAAAAGAAAACTCAGAAAAAAATGAAGTATGTGCTTTTCTCAAATATATTTTAGATAACCTCTTCTTTTTTCAGCACCCACAGATATGACTCATCATTAGCAGAGGATAAAGGTACCCATAGAAACTGAACGAAGAAAAGAATGTGGATTGAATATAAACAAAAAGACCACATCATTTTTTAAAAAGGTTATTAATAATGCTGAAGGATATTATATTAATGTTTACTGGAAAGAGATAAAAATGATTTTTTAAGGCTTTAATGAAAAAAAGCTGAACAGGGAAAGATTTAAGCAGCATTTAAAAATAAAAAGAGGAAAATCCAATCCCTTGACTTGTATCGTGATTTTTTTTTCGTTTTTCCTTTTTTCTTTTTACCCGGTGCTCCATGCAGTACCCTCTTTAATACCCACCACCAGGCTAACCCATCCCCCCACCCCCCTCCCCTCTAGAACCCTCAGTGTGTTTCTCAGAGTCCATCGTCTCTCATGGTTCGTCTCCCCCTCCGATTCCGCCCCCCTTCATTCTTCCCTTTGTATGGTGTTTTTTTATAGAACCTGCTTAGTTGGGAAATATGTGCCATGATTCATTCTTGAGGTTAGGAGACAATACGTTTAATCAAATAGCTCTTCTCTTCGTATTGCTCATAACCAATGAATTAATACCAATAAATAAATTTGCAACATGCCCAACTCCTCAGTACCTTCTAAACCTCATTATATGTGACAGAATGAGAAAGTGGACATAGAATCAACTTACTTTCAGAGCTTGCGCCCAAGGTGAATGCATGAAGGAATTACTATTTTTATGTATTTACTGTGTGCCAGTACTGACCAAGGCATGTACCATTCATTCACTGGATTAGCCCCTGCTACAGTCCTAGCCATTAGGTACGACATCTTTGTCTTGTTGATTAAGAATCTAAGGCTCGGGGCACCTGGGTGGCTCAGTCGGTTAAGCATCTGACTTCAGCTCAGGTCATGATCTCAGGGTCCTGGGATCGAGGCGCACGTCTGCCTCTCCGCTCAGTGGTGAGTCTGTTTCTCCCTCTGTGACCTCTCTCACTTTCACTCTCTCTCAAATGAATAAATAAAATCTTAAAAAAAAAAAAAAAGAAGAGTGGAGGCTCAATAAGCTTGAGTAACTGGCAGTTACTCGTGTGTACAACAGAATTCGATTTCCCTGAAGCTTAGCACTGTCTTCTTAGGTCTATAGGACAAATTGGATATGAGTTACTTGCTTAGTAAATTACAGTTATGTGAAGGTAGATCTGATTCCAGATTTCCTTCTATTATGGCCTTCCTAAATAAAAATCTCTAATTAAACACATAAGAAAAACACTTTTAAGTTTCATCTTCACTTTCTTTAAACGCCATTTCCTCTAAAAGTCTCAAGTGGGGGAAATGCTCTCTTGAGGGGTGAGATTGGGATGGGAAGAACTTGCAACCCTCTCTGAGAAAGAATGTAGAGTTATTCAAAATTACTTACAATGTTATAGTAAAGTTTATATTCAGGAAAAGATTCAAAGATCTATTGTTTTCATAAGAAAAATTCCAGAGCGTTGAGCTCTGGGAATTCTCCATGGCCAGTGGGTCTTGGGCTGCATTAACTGCCCTAGAGTCAAGGCCGTAGTTGCATTCCGGATAAGTCTGTCCTTAGACAAGTCACTAGCCCTATCAGTTTTTGAAATCTGGAAAATGAACTGGTGTGGTATTTGACTTCTATTGCTCTTTCTAATGACAAACATGTGCACCTCTGTGTCACATTCTTTTATCTTAAAGACCTTAAAAGACAGCTTTAAGTCTCAGAGATATCTGGTTCTAACACACACACACACACACACACACACACACACACACACACACACACGCAACCATTTTATCTGATGAATATAGCTGCAAATTTTATGTCTTCCTTACAACTTTGGTAAAACATTTTAACTAAATGATTACTGGTGGTGAACACTGCTCATTTCTGCAGAGCTGAGGTATGATATATTTCATTGCTGCAACCTCAGGTTTCTGCCCCAGTCACTAGAAGTTGTGTTTCATAGGACTTAGATTGTGCTGATATTTCTAGAAGAGTTAAGGAAGTAGAATATTTTTCAGAGATGAAAATAAAAATTAATGGAAATTTTGCTTTTCATTAATCACATCAGCAAATCAATGTTTTATATCAAGCTATTATGTAACAAGATTCTAAATTATGTTCCCAAGAATTTCTGTGTAAAACATTTCCATATGGTAAGATCTGTAAAATTCTGTAACACATTCACAAATCATTGTGACAAGGAACACTGGTATTAATTTCTTAAAGTTGAAGTCACTTTTCCAATATAATTTTATGATTTTATTTCCTCATGCCTTGAAACTTAAAGAAAAAACCTGCATGACTTCTTAGAAAATAAATGTTTGTAATCACCAACATAAATGAACAGATTATATAGTTCTCACATATACATTTGTAACCTAAGGTAAAGCCTCTATTCTTACTCTATATTACAACAATCACTTATTTCTCTTATGGTATTTATCATAGTCTGTGTGTGTCTTTCATAATTTATTTGTTGATTTGGTCTTTGTTTGACTTTCTAACTACAAACTAACTGGTTCGGGAAGACAAAATCTCTCCAGGTGTTCTGAGCAGAAAGGGACATAAATAAAGAAATTTCATGGTTGCAAAAATGTCAAAAAGGTAGAAGGAGAGCAATTAAAGTTTGCCACTAGCTTCAAGAAAGTCAGGAAGTTTCTGAAACTATTGGTGATAATCATAGCTGCATGAATCACTGAAACCAGTGATTATAGCAATACCCAGAGCTGCTGAAAAATCTCACATCTGCTGCAGGCTGGACACCTGCCCATGGAGTAAGGATTTGGCTTCTAGTTTCCAAATTTTGTGAGAATGCATCTCATTGGCAGAATCTAATCTGGGACCCTCCTGGCAAAGGGTTCTAGGAAATGAGTTCTCAGGCTTCCAGCCCCTGTGATAGTAGGTGGTGCATAGCGGGAGTAAGTGTTGCTGGGCGGTCTGCAGAAAATTCGGTGCAAGCTCCAAATGGGAAGGAGCCATGCTGCTTTCATTTACCCTCATGGTAAATGGTCTCAGGATCCTCTACAATCTTAAAACTTTTTGAGGATACGAATGGGAACTTTTGTTTATCCATCAATATTCACCATATGGGAAAATAAAATTGTGAACACTTAACAGTGCTAATTTATTAATTCATTCAAAAGTAACAATAATAATTAACTTAAATATAATATTTCCTAGGAAAAAATGACTGTACTTTTCCAAAATAAAGCAAAAAATAGTGGAATGCCTGGCTGGCTCAGAAGTAGAGCATGTGATTCTTCACCTCAGGGTTGTGGGTTTGAGCCCCACTTTAGGCATAGAGATTACTTAAAAATTTTTTTAAAAATAGCGAGAAGAGTGGTATTGTTTTACATTTTTGAAAATATTATTAAATGTCTAGCATAATAGGCAATAGCTTCTTTACCTTCTATTAAGATACTAAACACAAGACCAAAAAATACAAATAACTTTTTAGTATTGTCATGGAAACAGTTTGGTTCTTGAAGACCCCCTGGGAATTTCTCAGGACACTCAGGGTCCCTAGACCACACTTTGTTAGCCATTGCATAATCATATCATTAGCCACAAGCACCATTATCTGACACAAAATAGATAGGTCAAAGATATTTGTTGAATGAAAGAGTAAAAGAACATTGTATTCTTGTATTTTCTTTTTCTAGTACACATAGGCAACAATCTGTACATGTTTTCAAGGGAAGACTTTCTCTTGAATTCATTTTGTCTTTCTTGTAGTTTTGTTGCTAGAAGACAAGGAGCATGTGAGGCTACATTTCAGAAGTGACATAATTTGACTCAGACCAGCCTAAGGCAAAATTATGAATTGAATAAAGTATTCAGTGTCCTTCACAGCCCTCCACTCCATCCCTTGTCATAGAATCAGAATATCCTTATTGGACCATTGTCCCTTCCAATGCTTGAGGCACAGTTTTATGAAGCTCTGCTTTCCAAATTGGACAACATGTACCTCTAAGAGGCACTTGGTAGAGTGTCAGGAGTATTTAAAGCCATAATAAATGGAAGGAATAATCGTAGAATATTGATTTTACTTGACGTCTTCAGGACAACAATATTTTAATAACTGCATTAAAACAAAGATACTTTATGAAATGCATGATAAATTAGACTGTCTCAATTCTTCCCCTCTTTCTGCCACATGGTCCAAAGGAAATGAGGAGGTATGTGGAGTCGGCTTGAACCTAACCTAAAGCCTAAAGCAAAACTGGAGAGCCGTAAAGAAGAAAAATACTTGCTCTTTTACCCCTTGAGATTTTGATTTTGTTTGTTACATGGCAAACACTGATAATACAGGAATTGGTAGCTAAAAGTAGAATGTTAGTAACAAATCTCTACAACACTGGCTATGAGATCAGGAGACAGGAAGTAAGGAAATCATTATAGGATAATGGAAAAACTGTGACCTCTGATATGTAACTGACAAACCGTTTGGTCAGATTGTCCTCTATGGTAAAACTCAAAACTCAGAAAAGATCCATAATAACCTGTGGCATTGGGTGAGAGTTTTGAGGCAAAGTATTGCTAGAATGAGCTGGCTCCTTTGGTAAGGTACTATAAGAAAGGTAAGAATTCAGAAAAGACCGGTTTACAAAATAGAATAGAAAGCTCAGAGATTTGAGGACTTGAGGGGTTGGAAAATGAAACTGTTTCCTATCAACTCAAAGATGAAGCCATTAAGACGCTGCCTCAGGAAAAGATCTCATCCAGGGCACTGTCATTAAAATGCACTCTCGAGGCAAACACTAACTCAAGACTCAAGACTCTGGTAGTCACACCTTTTAAAGACACCTGAAAGGATTAAAATGGCTCCTAGGGAAGGTTTTAACTAGAAAATAGTTTCTACATAGATTAAAGGTATGGTCCCCTAGAAGTCTATTAAGCTTAAAGAACTTATAATTAAGTCTATAGAAAGATCTATGTCCAAAAAGAATGGTGGGTGTGGCTTTGGCACATGGGATTGACTGGAATCAAATACATGGAAAACTGCAAAGCTTTTGAGATAATTATATTGGCAGAACTACTGTCAGACTTAATTAAAAGAACCTATAATTGGCTATAAAAAGACTTAAGGGCAACCAAGAGTCAATAGGCAGGAATCAGGCCGGGAAAGCTGCTCAGCCACCAGGAAGAACATATTCACCACAACCCTTTTCAAATGTGGCCGTGAAAGATGATCAAGAAGGAAGGACTTTCTGGCAGGTAGAGCCAAGAGCAATGGACAACATTGTACTGGGGGCTGCTCCCAGGGAGCAAAACCAGGCCAAATCAAGGAACACTCTTTTATCTATGCCCTGGCAAATTTTCCCAGTGGGATTTCAGAATTGCAGTGAATTAATAACTGCTATGTGCCTCCCATTCTTGATGTGCTGAATGTTTTTGGCATCTAAGCTTTGCCTCTTCCACCATTACATACTGATTATGTAGTGTGCATATGGGTATAGGGGATGGGCAGGTGACTTGTCTTTTTTGTTTATAAGTCTCCAGAACTTATGAAGTTGCATCTGGACCCATGTCAATCATGATTTGGATTCAGGATTTTAAGTCTACTGTTGGGATCAGAAGACACTTTGTGGAGTCTTAGGGTGGAGGTGAATATATTTTACAGGTGGGGGTAAATAATTGTGTCCAAGAGGGACAGCTGTGGTTGACTGGATTACTTTTCTCAATTTTTCATTTCCTCTGTCATGTGACTTTGTAGTACAGTAGAGCAAACAGAATATACATCTTGCCCTACTGATTTTAGGCTCAGCTATATGACATGCTTCAGCTATCAGAAGGAGGCTGGGGGGTGACAGCTGCCTTAAGAGGCATTACTTCTTTCCACTTGTTCTTCTGATCTGTTTTGGGCCGTTGCTGGTTGAAGGGAATGAGAAGACCTTTGGAGCAGAGCTGAACCCCACACACAGCCAAGGGTCAAGTTGGGCCTATCTTAGCCAAGCCTACACAGTCATGGTCAACCCAAAGACCCATAAGTGAGAATAGAAATTGACTATCTTAAGCCCTGAGATCACTGAAGTTGCTTGTTACAAAGAAAAAACAGAGTAATACACAGTGAAACACAAACCTTCACTGTTTTTTAAGATAAAACAAGACTTCTGAGAAAATGTCACACTTACTTTAGGCCTCTTGAGACTACACTTTTCGACTTTGGGGCTCACTGGCCATTTCCACTGTAGTTATGAGTATTTTAGGGGATTTTTTGAAAAACACTGTCTAGCAAAGAGCCCCAGCCTAGAGTCAGGAAACTTGGATCCTAATGCTGGTTCCACTTTTTATCATCAGGGGTGTGATGTTGGGAATGGTCACACTGTTTTTCTGGTACCCAGTGTCCTTCTTTATAAATTATAACTTCTACTTCACAGGATTCAGAGGATTATTGACAGTCAAGGAAAGGAGATAATGGATATTAAAACATTTTGAAAATAGTTGTGTGCTACATAACTATAGGGGAGCTATAGTTATTATAGCATCTCTGCCAGATTTCCTCTAGCATCTGCATGAATAATTCAGGAGCATGGCTCACTACCCTTAAAAAGCAGCCCCTTCCATCTCAAACAGCTCTGAGGGATTCCCACTTCCTCTCTACCTCTCACCTCTGCAAGAGCTAGATAATGTTTTCCATCATTGCTTTTTGGTTTGGTCCCATTACAACTTACCTATCCTATGGCCCTGTGGAATTCAGTTGTCCTAAATACCCCAAGATAGCAGTAGCTGAAAATGTTACTAATATGTTTGCATTTTAACTGGAACTTTCATGAGTAAACCCAAGAAATGACTTGTAATGAAAAGTTCAGGGCCATGTACAGTTCTCTGCTGGGTTAGGAGGCCTGCAAGTAACTTAGAGGACAGATTGCTTGCAAATAGGGCTGGTCCCGGGGTGTGTGAAGAAAGACATCAGGGGCGCCTGGGTGGCTTGGTTGGTTAAGCGACTGCCTTCGGCTCAGGTCATGATCTCGGGGTCCTGGGTTCAAGTCCTGCATTGGGCTCCCTGCTGAGCAGGGACCCTGCTTCTCCCTCTCTCACTCCCCTTGCTTATGCTCTCTTGCTCTCTCTCCGTCAAATAAATAAATAAAATCCTAAAAAATAATAAAATAAAATAAAAGGAAAGGAAAGGAAAGACATCAATTTCCAGGAGGAAAATGTAGGTGATTCAGGCAGAATAACAAATCCGTTGCTCTGAATTATAAAAAACTAATATTGCAGTCTTTGTAGAGAATAACACATAGTTTTTTGTACCTTATTAAATTATTATCTATTCTGAAAATAACCCTCACTTGCTTATAGATGTGACAAAGCCTTGCAGAATCAAAATTAACCTCTGAATTAAAGGTCACCAATAGCCCTTTTATGTATAAGGAGCATGAGATAAAGTTTAGGCTAACTAAATCTAGTGGAGGCTTTCTAAAGAGGAAACTATGGCTATAATTCTGAGATGAAGTTGTTAAAACTTCAAAGAAAATTATTTCAAGAAAATATTCCCTAAAGCAAAGACAATATAAAATGCTATAATTCAAAATGACTCTGAGTTAAATAAAATTTCCTTATAATTTTAAAAAGTGGCAAAACAAATCTCATATAAATGTTATTGATAAATGTCTTCACCAGTTTAAAATCATTACTGTCTCAGCAAGTAACAAATTCTTGGCTTTTTTTTTTTTTTTTTTTTTAGGAGCCACTGGTGCATAAATAAGATTTTTCTATACTTTGGTCTAAATATAATTTTACTTAAACATTTTAAGCAACCTTGAACAATGAACCATATAACTGGTTACTTTATGGAGATATTGAGAAGGCAAAAGTAGCCTATTGATACCAGATTTAAACATAACAAGATAGCTACACCCGTTTATCTCCCTTCTTTCTTAACACCTAAAGAGGCATTAAGCATATGGACATGGAAAATTGGAGGCTACAGCAATGGAGGAGAAGTTTTAACACAAATTGGGAAAGGAAAAGAATGGAAGAGTAGTAACAGATTGAGCAGAGGAGAATTATGGCTCAAGTGCCCACTGAGCGGCATGCCAATAAACAGCCCGCTAATTCTCCCTGCAAAACCATGAAGCTCTTGGAAGCACCCAGCAAGCAGGAAGGTGGGGTGGAAGTGGGGTTGTGGGGAGATACAGAAGGGGAACAAGGCCAAAGCTGAGGGATGGCTGAAAGAACAGTGGGTTTCTCTGATGCCTTACAACATGTCTATCCCCTACCTTCTCTAGCCACCCACCCCACAACACACCCTGCCCACACGAAAGCTGAAGTATACTCTCTGGATGACTCAGGACTCAGAGCACCAGGCAGACTGAAGGACTGTCAGAGAGAAAAGAACTCAAAACAGGATGAAGTGAAACTCCACATGTTTAATGGTGGAATCCTTGGACACCTTCCCTGTCCTGCTTCCGGAGTGCTGGCTGCCAGTTAAGTTAGATGATTCTGCTCTGAGGAAACGTAAGACCTCAGAGAGACAGTCTCCAGATAAGGCCATCTGTCACTTGTTTGATTAGTCCCCTGATCACCTGGCAGCGCAGATCACCTGGCAGCTTAGCCAGCCCTCCCAACATGAGCCTTCAGTTAAGTTTGCAGCCCCCAGCCCCCTCAAACAGGACAGACAGCAAAGGTCATCAGACACTGAGCAAAGCCTCCTGTCTGAAAGAGACAGACCAAGACAAACACCAGGAAGAAAGATCACATAGGAAAATGAGAAACTGCAAAGCATGGGGGAAAACTGAAATATATTTGAACCTATCACCAGACAGAAAGAGCAAATACATATCTATAAAATAAACTCAGGATACTATAAAAGAGAAACAATCAATGAGTAAGAAATAATTCCTGGAAAATAAAATTAAAATAGTCAACACTTTTTAAAAATTGATAATCAGAAGATAAAGTTAAAGAAACCTTCCCGAAAGCAGAACAAAGAGATGAGGAATAAGAAACAAAGAATATTTTTCAAAAATAAAAAATCAGTTGAGATCAACAAAGGAATGTCCCAGGTTGAAAGCTTTGCAGAGCCTATGCAGAGACATTAGGGTTGGTGGGCCCAGGAAGGAGTGGAGTTCATAGCAATCTTCTGAGTTCATAGCAATCTCCAGTAAAGCATCAGTTGGGAGAGGAAAGGGAAGTGTGGGGAGAGAAGTAGGGCAGAGAAGGGCAATCGCACCTAATCTGCTGAGGGTCCGGCAAGAATGTTCTCAAATCTCTTCTTGTGTTTTGTGTGGTTTTCTGCATCTATATTTCATTTTACAATAAAATGTTAAAAATAAATCTTAAATCAGAAGAAAATGGCACATATGAAACTTTATTTCAGTACATTTTCCCTTAAGAAAGGCATGAAGAGAAAAAGAACTTAAGGGGGCATAAAATGTGAGATTTTTCATGCCCTGGGAATCCGACACTTCTCCATCTTAAAATATAAATTATTCTAGAATGAGAATGAGCATAGAAGGATTTGAGCATAAGACCTGCCACCCACTGGGACTGGCTATGTAAACTTGGGCATAACACGTCATCTCTCTGGGACTCCGTGAGAACACCTATAAAATTACTTCTAAGACTCCATTAAAATGAGTCCATAACTCCAGAGAATGTTGGGAAGAATAATATTTTTTCTCCTCTTCTATTTTCTGTGGCTGAAATTGATTTTTTACAGGAATATTTTAATTAAGACATGTAGTCATTTATTTGAGACGTGCCTTCGAAGGAAAGAGAGTTGGGTCTTTAATCCCACTGCTCTTTGCCTGACATTCCAGGTATTTAGGAACATGAGGCTCTGCCACCATTCATGTGCCCAGCTCCCTTTGCTACTCTGGTAACAAGCAAGTAGAAATAATTCAAGATTAGATCTTCCTTGACTTACAATTGGTTATGTCCCAATAAGCCCATTGTAAATTGAAAATATTAAGTCAAATATGCATTTAATACACCTAACCTATTGAACACCATAGCCTAGCCTAGCCTACCTTAAACGTGCTCAGAGCACTTATATTAGCCTACAGTTGGGCGAAATCATCTAACACATAGACTATTTTATAAAAAGCATTTGAATATCTCATCTGATTTATTGATGAGATATTATTTATTTATATATATTTATTTATTTATTGACTGCACTGAAAGTGAAAAAACAGAATGGTTGTGTGAGTGCAGAATGGTTGTGAGTGTATTGGTTGTTTACCTTGGTGCTCATGTGGCTGACAGAGCTGAGGCTCCCTGCCACTGCCCAACATTACAAGAGAATGTCATAACGCACATTACCAGCCCAGGAAAAGATCCAAACGCAAAATTCGAAGGATAGTTTTTATTGAATGCGTATTGCTTTCATTCCATGTAAAGTCAAAAAATTGTAAGTTGAACCATCCCCTAAGTCAGGGACTGTCTATAAAGCACATTAAGATTGACCTCCCTACCATATGCCAACAGGGTCATTAGAGAGAAAACAGCAATTAGAACACAATGGTTAGTCCAATGACCTCATAAAGACTTTAAAACCTTGGTTAAGGAAAGACTTAAGACGATCTTTTAAAGGAAAAATACAACTCCTATTTATAGTTATCTCACATTTGCTTTGCATTTTCTATGCATAGATTAAAATGGTTTTTTTGTGTATTAGTGTATATTTATACAGTAGCATGTGTACATTATATATATATATATATATATATGGGGTGCCTATAGGAGGCTTATTTCTACAGCTACTTCATTAATTCTCCATTTTGTTGTGCTTCAAAAGCAAACTTAGAGATTAACTGGAAAGGGAGCAGGCACATACAAAAGCCCGACATGAATTCAACATGAAATGTTCACTGCACTTGAGGAATTCTACTCTAAGCTAATTTATCAGAATAACTTAAAACCAGTGTCAAAAAGACACCCACACATTTCCCTTGTTTCCTGTCCAGAGAAATAATTATGTCTCTGATGAGAGGGGGTTAGCCATGAACCTGGGAACATTTAGGAGGTTCCCTTTCCTTGAGGGAGGTCAGGCTGAAGGCTAAAGCGGGGTGGGCTGCAGCCTCAGTTCTTCCAGAATAAAGACATGACTTGGAGAGTTTGCAAAATCTTGAGGATGCCTCCGAATGCTAAGCCTAGGCTCTCAGACTGAGGACGTTATCATTCTTCATCTGCAATCACCCCGATGATGATCATTACCATTTTATGAGCAGATCGTACCATCCCACTCCCTTACCAGTGCTGGAGCAAGCAGTCATGTTTAAGGAAAATGTTTAAAAAATGAAGAGTGGAAGAGAAACTCAGTGGGAGTATTGCGATAATGGAATTCTATTCTACAATTACTAGGAGCCCACAAGTTTTCCAAAGGATGAGAAATAGAGGATGTTATTCTTAAGGAGTAGCTTGTGTGCATCTAATGACTGCCAAAAAGGTCCCACAGGTAGTAACTGCTCCTGAAGCTCTCTTTTCAAATGAGAGGGCTGCTGAGTGAGCAATGTGAGTTGCTCCTCTTGGTCTATTTGGTCTCTTCCAAATTGCCTGGCATCTGCATTAATTTAAAAGGAAACATCACTGGGAGCAGCTATTAATACAGAAAATAACATTAACTTTAAATTGTGGCCCCAGAGAGTGGGGCAATGAAATCTTTTACAGGTGTTCATTAATTTTTCATTTTATATAACACTGGTGACGGCCTTAGAACATATAAAAATGGAGCCAATTTTCTTTTCCAACTGTTTTACTTTGCGGAAGCTGGGTTACCTTAGCAAGTATCTCATCAGTCCTAACCCTTGCCTTCATTACTTACTTTCCCCTTCCTTCCTTCTAATGCTAGGCCTAATTTAGTGTGTGACAGAAAGCACTGGATGGAATCAGTGAAGACTTCTCTTCTCATCTAACTCTGCCACTTATTAGCTGTATAACCTTGGGAAAGTCACCTAACGTCTCTGAAGTTTAGTTTCTTCATCTCTAACATGAACATAATGATGATACCGGCCCTCTTCCTCTCTCAGCGGGGGAATGCAAGTCCTTTATAAACTTCAGAGTTATATAAATTTATAACATTCTAAGAGCTAGGGCTGGAAGACGGCATTTAATTCATTAAAGAAAAGAAGTTTGACAAACTTGGAAACCATTTCAAGATGTGCTTCTCTTCTTACAACTACATCAAAATTCTTTTCGAACCTCGAGTCACAAATCATCCTTATGGAACCAAGAAGAAGCTAATTCCAGAGGCAACATTTTTTCCAAGGACATCCATCGTTCCATTTAGATATAACACACACATGAAAAAGATCTGTCAGCAGAAAAGCTCACAGACTAAAAGTCATAATCATCTTTAACTTTCAGCTATTATTCTGCTAAGAAAGAAAGTGGTGTCTCATGGGGTTTTATTAGCTCTCTGACTACAAATGACTTAGCTCCCGTACTCCTTTCATACAAATTAAACCCACACACAGAGTCTTGATTTAAGCAATGTAAAGCATTTTTCATCTTGAAACATCAGGAGTTTTCCCTTGACCTGGGCAGCGTGATATAACATTGTCTCAGTAAGACTCTACATCAAATCTCTGCCCCCCACAGCCACTGATACTTTAGGATCCAGCATGTTTTTGAGAGCCAGAGCCTTTGGACTTAACTTCTTGTGTATTTCCTCCATAGGCATCTTTAGTCTTCTAAATCTGTACTGACAACTTTTTTTTCCCTCTAATCTCTACAGCACCTAGAAGAGTGCTGAGCATACAGGAGATACTCATTAAATATGCACTGATTGAGTATTAAGGAATATTATCTTGTATACGAAATATTATGTGAGCCTAAGTCAAGAGGGAGAATTTTGGCATAGATGTATGTGTCATCTGCCTAGAAATAGGAGTTGTGCCTTTGGGCACAAATTATCATATTTTAATATACCTAAATTGTTATTAACAATTTAACAGTTGCAGTTCATTTGAGAATAGACCATTTACAGTCTTGTAGAGCAAGAATATGTCCAGCTAAACTGCTACTCAGTAAACTCCCAATGCTTCATAACAAGAAGAGGGACAGTTTGGAACGATGAAAAGTGATCCTGATTTCTAGTCTCGGTTTTGCCACAAGCTGCTTGGGTGACTGTGGATTATTGCTTTATCTCCCTAATCCTCAACTCAATCCTTCATCTAAAAATGAGTGGGTGCAACTGGGTGATCTGGTTAAATTCTGACATTAAGCTGGGAGCCTCTGAAGTCATTCCGGATCTGTGGATGATGAGTCAAAAGATAGGCACAGAATGCTAGTGGGAGCAGTCCCTACATAGACAGGGGAGTTTCCAGAATCTGCATGGCTAACTCTGATAAGTTGTCTGAAAGTGGGTGCAATGGATCAAAGAAGGAATTAGGCATGGGATTCTAACAATCATGTGAAATCATCTCTATTTCCAGCTAAGTCATTCATATTAACAGGGATCCACTGTAACATTTTCAAAAGTGAAGGAAAGCCAAAGGAACAGAAATTCTTTACTCCAGGAGCTCAAACACAATATGATGTGTTGTTCAGTGGTAGCGTGGGGGCCTTTGAACATGTGAGGCTCTGAGTATCATTGTTGGAGTCTCAAAGTTAGCTAAGGATAGTTGACCTTCACATCTCCTCCCACCAAGAGCATCTTCCACGGGAAGTCATCTCTACCTTGATAAATGATCTGAGTTCCTTTTGACTCATACAAGGAAGTTAAAGAAACATTGGCCTGTGCGTTTTAATCAGAACCAAGGAAGTGCTTCATTTTTTTTTCCTTTTTATTTTCCAGGGAACTTTCAGTATTTCTAATTTCATTTTGGGATAGAAAGTAAAAGCTGGAAGGAGATGCTGCAGGGACAGCAGGTTGAAATCTTAATCTCAGATACTTGCTTTTTATAAAACGTGTCCTGCCTGCCTGCCTGCCTCCAAGCATTTCCCTGAAAGTAGTTCTCATTTCCAGTTGGAAAGGGATGTGGGGAACCAGACAAGAGGAGTGAAGTTGTGGTAAAATCAGCTGGCAAAGAAAGTTTTAGGGGCTGACTTCTCCTGGTAAAAATAGTCTCTGCCTCTGGAGCCAGTGGCTTCCATGGAGATTCTTAATTGAAAATGCACATTTTCCATGTAGGGAGAAGGGGTGCTAGCAAGCCATTGCCCCAGCTCCTTTACTTCTGTGTGTATCAGCTATGTGAGTCACTGACCCAGGAAAGGCATACTTTCTGCAATGGGCTTTGAGTAATTAAACTGAAAACACTTCTAAGCAGAAAGTAATAACACAGCTACACCCAGAACTCATGGAAAGGAGCCAGAAGTTTTCTACAATTACATTATGGCCAAAGGGAAAATGCCTGTCTTCATGGGGAAGGATAATCATTAAACACAAATATTCTTTCAAACTAAAAGTGAGGAGAGAGGAGTAATCTGTACGGAATTCCTGCTACATGGTAGGCCTTATAGTAGGTGTCTCACCTAGTAGGTACAATAATGATAATAAACAAATGGTGCATATATTTTTTAGCATAGAGTATGAGCCAAGTTTACTTTTATGTGTTTTATGCATGTTATCTCACTTAATCTTCACAAACCCTTCATATTAATAATCCCATTTGTAGAAGAAAAATCTGAGGTTCAGAGAGACTACCTGTTTATCCAATATCACACAGCTGATAAGGGAAAGAAATAGGATTTGGACCCTGATATAAAGAAGTGTGAAGCCCAGGCCCCTGATCTCTGCATCAGACTACATATTTAACAGTTCATATCACCTTCATTTTATGGACAAGGAACTGAAATTTGGAGTTTTGTAATTTCTCCAAGGCTAGCTTCTTAGAAATTGTTGAACATAGATTCAAGCCCAGTCCTTCACAACCTACACTTTTACTCCTCCACCCGATATAAAATTTTCACTCTGCGGTACACTTAATACTGAGATGCCTTAACGCCAAGGGCTAAGCCCTAACATTAATCTGTGGTTTGCAGTCTCATTTGCACAGTCAATGAAAATGTTTTTCTGTCTTTTCATCAGTGAATTAACCCCAAACTACCTTCTATATTCAGTCGCATCTTTTTTCATTTTCAACTTTTTAAAAAATTGCTTATGTATATGCATATGCAAATATGCTACTTGATCAACATCTGATTCTAGGATTGTTCCATAGAGTTGAACATGCAAAACCAATAGGAAATGGGACTGCATTCCCTTCCAGAGTTGAAATAGGAGTTTTTTCCACGTCATGCTTTCTGTCTTCATCAGAAGTTGGTCTCATAGGAAGAAAAAAATTGCGACTGAGATTCAGCTGAGAAGCAAATAGGCTGCCAACATGAACCACAGTTTCTCGTTACCTCTGATTGCCTGGGATAAGGAAAAAGCTCTGCGGAAGGGAGAAGTGTGCTTGTTGGAAGCATTTAACAAGTTATGAATTTGCTAACTGGTCTGCCTAGATCAGGTAAAAGAGTTGTCTTTTATCTGGACAAATACATGAATTTATTCTCCTAGGACATGATGCCATTTTATCGAATTTCAGCATGAGTCATCTGTAATGCTGGGCACCGTTTGAACTTGAAATTCAGGTAGACCTGGCTTTGAAGCCCAGCTCTACCATCTATAAATAGTGTGATTTCGGGGATATTACTGACTCTTTATAATCTTAGTTTCCTAATCTGTAAAATAGGTTGCTTCGAGGATTAAATCAGGTAATATATGTAGTGAAGAGTAAGTGCTCAATAAACAGTAGCTGTGATTATGATAATCTGATAATCAGGATAAAATTCTTCAATAATTCCATTTTCCTTCTCTAGAGCTATTTCCCCCCCTCCAGTTAATTCTCCAATACTTAAATGACAAGGATCTAAAAAACATTTAAGTCATCATCATCAGCTGACAAAGTGATATCATAATTTTACAATAGAGAAAAATCAAAAACATATATAGCCTTTCAAATTGAGCCTTTTCAATTCGAACAGAACCTTACAACTGACAAATGTGTCTGAAAACTGGAGGGTAACAAAAAGTTAAGTGGTAAATTTTTCATGAAATGTAATGTAAATTCTCTGTAAATTCACTCACAAAGAAGAAAATTTTTGCTTAATGAAAAAGTCATAAAAATTCATCAACTATCAATCAACATTTGACTCTAGAATATTCAGTAGGTAATACTGGCAAGATAATTCAATGTGGGAAAGAACAGATTTTTCAACAAATGGTGTTGAATTAACTGGATATTCACAGGCAAAGAATGAAGTGGGGCCCCTTTCTTTCCCCTAAGTAAAACTTAAATTAAAATGGATCATAGATCTAAAGAGCTAAGACTATAAAATCTAAAAAAAAAAAAAACCATAGAAGCAAATCTTTCTGACCAGGTATTAAATGTTCTTTGATACAACATCAAAGCATAAATGACAAAAGAAAAAAATAGATAAATTGGTGTTCAACAAAGCTAACTTTTTGTGCTGCAAATGGTTCCATGAAAAAAGTGAAAAGACAATGCAGAAAATAAGAGTAAATATTTGAAAATCATATGCTTGATAGGCATTTGTATCCAGAATATATAAAGAACGCTTACAATCCAATAATAAAAAGATAAATAATCTAATTGAAAAATGAGCAAAGGTTCTAACTAGACATTTAACCAAAAGATATGAAAATGGCCAATAAGCACCTGAAAAGATGTTCAACATGCATCATGAAAATGCAAGTCAAAACCACAATGAGCTATCCCTTCACACACAAGGGGATCATCAAAATAAAGGATAACAAATAGTAAGTGTTGGTGAGGATTTGGAGAAATTAGAACACTCATGCATTGTGATGAGAGTGTAAAATGGCATAGCCATTTTGGAAAAAACATTTTCCCAGTTCCTCAAAACATAAGAGTTTCTTTGTGACCCAGAGATTCCACTCTTAGGTGTGTATGTATAACTCCATTTATATAAAAGGTCCACAATAAGCACATCTATGGAAACAGAAAGTCAATTAGTGGTTGTCTAGGGCTGCTGGTTGGTAATGGGAGTGACTGTTAATGGCCACGGGACTTACGTTAAGGGAGACAAAAAAATGGGGTGATGGTTGCACAATTTTGTTAATATACTAAAAACCACTGATTTGTACACGTTAAATGAGTGAATTGTATGACATATGAATTACATCTCAATAAAACTATTAAAAAGAACAACAAAAAAGGAGATAAGCAGGGTGCTTTCCAGAAGTCAAATTACATAAGGCCAATCTACATGAGCCAAGAAATGAAAGGAAATGAGCCATATCTTTCGGAGAGCCTTCCCCATTAAGCATTTGCATAGCAGCTTCATTCATTGTTAAACAGCTTTGTTATTCTTGTCTATAAGTGCATCATCATATACTTAACTATTTTCCTTGTTATGGACACGGAATGCTTCCAGCCTTGAATTTGATGTTGCAGTAAATGTATGCATATATATTTGTATTCATATTTATTTATACATTTATACATACATATTTTGGTATACTTTGGGCAACATCTATTTATGAGTATATCCATAGGATAAGTTCTTTGAAAGGGAATTATAGTGGCAAATTGTCCCGCAAAGTTGCACCAATTTACATTCCTACCAGCAATGGAGGAGAATGTCTATTTCCTTACATCTTTGCCAATACTATCTAGAATTCTAATAAGTGAAATCTAATATATGTCTGTTTTAAATGGAATTTCTTTAGTTATGAAAAAGTCCAAGCATCATTCCACTTATTTACTGACCGTTTGTATTTCTTTTTCTGTGAACTTCTAGTTTTTAATTATTTTTTTATGGAAAATTAAAGAAATTAATGCATTCCCTGATATATGCTTTGCAAATATGTCTCATTTTGTTTTGTTTGCTTGTTTTTTGTAATATGCCATATACATTTCTAAAACTTTGTTTTGTGTTTTTTGTTCATCTTTTCCTTTATGGTTGTGAGTTTTGTATCTTCTTTAACAATGGTTTCTCCACTTCAAGATTAGAAATAAGCAAACCTAAACTTTCTATTGATACTTTGTGGTTTTACTTTTTATAGTTAAAACTTTGATGCATATGGAATTTGCTGTGAGGTAACAAATGGGATATTTAGCTTTATTTATTTTTTAAAATGCTTAACGTCTATTTCAACTTTACTCAATTATTTGAAATTTTGCTTTTAGCCTGAAGAACATTTCATAAATTCCATAAATTTGGGTCTATTTCTCAACTATTCTATTCCAATGATTTTCTAACAACTTTGTTTTCAGCACTAAAGTATTTTAATTCTTACATATTTTGAAATTAAGTAAATTAAGTAAAATTAGTTTTAATTCCTTAATTACTTGATTTCCAAATATGACTATTTGATTGTTCTCATTATTCTTTTCCAAAGATATCCTAGCTAAGATCACATGTTTATTTCTCCAGATTCATTTTGTTAAGGTCCCAGAAAAATATTTTGCTAATATACTGGTATCTGAGAAGAATTGATATTTTTAAACAATGATTTGTCCTAAAGACAGGATGTGTCTTTCATGTATTCAAATTTTCTTAAATAATCCTCAGTAGAATTGGTAAGGTTTCCTTCCTCTAAATCCAGCATATTTCTTTTGAAGTTTGTTCTTAAGTATTTTTGTTGTTGTTACTGCAAATGAAATCTTTTCCATTTATCCATTATATTTATCTTCTGGTGATTGGTTTGAATATGGGGAAGTCACATGCAAACTAATGTTTTATAAGATAAATGTACAACCAGTCCTCTTTCTGAATTACCTTATTGATGTTAATTTTTTCTGTTGATTTTCTGTGTAATCAAGTTTCATAGTCATATACTATACATCCATTAAATAATTAAGAATTATTCTCCATCCTAACATATATATCATTTATATATAATAGATGGCATATATACATATTTATACATTATTTACATACATTACATTTATATGTAATATTTAAGTTCTTCGGTCTAGTTACCTTGGCTAGTTTTTCTGAACTAGTAGTAGTATGCAATTTCTTGAATTGTTTCAGTCTTCGATAAAAATCCCACTACATTTTATATTAATCATAAAATCAGCTTAGTATCGGTGTTGTTCTGGAAAATCTTCAACTGTTGTTATACAAACTTCAGCTTCTCACCCTGTAGAACATGAGAAAGTTGCCCTATGAGATATAACTTTCTCTCTCATGCCTTTGCATTGATGTAAGGCATATTTTTGAAACCATTGTTTGTTTTTACAACTGTTCTGGAAGATGACTGCCTTCTCCTCGGGGTATCTCCCTGGAACTATATAGCTTATAGTGTAGTCATATGAATCCCAAACAATTTAAATCCCTTTAAATTCAGTAAAAATCTTATAACCTTTTCATCATGTATATGATAAAAGGCGAAACTAAGTTTTGTTTGCTTACGTTTTATAATATTGAACCATCCCTGCAATCCTGGGATGAATTTCATTTGGTTCTGGTGAGTTCTTTCTTCTTCTTCTTCTTTCTTTTTTTTTTAATTTTATTTTTAAGTAATCTCTACACCCTACATGGGGCTTGAACTCACAACCCTGAGATCAAGAGTCACATGCTCTATCCATAGAGCCAGCCAGGCATCCTGTGGTGAGTTACTTCTTTAATGTACCACTGACTTACATTTGGTAAAATTGTAGTTCATATTGTACACTCATATGTATAAAGATAAATGGTCTACAGATTTCTTTTTGGGGTTTGACATTATGTACAGGTTTTAGTTCTTGTCCCTATGAGAATTGGTAGTTCTTTTTCTATGCTCTAAAAAAACTTATAGAGCACCCATATTATATACTTTTATAAGGTCTGAAGAACATAAGTGTGAATTCATTCAAATTTAGTGTGATGATATTTATGTGTTTGGAGGAGAGGGAGATGCTTTGATAATATTAATTAATCTCTTCTGAGTGTGTTGGTCTATTTTTCCTGAGGTCAACTTTGGTAGCATTTATTTTCCTAGAAAACTTATCTTACCTTTCATATTTATTTGTGAAGCCATGTATTTTTTATTTTATTTTATTTTTTAAGTAGGCTCCATACCCAATGTGGGCTTGACTTCATGATCCTGAGATCAAGAGCCAAATGCTCTACCAAAAGAGCCAGCCAGGCACCGTTTGAAGTCATGTAAATTACTTTTTGATTAGCTGATTATTTTTCTGTGTGCTTTATTTCTCTTTTATTCATTTCTAATCTTTTCAATTATACATCTTTCTTTCTTTTCTTGATTAGACTGGCCATTGCTTTATCCTTGTCTTTTATCTTTTTAAAAAATCTATTCTTGGGCTTATTTATTAATTCTATTATTTTCTGTTTTCTTATTCATCCATTTCTGCTTTCCTACCATTTTCTTAGGCTCACTTATAGTTATTTTTCTATTTTTTGATTCGGACTCTTAATTCACTTATTTTCCTTTATTTGACATATATGTGTAAGCATTAGGGTTATAAACGTCTTTATGATTTTTATTTTCTACCTATTTTGTAATTTGTTTTCTCTTTCTTTGAACAGTTCTTTGCAAGAGGGTTTTCTACATCTCAAGTAGTTTTAAAAATGTATGATTGTTTGCTTTCCACAAAATCAAATTTTATGAAAACACCAGACTGACAACTTTTTCAATATTTATTTAGTTTTAAAATAGAGGGGTCACCTGTCAAATCAAGTACTATACATCTTTTGAAGAGGTACATGGCCTGCCTAGTGAAAAGAATAAAAAAGAAACTGCTGGTGATGGTTTAATATTATTCAATTCACTGCCATCCCTGCGAGGATTCATTATGTAATTATGCTGTCATTTCATAAGTTTTTACTACACCATCACTTTCATTGGGATGAACCGTTAGAGAGGATTTCACCATAATGTCCAGCCTTCTTCATGTTTCTCTGGAAGCTTAAAGAAGGTCTAGCTAGGGAAGAAAGGAGATGGGTCAACGGTCATTACTGCATGTGAGAAGGGATGAGAGCACCTTTTTGATTCTCTTGCTTCAAACATTCACCTCACGGTTAGCAAGAATGGAGGCCACAGACAGCAGGGCGGGGCAGCAGAAGAGAGTACCCCATGAGCTGAAGACAATCAGGGCAGTCTGACTGCTACTTCTTGAGAAGGCAGAGCAGGCTCCAGGGGGTCCTGCTGGCCCCAATCCACTCTGACGAGTTGGGTGGATACCCTGACCACCCTTCTTTTCCCACATGAGCTCTTCTGTGAAGCTTCCACAAAACACTCCCCTTTGACAGACTTGAGTCACATTATCCACACACCTCATCTCTGAGCTTCATTTCAATTCCATAAACAATGCTTCCAGCTTTTCTTCAGACCTCCTTAGAGATGGTCCCCGCAGAGCCTTGTTGTCTGTCAGTCAGTGTCAGCAATGTAATCTGCAGGCCCCAGTGGAATATGAGAACGTGAGGCCCTTGTGAAAAAATTAAGAATCTCCAGATGGAGACAGCAGAGCATTAAACCAGGCACGGGATCTTTTTAAGCACAGAGCTCTGTGAGACTGCTCAGGTCACACGCCCAGGAAGCCAGCTCTGCTGTCACAGGCCTCCCCACCTGCTCTGCTAACAAACAATGTCCTAGGAACCATGCTGGCTAAAACATGCCCTAATGCCAAGGTTCAGAAAGGGTCCTGGTGTGTCCACGATAAGCCATTAGATCAATGTCTGTTCCTAGGACGCTGTTACCTTCCCTTGCTGTAAGTGAATGGGCATCTTTTAAAAGACATTAGGGTAACAGGATGACAAACACTCCAGAGGTCCAGTGGGCACAAAGCAGGGTGTTTCCTTCCCACATATTTTTAGTTTTATGTAACTCTGGAAGGCAGCACTCCCACTTACACTGTGCTGAAGATGTCTAGGTATGGATTATAAGATTTTATTTATTTATTTATTTATTTATTTATTTATTTATTTATTATTTGGGGGGAGGGGCAGAGGGAGAGAGAGAATCTCCAGCGGACTCCTTGCTGAGCGAGGGGCCTGATGTGGGGCTCGATCCCACAACCCTGAGGTCATGAGCTGAGCCAGAATCAAGAGTTGGACCCTTAACCGACTAAGCCACCCAGGCACCTCAGTTGTGGATTATTTTAAACTGCCACTTGCTACTATTGCCTTTGCTCTATTCCTTTACTCCCCATAAGCACCCTTGTTGTGAGTTTCTGATGTGATCACGCCCATATGTTGAAGAGTGCTGGCTGCTTATACCTCAGTGCAATCCCAGCCTCTCACACACAGCTATAGGTTGATATCCAGGCCCAGGTGATAAGCTAGAAATTAGTTGGAAACCAGAAAAGGCACCCAAAACACAAGGCCCTCTGTTCACAATGACTAAACCAACCTCTATTCTGCTGCCATTGACTGACCTAGGAGCAGGAAGCTTTGTAGAGTTTGTGCCGATGAGAACACACACAGGTAGGTATGAGACATATGTCAGTACAGTCCCCAGCCTCTACAGGTCACAGGTTACCAGAGGACATGCGCAGAGGCTCTTTCCTGGATGGGGCATGATGCTTGCTCAAGCTTCTAGGCACAGTTTAAGTTCTTCCTGAAAAGACCTTCTAAAATTTTAAATGTGTGTGTGTGTGTGTCATTTTATCTTTACTAACTCAGGTTGGTCTTAATCACAGAAATCATTTTTACAATATTTAAAAGTCTCAGTTTGAGGAAGTTTCAAACACAACAGTGAAGAGTTCATGTTCCTCTATCCCCCCCCCTTTAACACAGAGCTGGGGTTGAAACTATTTTTGTCCCTTTGCCACTAAAAGAAGTGATCCCATGTAACCATGAAACTGCACTTGTTGTAGGTCAAAAGAGGTCAACTATTGTAAGTTTCACTATAGTTCAAGTTACTACTTAAATGAAGAAGATCATTACCTGGGACCTGAAAATCTTTTCTGTTTTGTCTTTAGAAATTATATATATATATTTAAATTTATTTTATTTTTTAAATTTAATTTTGTTTTGTTATGTTATGTTAGTCACCATACAGTACATCATTAGTTTTTGATATATTTTAATCAAATTTTGTCTGTAAAATACTCAGTATAAACAAGGCAAGATTTGAGCCTGGACGCACTTCCTCGTATGTCCTGTCTGATGACAGGCAACTAGCAGCCATGTTTGAAGGGGATCCATTGTTTCTCAGATCTAAACGACAAAATCTTAACCTCAAGCCAGGCATCTTCTTTTGTAACAGACACAGAGAAGGGATAACAGACACAGAGAAGTAGTAGAATCTAGACTAAAATATCTAGTCCAATTAACTTATGGTCCAATCTTGTGTGCACAAAATAATTTTTTAAGTCGTAGATGGAATCAGAATTGTTTATATGTACTTCCTGGGGTGGGGGAGGAAACCATTGGGTCTGCCACTAGTTTTCTAAATATCATCAGATTTTAGGCACTGTACGTAGTACCTTTCATTCAAAGTTCCTTGAGGCATATCCAAGCTACAAATACTGAAATAGATGAAGCGGACTCCTTTTTTCTTGTTAACACAATTATGAAAGGTATCATGGGAAATTTCCAATAAAGGAGGGCAGCATTAACAATAGGCAAACAACATGATAATAAAAATCATAAGAGGAGGTACTCTATTTATATGAGTGGCTATTTATTCTAGTTACTAAACACTTTTATGGATTATATTATGTAAGTCTCAGAACACCCCATGAGGCAGGTTCTTTTTCACCCCTATTGGAAAGATGTGGAAGCTGAGATCAGGTGAGGTTAAGTATTAGTTCCCATCAGACAAGTAACAAGTGTCAGAAGCAATAGCTCAGTCTAGGTCCTGGAACTCTGGGACCTATACTCTTAACCACTGTCCATGAGAGTAATGGCAACAACATTCTTGACCAGTGCAGGCCTGCAGGGTCAGACAGGCAGGTCCACCTATCTATTATGAATCTAACTGGGTGGCCCAGAATATGACTATATTTGGAGATAAGGTCTTTACAGAGGTAATCAAGTTAAAATGAGGTCATTAGGGGGGCCTTTAACCCAGTATGACTGGTGTCCTTATAGTAAGGGGAGACTTGGACTCAGAGACAGACAAACAGAGGGAAGGCAATGCAAAGAGACAGAAGAAGAAGACGACCATTTGCAAGCCAAGGAGGGCGACCTGAAACAGAACTTTCAGGTACAGCCCTCAGAGGGATCCAACCCCACTGGCACCATGATTTTGCATTTCGACCCTCCAGAGCCGACACAATAAATTTCTTGTTGTTTATACCACTGAGTCAGCACTACTTTGTTATACAGCTTTAGCAAACTAATACACCATCTTAGCTCAGCTGCTGCCAAATTGTATAGTTTTTCTAGGCATATTTAGGTCCGTTTAATTTGATTCACCATGTTAAAATAAGAAGGGTAGGGGTTATTTTTAAGATAGGTTATGGGTGTAATAACACGTGAGAAAGTGTGCTTTTACCAGCCAACCTGCAGTATACACAGGGAGAGTGAGGACTGCAATGCTTGCCGATTTTTTTAAATTACAGAAGCTGTCATGAAATTTGTTGCTATGTAATCGTCTTATTTAGAAATGTCTGAAAGTCTCCATTTCAACCTGCTCTCAACCCATGGCATGGGTTGGCTGAGAGCTTCACTGAAATGTTTCTCCGTGCCATTTCAAATATTATTTTTGGATAACATGGTCCTCAAAAGGCCACATGAAATATAGTGAATGTACAGATTTATATCTGAATATAACCCTAAGAAAGTAACATAAAAAATAAAAGATGAGATGATTGTTAGGTTATGGCTAGAGGGAAGGCACAAAGATAAATAAACTAAAATGTATTAATATAATATTTTATACAAATTACACTTTTATGGGGCTCTACAGAAGTCCTTAGTGACCCAGGAAAATTCCTACCTTTTAAATGTTTTATGGAATTCCACAAAGTGGCTTCCAACGCAAATTCTAAAATTCCCCGAGGCTTTGCAAAAATCTTACAATTTATACTCCATAAAAATATAACTTGAACCTTCTTAATGCACTGTAATTTCATATTTTAGTGGCTCTGATTTCCTAAGAATATCAAGATATCTCTTTTAAATATAATGTGCTTTAAATGATCTGCCGTCAGGTTATAGTTGCTCAAATCCACAGCTGTCGAGCCCTACTTTACTATTATAAAATAAATAATGTAAGAGTGGTTACAGGAAACGTAAGATGAACTATTAAGCAGTTAGTCCATATTCATCTGTTTTTTTAATACATTATTTTGAACTTCTTTGGAACAAAGACTTAATGAAGCCATTAGGGTGTGTCACTGAGTTAGATTCCCAGAACTGTAATGGGTATTTGTTTTGCTCTGTTTAAATTTCTTAAGAAAAATATTGGTTCCGTTTATTTACTTCCCCTTGGCTAGCTAGGACATTATTCAACCATGAAGCAAGGTAGAATCAGAAGAAGCAGAAACATTGTGTTCAGCTATTTCCTTTTCTACACAAATATTCTTTTATTTCTGGAATGAAGAGTGCTCTCCAACTTCATTAAAAGAACATAATCTTTCTGTTAACCAAACCCAAGATCCATAAGAGGGAAAAAAGAGGAGTTTTCTGTTTTCTTCCAATTGCAAGCAGGGCATGCTGGAGATGATATTTTGGTTATTAGAAGACAAGGGAATGAATACCAAGAAGAGGTATGTGAATAACTCTGTGTGGTCCCCAGATATGTATCAACATTGAGCACTGCAGATACTATATGCCCATGGTATATGCAATAGACATCTATTGTTTTGTCTGACCAGACTTTTTCCTTCTTTCTACAATGGAACCCCTTTTCATTAGAGGTCCACCCCAGCAGACAATGTCAGGTCTATGGTCCTAGTTGAGGAGCTAGCACAGAACATCTTCCAGGCCCCAGGAGTGAATGTGCTGCCCAACTGTGTCGCTGAGAGTCCGTCTTTAGCCCCTTCCTAATAGCATCTACAGTTAGCACGGTGACAAACTGCAAGAAAAAGCTCAAAAAGTACCTGTCTGAGAAAGTAAAACTGATACCCAAAGTAAAGCAAACATGAAAGATGACAAGAAGGAAAGAGAGCCTCCAGCAGTGAACTGGCCTTTATATGGCATGACAGCCAATAAATCCCCAATTTTGCCTAAAGTAGTTGGGTTAAGGTCATCTCTCTTGCAACCAGAACAATCAACCAAACAATCTTTTTCTCTCTCTTTCTCTCATTTCCTATAGAAGTTAGGAAGAGCCATTTCAGATGAATGAATCGTTCACAGGGGAAAAGTTATAGTTGTTCTAAAAAAAAAAAAAAGCTCTTATTTTAAACTTGTATTTGATTTCAATATGAAAAGAACACATGACTTTTGCACTATCTCTTGAATTGGTTCCCTGCTTTTGTTATTCTCACAGTTTGCCTGGTTCAGGCTTAAATGTTTTTGCCTAGATTTTTCCTACCCACCCATAAAGTGTTGCTGAAATCATCTGGGGTCATGCTTTTCTCCTTCACAAAGACAGTGAAGGCTTTTATCTACAGCCTTGCTCCTACTCTTTGGTGTGTCATTCAAGGCCACCTTCCATTCCACACTCCCTTCCTGCTCTATATCCACCAAAGCCCCTTAGCTTTGAGCTCTACTTGCCTTCTCATCATTCCTTAAGATGACATGTGCTTGTCTGTCTTTCTTAGGCCTCATGCTTTTCTTTGAATGGGAGGGACTTTCCCTCAATTCTGTGTATCTTAATTTTGCTTATCCTTAAAAATCCATTTCAGTCTATGGAGATTTCTCCAGCCGCACTAAAGGAATGAATGATTGTCTTATCTCTCCTCCACATTGTTTCTTTCTTCTAATTTATGTTAGTTGCAAATATTCTTCTTCTAAGAATAGTAAGTTCTTTCATTCACTCATTCAACAGATATTTAGCATCTCTGTCTAGGGGGCACTGCGTTTGACACGAGGATACAGCAATCCCCAACTTCTCATGAAGGTTTGTGAGTTTGCTTTTGTGGAACTTACAATTTCCTTCTACAACTAATATGTAAATAAACTGGGAGGATAAAGTCATAGGTGAAAAAGTACAGAGTGCTCCAAAAGAGTACAGGAGCTAGCCAGATGAGGCCAGGGTGTGAAGCTGTGCACGCAGAAGTAGCAGATGTGGGAAAGCTATGGGGCAGGAAGCAGGGGCTCCTGGCAGGAAATGACTAAGAGCAATGGCTCTGGAGAACCGTGCAGCTGGAAAGGGAATGTGGGCATGCTGGCTGGGGCGCCGAGGGCAGCTCATGCAAAACCCTGCGGAGTAGGAGGTGAGTTTCGGTATCGCGCTGAGAGCAGCTGAGTTCTCAATGGGAGAGCAGCAGGATGAGATTTACATCTTGAAGGACAGACTGCTATTTAAAGGAAGGGACAAGGCATGGGGGGGCAGGTGAGAAGCTGGTGGGGTGCTGCAGACCTCGGATGATGGTGACAACTGGAAGACGGTGGGGTGGCAGCAGGTGAGGGCAGGGATCCTCTTAGCAGAGTCCACGGGATTTGGTAACAGATTAGATGGGGTTTAGGAAGAGAATCAAGGTGACTGCTGCAGACATCTTTTTTAATGCAGTGAGGTAATTAACCTACTGCCTTGAACATAATACAACTTCAGTGATATATATTGAATTAAACTCCTGTAATGTTCCCATAAGTTACCAAGGGCACCCAGCAATTCATATGATATGCAATTATGCTAAAAACATGTGCATGTGTGCATGCATGAGCATGTGTGTACTGTATATATTTTTAGGTCTTAAATTTGGGGTAAGAACATGTCAAAAGATATGTGAACACAAAAATATCCTGAAAGACCGCTTTCTCACTGAACCCCAACTTTTACTTGTTTTATTCAGTGTTCAAGAGGAAGAAGATTAAAATGGGGCCATTAGAGAACGTTGGTAAGTTGTAGCTCCCTTATGGATTCACCTAACAAAATGACTCTGGGAGTTATTTGTCTTCACCGAGTCTGTGCTTTTGCCTGAGGTTTGGAAAATATTTTCACAGTAACTTACCATGAGTGCTCTCTGTAGTCAATGTAGTTCATCATCTTTCTGTTCAGCTAGCAACTAGTTCCCTCTTTCAGTGTTTCCTCCAAATTCATTATATGCCATATCTAATCTAAAGATTTCAGGCCTTTCACATTTTCTCTCTTTGTTCCTGACCATTTAACTGCTCATCTGAAAATAGACCTTCTCTTCATCTCTTAGATTTCTGTGATAAGATGAACAGAAAGGAAATGAGAACCATTCTTAACAACTCGGCCTAACAACAGGAATAAAAGGCTAATCAATTTAAGGGCATTATAGTTAAGCTCTCTATTAGCAAAAACCAAATATATGATAAAATCTTTAAGCAATTATACCATCCAGCTACCTTAGCCTTTGATGGATGGTCTTCTCAAACGCCATGCTTTGACTCTAATCTCCTTGCATGTCATCACCCACAGACTTCCCACAGTCGACGATTTACCTGCTACAGACCAATGGAAACTGGACAGTCTCATCCCAAATTTGATTTCTTTTAGATTAGAGAAATTGCAAATGCCTGTTCTATGGAAGGATAGAATCCAAGACAATAGGAAGGGTGTGAGAGGAGCCTTTGGATGGATAAAGGGAGTGAGGAGTCATTCATAGTTGAGCCAATGGTTAGAGGTCCTCGGGCTAGATCACCCCTTCTTGGAGAGAAGACACCCCCTTAGAAATACTATCTCGGTCTTGCAGAGTACAAAAGTGATGATGATAATGTGCCCTGGCATGAGCAAGCACTGTACTTTAAGAGTTCTCATGTTTGTTCCTTGAAGCATTATTACCTTGAGCAGAGGAGGGCTAGTAGCTAAAGACTCAGACTCGGTAGCCAGAATGCTTGGGTTGGAATTCACACTCTGCTCCTTACCAGCTGTGTGACCTTGGGCAAGTTGCCTAATCATTGAGTATTTCAGTTTTGTCTTTTGTAAAATAAGGATAATAATGTTTACCAACTCAGTCAGATAGTTGTATAGAGTAAGTGGGTTAATATGCATAAGGTACATGCAGAGAACTTGACACAGTAAGCTCTATGTAAAAATCCCTGCTCAGGGGCGGCTGAGTGACATAGTCAGTTAAGCATCTGACTCTTGGTTTTGGTTTAGGTAGTGATCCCAAGGTGGTAAGATTGAGCCTTGTGTCAGGCTCTGCACTCAGCACAGAGTCTGCTTAAGGCTCTCTCTCCCTCTCCTTCTGCCCCTCCGTCCTCCTCTCATCCTCTCTCAAATAAATAAATAAATCTTAAAAAAAAAACCTGCCCCAAAGTCCTACATAAGTGTTAGTTGTTATTGTTAGCATTATTATCTTCGTTATACAGGTGAATAAACTGGATTGTGTAAGTTAATTGAGATGCTGTGTTGGTGAGTGGAAAAGCCAAGATTCAAACTCAGCTCATTCTTACTGCAAAGTATATATTCTTTCTGTTATTTTCCTCCCTTCCCTCAAAAGCATGGTGAAATCTAAACCATGCCAATTACTATCTTTGAGACTTTGGTCCAGTTACTGGACCCTCCTGAGACTGAGTTTTCTCATGTCTAAACTGAGGGATAGTACTGATCTCACAAATTTGCTATGCTGATTAAATGAAAGAACATGTCAGGTGCTCAGTACAGAGCAGGTAATCAGTATATGTTCACTGAGGCTCTTGAGCCAGTGACCAGGTCTCCTAAGAATTTTCTTGCCTATTGGGTATATCTGCTTAATCTTTGTGGCAATTGATTCACTAGAAGAAGAAAGATCCAGATGGTTTTAAATACAAACAAAACAGCCATATGGAAAAAAAAAAAGTCCCATCATGATCTTGTTAGATAGATGTAGAAAAATGACCAACCCTTCAAAGAGCTGACATCTTATCACACAAATGCAATTTCATCTGGCTTTTGGATAAAATTGACCTAGGGAGCACTGGTTTCACAGCAAGAGAAGAATTTTGTCTAGACATTATAAAACTCATCACGTTTTAATAGTTGTTGGGGAAAGAACTCAAAGCCTCCTGGAAATAAACTGATTCTTGTGCTGAAGGCGTTCCATCAAGTAATTCAGAGATCAGCGATGGAATGTCTTCATCAACTCCTAATACAGTTGACTAATAGGTCAATAGGTTAATCAGTAGCAACAATAATAACACCTAACATTTATTATGTACTTATTCTGGGCCAGGCATTATGCTAAGCATTTTATGTACATTATCTCATTTGATCTGCACAATAGTCACATGAGGTAGAAACTATTTTACTTCTACTTTATACCTAAGGAAACCTAACTTGCCAAAACTCACTTGGCTAAGAAAGGGGTGGAACTGGGTATGGTAGAGACCCCTAATGCTTCTCCTTGTTGGCTCTCCTCTTCTTCCTGGTAACATGGAAAGACTACACTACCCAAACTCTGGTAGTCAGGCAAAGCCACAAGACTTTCCTAGCCAATGAAACATGGATGAAAATGCTGGGTGACACATGGAGGCCAAGGCATTCACATGCTGGAGTGTCAATTTTCCAGTAAGTCTTTTCCTGGCCTTGGCATATTTGGAAGCCACATGTTGAGATGGCAATGTCTTAAGCTGAATTCCTGAGACACTGAATAGAAAACCATTAATGAGTGTACATAGAAGACTTTACATAAAAGATAAATAAACTTACAGTATGTTAAGCCACTGATATTTCAAGGTTAACTTGAAATATCCTGTAGGTGTAAGTTAGTACAAACCCAACTAAAACATCATGTTAGAACACTGGGCAGACTTCCCAGCCCAAACTCTCAAGCATTATGTGATACCTTCTGGACCACTTACCTCATGTCCGCCATGATCCCAGTCCCAAAGATAGTTTTTTTTTTAATAATATTTAAGATATGCTTGAATAGGAATATAGAATGCATCACCTATCAGAAAGTAGACAAGAAGGGCACCTTGGTGGCTCAGTCATTAGGCATCTGCCTTCGGCTCAGGTCATGATCTCGGGGTCCTGGGATCGAGCCCTGCATCGGGCTTCCTGCTCAGCAGGAAGCCTGCTTCTCCCTCTCCCACTCCCCCTGCTTGTGTTGCCTCTCTCGCTGTGTCTCTCTCTGTCAAATAAATAAATAAAATCTTAAAAAAAAAGAAAGTAGACAAGAAGTGATGTTAATCGAACCCCTCGTGTGAAATCACTGGAATCGGTGTGGTTGCCCTTCTTCACTTTTGTGAATTAAGGCAGTCAAAGTGATCTGGAGGTACTACTGACACTCCACAATATAATTCTACATCATTGAACCAAGTCCTCCTGCTTGAAAGGACGGCTGGTCATAGTGACGTTTAATGAAAACACTCAAGTAATTGTATCTAAAGTGGTGGATGATGATAATAATATTAACAGCTTACGATTACAGAATGTCTATGGTTTATAAGTTATGTTCACACATTATCTCCTCTTTTCCTCATGATAGCACTATGAAGTAGGAAGTCCAGTGTTACTATATCCATTTCACAGATCAGGAAATTGAGGTTTAAAAAGACTAAGGAATCCTGAACTGCAGAGCTAAAGCTGAGGCTCTGATTTTCCAAGCCCTAGTACCTTGCTCCTAGGTAGGTGAAAATGGCCAAGAAGAATACTGAAGAGTCTTGTTAGTACTGCCATAATAGAAGAGCTCTTGAATCACCAGCAGGTTACTCTACATACTTAGAACAGCCCTGTTTGTAGCATTTGGTCAGAGGCAACTTCTCTCAGCAGTGGGCATTATTACAGTACCCCATGGTTTCAGGAACAGATCACAATAAGGTTGCCTTCTACAGACCTGAAGTTCACTATGGTCTACCTTTGTGAGATACCTGCTGAGCGCACAAAGATGAAGGGGAGACAGAAAGGTCTAGAGCACATGAGAGGTGACAGTTAAAGCAGAAATGTAAAATAAGAGGGTAGAAATATTTCCAACTCAAAAAAAAAATGTGGTTCCATGGGCAAGAGCAAGTAAAGTCTTCAGAAGAAGGCAAAGCTGGCTAACAGGTAACGTATGATGAGTATTGTATATACAAATGATAGTGGTTGGACACAAGCCCGAACTTCCACCAATTAGTCTCTGCTTATTACAGGCATATCTTATTTTATTGCATTTTGCAGACACTGCATTTTTTACAAATTGGAGGTTTGTGGCAAGCAAGTCTATCGGCACCATTTTCTAACAGCATTTGCTTACTTTGTGTCTCTGAGTCACATTTTGGTAATTCTCACCATATTTCAAACTTTTTCATTATTATCACATTTGTTATGGGGATCTTAATCAATGACTACAACTTGCTGAAAGCTCAGATGATGGTTAGCATTTTTAGCAATAAAGTATTTTTAATTAGATATATACATTGTTTTTTTTAAGACATACTGCTATTGCACAATTACTAGACTACAGTATAATGTAAACATAACTTTTATATGCACTGGGAAACCAAAACATTCGTTTGACTCACCTTATCATAATACTTGCTTTATTGCAGTAGTCTGGACGTGAACCCACAATATCTCTGAGGTATGCCTGTATGGCATTTGCTCCAACAATTGTTAAGCAATTATTCTCTTGGAACAGGGATGGTAATCCCTGTGTACAAGCTATTTCCCAGGAGAAAATGAGCTTTTTGGATGGTGCATGAGTTCTTCTATCTTTTTAAGCAACATTCATTAAATGGACATACTAGTGCACACAGTAAATCTCTGGGGTCCTAAGAAAGTGAACACAACTTCCTGTATGTTTAGCTTGGTCCCAGTCTATTGCACATGAGAAAAAACAGAAAAGTTATTAACTTTGTGGCTCTCTGAGGAATATGTTAAATAGTAAGAAATGAGACTAATGTTTTCCATTTGGAAAACTATTGCCACATAAGCAGGAGGAGGGCATTTGAGACACGAGGAGACTCTGGTCCATGAGGTCACACACATGTGGCAGATTGGAGGAGCTGTGGCATTCTGTGATGACAGAACTGAGCTGGACTTTTGATTCAGCATAACTTATGGACAGTTATATATTTCCTCATTGCTTCCTTTGCCTGGAATATCCTTCCCCTCAACTTTTTGGCTGCTCCTGTGTTGCTTTAGGTCTCGGCTTAGATGCTCTTATCTCTTCTAGGAAGGCCATTCTCCCTCCCTAGGACTGCTTCCCTAATCCCTAGGATTAGGTTCACGGTATCACACAGATGCTTCTTGAATTCCTCCTTCACAGTAGTACCTTTCACATCAATGGTAGTATCCTGCTTATGTGTTCATCCTTCCACTGCAAATTTATTAAGAGCAAGGGCAGTGTCATTCATCATGGACACCCCAGCACTAATGAAATGACTGGCACAGCAAAATGAATATTAAGAAAGCCTGCCTGCCTGCCTGCCTTCCTTCCTTCCTTCCTTCCTTCCTTCCTTCCTTCCTTCCTTCCGTAGATCAGTATTTATACCTACTATACGTTAGGCCTTGTTTTAGATCCTAGAAATGTTAACTGTAGAGAAAACAAGAAATAGGGGCCCCCTGGGTGGCTCAGTCAGTCAAGTGTCCTAAAACTTGATTGTGGCTCAGGTCATGATCTCAGGGTGCTGAGATTGAGCCCCGTGTCAGGCTCAGCAGAGTCTGTTTGAGATTCTCTCTCTCCCTCTCCTTCTGCCCCTCCCCCAGCTCGCTTGCTCTTTCTCTTTCTCTCAAAAGAAAAAAATGAGAAAACAGATAATCTGAACCCTCTGGAAGCTTCATTTTAGTAGGGAGAATGAGACAATCAACGAATAAGTAAAATACACAGTATGTCAGATGGTGATACACTGTCTCCAACTTCATTCCATCTTCACCCCAACTCAAAGCCATCTCCATCCCATCCTTTTCCACATCTTTGGGCCCAACTTCAGCCCCCATCCCAGTCTCTAACCCTATTGCATTTTCATCTACACTTCTCCCATTTGAAATTCATTTCCATCACTATCCCCAACCAATGAATGAATGAATGAATGAATGAATGAATGAATAACAGAATTATTTTGTGTGTTGTTTGAGTTAATGCTAGGAAAGCCTCCAGCACAGGCCTGGCCCTATTATGTACTCAGTAAATGTCCCCTCCCCTTCCCCAGCCTCCTGTCTGCGACTGAGTCTTGCCATTTACTTCTTTAAAGCCTTCAGGGAGTCAGAAATAATGAGGTTTAAAGCTAACATTATAAAAACATGTAAGAAAAAACTGTTGAAAGACTCTAATATTCAGCATTTGAATTTATCTTAGCTGCTATTTTCTCATACAGCATTCATAGAATTCTCACAGCTCTTCAATGTAATGATTACCAGGGACACCTGGATGGCTCAGTCGGTTAAGCGTCTGCCTTCGGCTCCGATCATGATCCCAGGATCCTGGGATCGAGTCCTGCATCAGGCTCCTTGCTCAGTAGTCTCCTTGCTCAGCGGGGAGCCTGATTCTCCCTCTCCCTGCCGCTCCCCCTGCTTGTGCTCTTTCTCTCTCTCTCTCTGACAAATAAATAAATAAAATCTTTTTAAAAAATGTAATGATTACCCAAAAAATCCTGGTAATCTTATGGGGGATAAGCCCCAAGACATATGGACAGAGGCTGGATCATTGCCATGCTTACAACTACTATGTAACCACTATCTGCCTGGTGGGTCAACAGAGTGGGTCCAGGGTCCTTCAGGGTGGTGGGGTTTTATAGGGAGAGGGGCTTGGTTCAAATTTCTGCTCTGCCAATTATTGGCCCTGAAGATTGCAATTCCCTTCATGCCTCTCATTGGACTTATTCATCTCTACAATTGAGATAATCAAATCATCAACTTCCCATAGTTATTAAAAGGATCCAGTGAATTAAAACATGTCTTAGAAGAGTGTCTGACATATAAAACGTGTTCAGTAAATGTTGGCTGTTATTGTTCTGATTCAAGATTGTCATGCTGTCCCACTTTATGCCCTTCATAATGAGACTGGAGATGCTTTAGCAAACAAACTAGAGAATTTTAATTATCAAGAAGTTATTATTTTCTCATTTTGATATTTCTCGATGACTTTATATGTACGAAACTGAACATTTTTCAAAAAGCTTTTTAAAGTAAAAAATTCCTTCACAGTACTTGCATTATCATGATCATAAATGACTTTCAGTAGAATTGCTTTTAAGAAAAAAACTAGACAATCTTGTCTTCAATATTATAAAGATTAAATCTAAAAAAGGGAAAAAATAAAGAACTGTTGATGTCTACTTTTCTGGTAAATGAAATTTATAGCTGCAATTTCTTTTGGGTATCTGGATTTAATGCATGTGTAATGTTATTCCGTACAAATATAAGTAATCATTGTCAGAGAAAAAAATTCTCACTATGCATATATCAAACAATCTTGTGTATTTCTACAAATTAAATAACATACATAACTCTGAGAAGTAACAAAGCAACTGGAAATGTAAGTATATATATGAATCAACTAAAAAATAATCAGACTTACAAAATCTCATCAGAGGGCCCTGGAGAACAACTGTCCCCTCTCACTGCTTATTTGCTTTTGTACACGAGGGCATCTTAATACACTTGAACTCCCCATGCATTCTCTGTCAGGGTTTCACAGGGTTTGTGAACTTGACAAATATCTTAATTTTCAAAAGATTTGTGTAAGGATACTTCATGGTGGGACTGCCTGAATCAGCCCAAGTAGCCCTAAAAGGTAAAAGACCGGTAAGAAATCTCTGATTCTACCAGGTCTCTCTCTCACTTTACAATTCCTACCTTCTATTTATTCTTTCAGAATACCTAGCTCTTTTTACTTTGTGGTATTTATTTATGTCCCTTTCCTATCTATGCTGCCAAATTGTGAACTTGCTGAGGGCTCACAGTTGAGCAGGTTAAATTTGATCTGAGAAATGATGAGTAAAGGCAGACAAAATAAAGTGCAAAGCTTAATGCAGAGGTTTGCTGGCAACTATTCGGAATGCTCAGACGTTTTCCCCTCAGTGGCCTGGGGTTGATAGAAGTCTGATATTTGGATAAACATGTCCATTTATATTAACCTGAAGTCAGATTAATAACTAGCAATAAGTCCATGGTCATTAAATGCCGCACTATCCATCTTTTGGTTTTCTCAGCTTTGAGACAGACCAAGAATTCAATACACACAAGAGGTATCATCACTCTCTCTGCTCTGTCACTCATTTCCTTATAGAACATAGACCTTACTTATCTTAACAAGATAGGCCACCAATGTGACAGGAGAATATATGAATAGTCCATGGACTTTTACAGTAATCAATTCCATATTCTGGTCAATATTCACAGTAGACATTATCTTTGGAGGTTGGATGGATTAATGTGCATTCATTCTGAATATGTTTTATCCTAGAGAACTCAAAAAATACATTCAAAGATGACTTAATAGTTCGGTGAGCAGAAATTTATGGAACTTTAGGTCCTTAGAAACCCGATGATCATTAAAAGTGTAATGATTTTACAACTGAAGAAATAGAGAGATGAGAGACTTGCTCTAGGCATAAGAGTTGGTCACCTAGCAAAGAGCATGTTCTGTATCCCCAGAACCCTAGTCCAAAGCAGAACGTTCATTTCAGAAACTAACTCAGCCATCCCGTTGAAGAGACTGTTGCCCTTTGAGGCTTTTCAAACAATATCCTTTAGTCTGAAATTCTATCAACTTCAATCATCAGCTCTCCCTTCAGAGTGTCATTAAACAGCTTTCAGGGAAGATATAAACACAGAATATGTACTAACAGACCCTAGCTCCACAATATTCAGCAAAGAATATGCTGATTTTATTATACAGGAAATGGAATGGGCAAATAATAGCAACCATAAGCAATGTTGAAATGCTAATACAGTGTCTCTACAGCACTTCCATTATAAATCACCAGTAGTTCTAGGTAATTGACTAACTAATTGTTTGTAACAGTTTCTTATGATATTCAATTTGCTTGTCAAAGTAACAATAAAAAAAAGGGCATTACTTATAAATAGGCTGAATTTTACCCTAATATTTATTAATTCTTCTACACAACTATATTCGTTTATTTATTTTTGCTTCGTCATTATCACAAGTGTTAATTTAGGCCAACACACTTTAAAGGGAATCATTTCAATGTGCAACAACCTGTGAACCAGACAGTAATGATTAATACCATCTATTTGTCTATTTTGAAGACAAATAACACCTAATGAGTTCAGAACTCATGTTTTTTGGTGGAAAAAATATATATAAAGGGTAAAAGGTAAAAATGATGCTAAAATATTACTATCTAAAAATCATAAAGAAAATTCTCCATGAGGTAAGATTCAATGGTCCCTGACGGAGTTCTGTGTGTGTAAAATTTTATAGTTATTCCACACTCCCCACGTACAAATTTCTTCAAAGTTGCATGTTAGGTTCCTGGAACTGATGATGCATTATATAATTCAAGGGTCTTTGAAAAGTTAATGTTTCCAAAATTCTCTTAAGTTGCATTTTAAAGACTAGAAGAATCTGGCTCAATTTATATACTTTGCCTAGCATGGAGGAAACCATCGACAACTGGTTGTTGAATGAATGAATACTGAATGGAGTAGGCGAGAGCTATCCTATGTCATCAGCACAGTTTTGAACTATATAGGTATAGGCCCGGCTTTCTGCACTCTCGCCTTCTGCACCTTATCTGCATCCAGAAGACTGACTTTAGAGCTGCAGTAAGGGATCCCGTGTGCCTTGGCTTCCAGTTACCTTCAGCCAATAAGAGGAGCAGTGGGAGATAGAAGTGGGAGAAAGAAGAGGCCAAGGTGGTCATCTGTTTGCTCTTTCTCTGCGGTTTTCTTCCCTCAACGGCCAGCCATGGCTCTTGCCAGCTGGTCTTCTCCATTCAGCTCTCTCTCTGGAGTCTAGCACCTGCCCTTTTCCCTTGGTGCCTTTACAGGCAAAGGGGTGATGACAGCCCCTTCAAACCTCTAGCCCTGGAGGACTGCATGACCCTTCACTGTATTCCTTGAAACCCTGCCCACCCCTTTGCAAAGAGCCCTTGAGTAAACAGTCCTCAGTAAGTTGAGTTAAGCAAGACTTTGCAAATCTGCATATAGTCAAATAAAATATTAGAAGATAAGTCTCAGATCACCAGTAAGAAAGGAAAACGGTGCTCATTTGTTGTAGGCAAACTAATACTTTCAGGTCAGTCCGATAACCTTTCCTATATTTGGACAGGGATAATCCATCCACCAAGAATTATCCTGTAGAGATTTTGTGTCAGGCACTGGCCAGGGCACAGGAAACCTATGACCCATAATTTCTGTCTCAAGTTGTTTACAGTCTAGTTGAGGCTCTAGGTAAGTGTTAGATAGAGTAGCCTTGAGGCAGTGAGTCTTCTTTCTCTTAGTATCTCTAGGAACAGGGATGAAAGGCAAGAGCATTAGGTGAATAAGATTGTGTAGATTCAAATCCCAGCTTTGCTATTGACTGGATATGTGACCAAAGATAAGTTACTCATTCTGTCTGAGACTCAGTTTGTTCATCTATAAAATGGAGATGATAATGCCATCCAGGGGTGTTGTAGGAATTACTCAAGGCAGACAAGAAGAGAACTTAACATGGTGTTTGATTCTTAAGAAGCACACTATAAATGCTACTTGTTGTTATAGGTGATACCTAATAGGAGTAGGCAGAGTGGGTTATCTCATAGCCTAGAAATAAGGACTGTGGAAAAGTACAGAAAAGCATTTAGTATAATATTCTGCTGCTACATTCTTTTTTTTTAAGATTTTATTTATTAGAGAGAGAGAGCCCAAACAGGGCGGAGGGACGGACGGAGAGATAGAAACAGACTCTGGGCTGAGCAGGGAACTGATGTGGGGCTCGATCCCAGGACACCGGGATCATGACCTGAGCTGAAGGCAGATGCCCAACCGACTGAGCCACCCAGGCACCCCCTGCTGCTACATTCTATACATTGATGCTCCCCCAGACTTAAGACATCTTATTTGTCTTTTAATTTTGAAAAAGACAGTGAAGTATTTGAAGCAGAAGATCCATATAATTGGCTGGATCCTTCAGAGAACAAAGGGAGGGACACATCTGGGGAAGGACAGGGTCAATCCCAAGGGGCCATGGATGGCTGTGAAGCACACAGGGCAAGTGACTGTTGAAGGCATGGAATCCAGGCTTTAATTTTAGGAACACCATCTTCACACTGAGTTAACTTGCAGGAATCAGACAGAGCTAGAGTGTAATGAAGAAAAGGGTGGAACATCCTTAAGTGTCTAACTCCTTCCCAAGGAGCAATGCGTACACCAGAAAGATCTATTTCACCGACTCTGGATCATGCTGAAACTGTGAAGAGCTCAATTTTCATACTGCCCAGCAAGATTGCAGAAACTGCAACTTCTAAAAGACTCTGACAGTTATTTTGGTGGCATCTACATGTACATTTTGATTGCAAGATGCAAACCAATTTCAAAAACATTCAAATGTGAGAAAACGTCTGCCATAGAACTGATAGCAGAGAGTGTACGATACAGAACAACTGCTCTTATGAGGCGTTACCACCATGCACTAGGAATGTCAACCATTCTCTGGTGGGAATGTTCAGATAATGACTATGTAAGATGACGTAGAAGCAGATGTCACAGGCTTCTGTGACATCTTTCTGTATTTATTTTGAAAGATCCAGGGGTTGGTTTTAAAATGCTTTATTTCAGGGGCACCTGGGTGGCTCAGTCAGTTAAGCATCCAACTCTTGATTTCGGCTCAGTTCATGATCTCAGGGTCATGGGATCAAGCCCCACATGAGGATCCACACTCAGAGAGGAGTCTGCTTGAGATGCTCTCTCTCTCTCCCTCTGCTCCTCCCCCTGCTTGTGCACTCTCTATCTCAAATAATCAACAAAATATTAAAAATAAATAAATAAATACATAAATAAAATGCTTTATTTCAGTGTGTCCATTTTTTTCCTTTCTCACTGGTGCAGACTTCACAGTGCTTAGTCATGAAGAGAAACTGTATGAATAACCAACAGCAAATGAAAGGTTTTTGTATTTTAAAGTTTATTTTATTTTGGGGGGTATAGCAATTTTTAAAAAAAAATGTTGGGGCGCCTGGGTGGCTCAGTTGGTTAAGCGACTGCCTTCGGCTCAGGTCATGATCCTGGAGTCCTGGGATCGAGTCCCACATCGGGCTCCCTGCTCGGCAGGGAGTCTGCTTCTCCTTCTGACCCTCTTCCCTCTCGTGCTCTCTGTCTCTCATTCTCTCTCTCTCAAATAAATAAATAAATAAAATCTTTAAAAAAAAATAAAAATAAAAAAAAATGTTCACACTCCTTTTCTTGGCTTACAAAGCCTTATCTGATTTTGGTCCCTGCATAAACACCTCATCTCGTGTTCTTTCCCTCCGACTTGCCAGCCACACTGGGCCGCCTTCTTGATGCTCCATTGTGCTGAGCTATTAGTGCCTTAGGGCCTTTACACATGGGGTTCTTTGCTCCAGGCTTTGCACAGCTGACTTCTTGTTATTCAGACCTCCGCTGACAGGTCAGCTCCTCAGGTAGAGAAGCCTGTTAAGACCTCTCAATCCAAAAGGGCCACTCAGGGGCTCTTGCCTCACCATATTTTAATTTTCCATGTGAGGTGAAGAAAATGGGAGTCTGAAGCTCCACCACACCGGTGTTCAAGTTCCTTACTACCTGTGTGAGCCCTTGAGTGGCAAGGACCTCCATTCTCTCCTCTATCAAGTGCAGATGATGATGGTAGCTACCTCATAAGGTTATGGGAAGCTTGACACATGGCAAGCATTTTGTGTGTGTGTGTGTGTGTGTGTGTGTAATTCATGGTTCACTGACTGTTTTCTACACCTGAAGGCTCTTAAGTTCCACGAGAACAAGGACCTTCTTATGTCCTGTTCAATACTCTATCCCCAGGACCTAGAATAATGCTGGCACATAGTAGGCATAACTACTTATTAACTTAAACTGTACACATTTTTATAAATAAATTAATAAACAAACTGACCACTAAATATGTGGCCACTTGTGAACAGAAAGCTCTATCAGGATAATGAAAACTAGAATTGCACTGCAATTTCTGGGAAGCTACTTTATCAGGTATCTGGTTTTCAAGGCAACGATTTCAACTAGAATGTGTTATTTGTTTCGAAAATGAAGAGCTGGAAACCACGTAGATCTGGATCATGGCCCTCCCAAGCTTAACCTGCTCCCACGGGACCCTGTGCAGCTTGGCAAGAGATTCCAGATGTGGCTTCTTTGCGAAATACAAAAGCACAGTGTCTCAAAGAGACACTGGATTGCTTGATGACTAGGCAAAAGCCAGCTAAGCCTACAAAAGTAGACAGTTGAACCATTTTTTTCTTTTAAGTGATGCTTTTAAACAGAGAGCAAGACACCATGCCAGGAACTCGTGTTGGCTGGTTTGCTGGGGACCAGTTGCTGCATCTGCCTTAATGTTCAGCAGCACCAGGCCTCGGTGATTGGATTATGCAGGTTTATGGTTAAAAAAATTTTTTTTACCATTTAATTAGTGGTTATCATGATATTTATTTTCATATGTGAGTTCCCAGTCTTAAAATGTGACATTTGGTTGACTGCACACTAGTTTCAGAACTAAGCCTGAATAAAGAGGCCATAGTCTCCAGAGGCCAGAACAACACATCTGTTTATACTTGCATCTGTGCTACAAAACCCATGATACCAAAAACAGGTGACATTCAGGGGACACAAAGCAAGAAACCATTCAAAAGTATTTATTTTGGAAAAAGATATAGGATTTGTAAATCCCATCTTGAAAAGCTTTGTCCCAAAGCTTAGTGCATCACCATTTTATCTTCCTTAGGATTTTACTTTCGTGAGCTCATACTCACTGTGGATCACATATGAGAATCTCAGCATGGTACCATCCTTCTTTCTTAGTAAAATTTGGTTTTGATGCCTCAAAATTCCATCTCTGATTTATTAGAAGTTTTATACAACATTAATTCTCAGGTGACTTCCATGTTACACCTTAAATAAAATAATTATCAGGGGGTGCCTGGGTGGCTCAGTCGTTAAGCCTCTGCCTTTGGCTCAGGTCATGATCTCAGGGTCCTGGGATCGAGCCCCGCATCGGGCTCCCTGCTCACCGGGAAGCCTGCTTCTCCCTCTTCCACTCCTCCTGCTTGTGTTCCTGCTCTCGCTGTCTCTCTGTCAAATAAAGAAAAATTTAAAATAAAATAAAATAAAATAAAATAATTATCAGGGTGTCTGGGTGGTTCAGTCGGTTAAGCGTCTGCCTTCGGCTCAGGTCATGATCCCAGAGTCCTGGGATGGAGCCCCATGTTCCTGCTCAGCGGAGAGTCTGCTTCTCCCTCTCCCTCTGCCCCTCCCCACCCCCAGCTCGTGCTCTCTCTCTCTTTCAAATAAATAAATAAAATCTTTAAAAAAATAATTATCAGTAGTATTACAAGAGGAGAACCTTAACTTACAGATAACATTTGGCTACACACACACACACACACACACACACACACACACCTTTCTTGTGACTTGCTAGGGAAAGCCAGTTAAGAGAAAATGGTACTATTGCTAGAACAGAAATACATTTGGAGTAAAAATTTCCAGGCAGTTAAAATAAATAGGAGAGATTCTTTTCTCAAATAACTTCCTCTAAACAGAGAGGAAGAGAGAGGTTGAAGGAAAACAAGGAGGGAAGAAGAGGGAGTGGGGAAGGGACACAGGCAGGTAACAATTTTTCAGGTACTTCAATAGGGAGTATTTCCTAGGTGCCTCATGGTCATCATACCCATGGGAGATGAGTATTAACCTCATTTTAAAGATGAGAAACTCAGGTATTAGACTTCTGTTGACTTCTGCTTCCTTCTATGTGCAGGGAACTACAATGGTTACTCTCCTGGTTTGTGAATACCCCTTCCCCCTACGCCCCAACCCCCACCTGGCCATGGGGAGGAGAGGTGATTCAGGCTAATTGAGAAGTAGGGAGGAGACACTAGGCCTGTCTGGATCTTCCCCTTCTTCCTTCTCTTTCCTGAGGACTGATGTGCCTGAGCACAGGTTTTACCCTGCTTGCCCAGGAGCAGGCTCTGTCTCAGGGGGAGGAGGCTGGCTGGGTCCAGTGCTGCTGTGATGGGGTGTGGGTAAGTAGAGATATTCTGAGATTCAATATCAGTCTCCCAGCCTGAAGATATAAGCCAAATCATCCTGTATCATCTTTGTCCAGAACTTAGGTGTTGCTTTGACACCCATCTGCTTTACCAGTTTGTTTCAATTCTCAACTGATCAAAACTGAGGCAGAGGGGCACCTGGGTGGCTCAGTCCACTGAGCATCCAACTCTTGATTTCAGCTCAGGTTATGATCTCGGGGTCATGGAATTGAGGCCCGTGTTGGGTTCGCTGCTCAGCGCAGAGTCTGCTTGAGATTCTCTCTCCCCTCTCCCTCTGCACCTTCCCCCCACTTTCTCTCTCTCTCTACAAAATAAATAAATAAATAAAATTAAGGAAAAAAAAACTCAGGCAGAAAAGAGGAGTGCTATTTTATGGGTCCTCCTCAAATCCCAAGCCCTAGGCTTGGGGATATTCAGTAACTTGCCCAAGTTCACATAGCTAGAAATAGAAAGGGATCAGATATTAATCAAGCCTGTTAAACTCGCCCAGGGTTCCTTCTGCTTTTTCACTCCAGGTCTAGGCAAGGGCAGCGTTGCCATCAGAGATGACAAATTCTGAAAGACTGTCCAGGGCTCCTGAGACGACAATGCTTATGCCTATGAAACATGAAACAGCATCAAGGCTACTGTTAAGCAACAATTCACTCAAGAAGTTCTTTCAAAAACTTAGAAAATGCTTAAACAAACTGGAAGAAGCCAGAGCCAGTCAGAAGATACTGATCCTGGCAAAAGGCAAGGTGGAGGTGGGGTGGGAGAGGAAGGAAGGACTTAGTGTCTAGCTTCTCTTACCATGTCTATGATTTATTGCGGGTAAATGGAGAGAAGCTGCAGCAGTTTTGCTCCTGGATGCCTCTCCAGGGACTGACCCAGGGCCTGACACCAACATCATAAACATTGTTGAATGGGCGCATGCCTGTGTTTGCTGGAGGAAAAGAAAGAGAGTGGACCATACCATTCTTTGTAAGTTGTTTCCTTCCATTTCTTTTCCTTCTCCTTCTGCTGCCACTGATTCTACTTCTCCTCTTCTTCCTTCTCTTCTGGCTCTGCCTCTCTTTCCCTCCCTCTCCTTCTCTTTCTTCCAAATTTCTAAATAATTTTAACATTTTTGGGCCAAAAACTTGGGGGATATTTTACCTCAAAGTTGTTTCAGGTCAAGAGAAAGGGAAAAACATGTCAAGTTTCCAGATCTCTCAGAATAATGCTATTGTGCCTACTGGATTAAAAAAAAAAGTCTTCTCTCGGTAAATCCGCTTTTTTAAATGTCTAAGTTTAAAGAATATTTCAAAATTCTTTGCTATTCACTCTTACCTTAACAGCCCAACTTCACACCCTGATTTAGTAGCATTTGCAAAGGGCAATAATGTCCTACCGCTCCCTCTTTCAGATCCAATAACAGTTATAATGAAGACAAGAATAATGAAGACCTGGTGACTGTTACTGAGCACTGTGCACTGACTCATCTATAGCATTTCTCCTTTCATTATAGGTTATTTGCAAACTTTCAAATGTCATGGATCAGGAACGAAGTCCCTGGAGGGACGTGGAGTCAGGAAGCAGAAGTGTGGTCCCAGCTTACAGTGGCCTGGCTGTGTAACTTTGGACTATTTCCTGAAGCTCTCCATGTCCAAATTCTTTCATCCTCAATATGGGAGGATGAACAAAGTGAACTTCAAGGTAAAGTTGAAGAATTTGGACCTTCAAGGTCACTTTTTTCTGAAATACTCTGATTCTACCAGTGTTCTCTGGTCTCGCTTTGTCACAAAATGTGTATCATCTTTACACCTTCCTCTTCCAGTGTAAGGTACTAAACAATCTTACAGTTTCTTCTCATGCAGACGTTTCCTAATTCACTTAACACACCTTATGTTCATGATTAGAATTTTCTATTTGGTCTTTCTGGTAATTAATTTTCTCTGATCAGGCTCCAAGATTTTTAACTTTCCTCTGATCACCAGAAAAAAGTACATGAAGGTATGTGTATTGGTTTCCTACTGCTGCTGTAACAAATTATACCACACACTTAGTGGCTTAAACCAACGCCAATTTATTATCTCCCAGCTGCAGAGGTCAGAAGCTGGAATCAGTTTCACTGGGCTAAAGTCAAGGTATCGGGAGGGCTGGTTTCTTCTGGAAGCTCTGGAGGAAAAGCCATTTCCTTGCTTAGTAGCTCTTAGGGGTCACCTGTATTCCTTGACTTGTAACCCCTCCCTCCATCTTCAAAGCATATCACCCATGTCTGCACATCCTCTGTGTGGTCACAGCTCCCTCAGTCTCCCTCTAATAGGACTGTCAAGATGACAGTTAGGGCTCACCCAGATAATCCAGGATAATCTCTCCCTCTCAAAACCCCTCATTTAAACATAGCTGCAAAGTCCCTTTTGCCATATATACTAACAATCACAGGTTCCAGGATTAAGGTGTAGACATCTGTATAGATCATGATTCAACCTACCAGAGTATGCTGTTCTCATTATTCTGGGCAAGGTTCTTATTTTAAAAAGACTCAGTTTACCTGATAGTCTGCATCAAAAATAAGTGCTTTATGCTATTTTCAAAAGTATTGTTGCTTATTCTGTTATTCATACACCAAAATCCTAACCCCCAAGGTGATGGTATTAAGAGATCGGGTCTTTGGGAGGTGATTAGGTCATGAGGACAGAGCCCTCATTAACAGGATTTAATGTTAAATCTTTAACATTAACATTTAATGTTAAAACAGTGCCTTTATAAAAGAGGCCCAAGAAAGTTCCCTTGCCCCTTCTGCCATGTGAGGACACAAGGGGAAGTCAGCATTTTGCAGCCCTGATCTCGGACTTCCACCCTCCAGAACTGTGAGCAATAAATTTCTGCTGTTTATAAACCAAACTAGTTTATAATATTTTTGTTACTGTAGGTAGCTCCCTTAGTTTTGGCTGTTTATCTTTACTTTGTCCCCTCTAGACATATTCTTTAGCAACTTCTGTCGTTAAAATAACCCCCTTAGACTCTTTAGTACCTGTTAAATTCTGATGTTCTCATCTCTTGAGTCAAGGATACACATAGTCACAACCTGGCAAATAACAACATTTAGCTAATAACAAGTTAAGAGTAGAGCTATAAACCGAATGCCCTGGCACCTGTTGTGACAAGGAACAGGCGTGTCTCTGCAACCAAACAGCCAGCTGGGAAAATCTGCTCTTCTGTAGGCATCCTCCCAGAAGAAAATCACTGAACTCCACAAAAACTCTGCTAGGTACACATCTCAAAATATCACATGTTTTATTTTTATTTTTTTTAAATTTTTTATTGTTATGTTAATCACCATATATTACATCATTAGTTTTTGATGTAGTGTTCCATGATTCATTGTTTGTTCATAACACCCAGTGCTCCACGCAGAACGTGCCCTCTTTAATACCCATCACCAGGCTAACCCATCCCCCTACCCTCCTCCCCTCTAGAACCCTCAGTTTGTTTTTCAGAGTCCATCATCTCTCATGGTTCATCTCCCCCTCTGACTTACTCCCCTTCATTCTTCCTCTCCTGTTATCTTCTTCTTTTTCTTTTTTCTTAAAATATGTTGCGTTATTTGTTTCAGAAGTACAGATCTGTGATTCAACAGTCTTGCACAATTCACAGCGCTCACCGTAGCACATACCCTCCCCAATGTCTATCACCCAGCCACCCCATCCCTCCCACCCCCAACCACTCCAGCAACCCTCAGTTTGTTTCCTGAGATTAAGAATTCCTCATATCAGTGAGGTCATATGATACATGTCTTTCTCTGATTGACAAAATATCACATGTTTTAAACAGAGGCTATTTGAACATTCTGGCACCTCGACTCTGATTTCCCTGGCAAAGTTTAAGAGGTCTCCTTGCACTATGCATGAAATATCTATAAAACAGCAGATAAGCAACACGAGAGAAGGAAGTGACGACAAGGTGCCTGCATCTCAAACTAAATCTTTCAAGCAGATGGAGCCAGGAAAAACCAAAATGCTCTCTCTGATGGCATCTGCTCACTGGATCAGAAAATTGGGCCAAAAAAGAGCCCAGAGTTGTCTGCTTTGGACTCCAGCTGCCGAGAAGAAGTGTTCTGTCTTTCTGACCCAATCCCTTAGAGAAATCAGTCATTTCTTGTGAGGTGCAGGAATCCTAACACAAGCACTTCACCAGAGACAAATGTGCCAGTTGCTGAAATGGCCCTCCATAAAGATGAAGGTGCATTGTCATTAAAATGGAAACAAGTTAAGTATACACCGAAACTGGGTTCCCATAACAACAGAACTTACATTAGAGCTATCAATGGATTGGGCTTTCTTAAGGTAAAAAAGTCCCCACCACTGATGGTGTTCAAAAAGAAGGCAGATCAGGGGTTGTCTGGGTCACTCAGTCTGTTAAGTGTCCGACTCTTGATTTTAGCTCAGGTCACGGTCACACGGTCGTAGGATCGAGCCCTGCATGGGGCTCTGCGCTCAGCTCGGAGTCTGCTTCAGATTCTCTCTCCCTCTCCCTCCCAGTTACTCTCTCTCTTTATCTTTCAAATAAATAAATAAAATCCTTAAAAAATAAAAAAATAATAAAAGAAGCCAGATGACTACCTCTTGGAAAGTGATTTAAGCGACAAATAGGGGGATGGAGGAGATGATCAGCTTTAATGTTCTCAAAGGTTCTTGCAAGCTTGATGTTTAATTATTCTAAGGCTGACTCTGAAGGGGTCTGAGGACTCATCTTTAGTATCAACCTGAAAGACCTCAGAGAGACCAGTGAATTCTGCGGTCAGCCAAAAAGCTCAAGGTGCCTTGAAAGCAAAATGTTATAGGTCCAGAAAGAGAGTGCACTTTAGCAGTCCAGCCAGTCAGGGACCTTCCCAAAGGAGAGGATAGGGTGGAACAAAATGGCTAGAGGCTAACAGAGAAAGGGTCCAGTTGCCACACCTGAATCTGCATCCCCAAGGTTGGCCCAAGTGAGATCCTGGAAGAGAACATGTAGGCCCTCTCCTCCTCATGTGAATCCTCCCTAAAGTGGATCAAGGCAGAAATGGCCAGGTTAGTGGGAGCACGGCATGAGGCAGGGTCAAAACCAAGGATCTTCCTGTGCTTGAGCTGTTGAATGTGGAGTGTAGGGTTAATGACTTTTGGACCATGCGGCAAGGCCTCTTTAAGGTCAGTCCATTTGGAGTCTTCTCTTGGAGGACAGAGCCCTGGATTGCTCTTTCTTGGAAACTCTTTCATTCTGGACATGTCCCAGGATACTCCCTGCTTCTGAGAGCTGAGCAAACTCTAGAAAGTGTTCTGCCCTGGAGAAGCCATGTAGGAACTAGGTGGTCAAGAGGCAAGGAGGCAGGGGGCAGAAGTTTTGGTCTTTCCAGTCTTGTCACAGAGACTCCTCCAGATTCAGGTCCACTCTGTTTGCCAGTGTCAGAAAAATTAGGTTTGGGACTGAAGTCTTGGGTTAGTAAACATTGTCATTTGTTCCTGGAGCCCAGGATGGTGCCTGAGCACTCAGTAAGCGGGAATGAACATCTGATGAATGAGTAAAGGAACCTACATAACCATAGTCTATTAGGGATTTAGTGGATGGTGGTTGTAGCCAAGGTAAGTGAATACATTTTGCAAAGGTTGTGACTCTAACTTCAAACATACATGGCTGACATTTGACATTTGGTTAGGGATTCCCATATTACTATGCAATGACATTAAACCTTCACCCAGATGGTCCCAAACCAAGTACAATAAACACTAAGTAATAGGGGGAGGAGGAGTCATTTCTATTTCTCTCAACATGATAGACTGGAAATGAGTCATTTCCATCATTTGCCAGGACCACACGGCCCTGCTCTCTTATTCCTCTGAGACCTGGCTTCAACTCCCAGGGGTTGTCAGACTGTATGGGGTGGCACCTAATTAAGCTCAGGGACACCTAGCTCTGACTCTGTAGCAGCCCCACTGGTGCAAAGACAACTGTCCCAACATCTGTTCTCAGAAAATTTGCCCTCAAAAACTAATGATGTACTATATGTGGTTAATTGAATATAATTAAAAAAAAAAAAAGAAAGAAAACTTGCCCTCTGAAGGCATTTGGTTTGGATGCTGTTATTGACACTGACTGTACATTTTTCTTTAGCTTCCTGAAGATCACAAAACTACCACTATATATATGGAATGTAAAGTCATTCATGTTCCATCCAATGCTGGGAGCACTCTGGACCTAGCCGTCTTTGTCATGAGTGGAAGCTGGTGGCAACCTCATAATGGCAGTAGGTCTGCGATGGAGAAGGACTCAGGTGGCCTTCCTGCTGAAGCCACAGTGGGAATGGTGACTTTCCCAAGGGGTCTCAGCCATGACCCAGCACCGGAGCAGACCATATGCAAAAGTTACCATGGCTTAAATCAGCTTCCTGAAGGGACTGGCCAAGGGTCAGTTATGCTACATTATTAAGACAAGATCCATTTACAGCTGGTTGTTCTTCCATTTACTTTTCACTTGGATGAGATGAGCCAATTTCTCATTAGCCTCTTGGGATTTTTCTCTAATTGCAGGATAAAAAGCATATCCAGGGGTGCCTGGGCGGCTCAGTTGGTTGACAGTCTGACTCTTGATTTTGGCTCAGGTCATGATCTCAGAGTCGTGAGATGGAGCCCCGAGTCAGGCTCCATGCTCAATGGGGAGTCTGCTTGAGATTCTCTCTCTCCCTCTCCCTCTACACCACCCTCTCCCCCAACTCACGTAAGCATACTCTCTCTCTCTCTCTCTCAAAACAAACAAAAAAACATATTGTCTCTCAATTGAAAGAAGAAATCCTATTTAAAAACATTCAAACTAAAACTGATCCAGCTGATTATATGTACACATTATCTATACAAGTATACATAATACACACCTCAACCTAAAAACAGAGTAGTCAAGTGATCAAACCTCACCAAAGGCAAGATAGAGTCACAGGTCCCCTTAGCTTTAGGCAATGGAATAGGTCTCTTCATCCTCTCTTGTTGATCATACTTGGAATGAGTTTTGGGAGCAGGTGCCAGACATCACTTGTCAGTGACAGCTGGTTGGACAGTTGAGGAGAGTCCTGTGTTACCTCCTTGGGACTCTCTAGCTGGCTCTTTTTTGTTGACCTTTCCTATTAGCTGTGACAGACAAGCTCTAGGAAAGAACATCTCACAGCTAAAACTCAAGTCGCTTACCACTCACACACAATCTCTGATCTGCTACTCAGTCCTGCTGCCCCTCTTTCTCTCTGTGGGTCGAGGCTCTCAAATACACCTGTTCCTTGCCCCCGCTTCCGGGCAAGTCAGAATCCCCACCTCCTGTTTCTACTATCCTCCTTTGACCAGACTGTAGGCTTTTTGCAAGTACTCTCACAGGAAAAGCACTCTTAAGAATTTTACATGGAGAAATAAGGATCTATGTATCCCCCTGTCCTGCGAGCCCTACTGATCTAGCCACTGGCTGGACTGAAATCATACTGGCTCCTTTTTGGTAAGTAACAGTGGTTTTGGAAAGTGCAATTCAGCAACTTTCATTCTGCATGTTGAATTAATTTTAGAGTCTCTGTGCAATGCCATCTTTATCTGCACTTTCCTCCAGTATTTCCTGTTTAATCTGGGCATGATAGCCACCACACGATCATTAACATACTAAAATGAACAGGAAATATGATCTAAATTTTTTAAATGTTAAAATTTAGAGTCTTACTAGTATACAGATATTCTATTCTATAAGAAGAGGCAGGGAAAGGAATATTAAGCCAAACATTTTCAATTCTACTTTACTAGGGTGTAAGGATATGGTTTTAAGCTACATGGGTAAGAAACTCTCCTGGTACCACTTCTAGTAACTTTTATAAGGAAGCGCTTTTATATTGATCATTTGAAAGTTATGATGTATTTATTTTAATCTACCTCCAAAGTATTAAATAAACATGTGATTGCAATGCAATGAGATAATATGACTTCTCATTGAAGTATATACAGTGCTGGTGTTCAGTGAAGAAAGTGACTAACACTGCCTGGGTAGGATGTTGGGGAGGTTGCGGGGGGGACCCTCTAAGTGTGGTTGGGTCAGAACTGCTCAGAGCCAAAGAGGAAAGCAAGGGATGATGAGCATTAATTTAACTTCTTCAAACCCACAGTTTTAGTGTAGTAATAGATGCACTCTGTACCAGTTACTATGAATCTAGACAATTGAAAGTTTAGCTCACCCTCATTAGACATTAGTCAATCTATAAAAGCCACTTTTATTTTTTATCATTTTATTTTATTTTTTCATCATGATGAATGTACTTTTTCATCCCCATCTCCCATTTCCCCTATCCCCCTCCACCTCCCCCCTGGTAACTATCAGTTTGTTCTCTATAGTTAACAGTCTGTTTCTTGGTTTGTCTCTCTCTTTTTCTTTTTCTTTGCTCATTTGTTTTGTTTCTTAAATTCCACATATGAGTGAAACCATATGGTATTTGTCTTTCTCTGACTGACTTGTTTCACTTAGCATAGTACCCTCTAGGTTCATCCATGTCGTTGCAAATGGCAAGATCTCATTCCTTTTTATGGTTGAGAAACATTCCATTGTGTATACAGACCACATCTTCTTTATCCATTCATCGATTGATGGGTTCTTGGGCTGCTCCCATCGTTTGGCTAATGTAAATAATGCTGCTTTTCTCTAAAAGCTACTTTCAGTGAACTTTTTCATTAGAATTGAGTCAGTTGACAATCTGACAACAGCAACTTGGACTCTGGTCTATACAACCAATGCCTGAATATTCTTAAGTGGCAGAATAGAATATCAGTAATCGGCAAACAATAAAGTTCCTAAAAGCCACCCATGGCACTTAGATATTCTCCACATTGCCCCAGGCATTCTTTCTGTCCCATTATATTCTGTGGCTTTTAAAAGAATCTCCACTGTCTAAATCTTCCATTTCCTTCCTCCCTCAATTTAGCCAATGATAGGACCTTTCCTTTGTCAGAGAAAGATGCCATCTAGAGATGGCCTTGAACTTCCCACTTCTATAAATGCACTCGTCCCTCTGCCAGACCTCCCTCCTCTGTCTGCTCATGGCCCTGCCTTCCTACTGGTCTTGTTCCTTTCTCTCTTCTTGGTCTCTCATTAGAGGCAACTTCCCAATATCTCATTTTCAAAATAAACTTTTGTTTTGAAATTGGTTTAGATTTCCAGGAAAGTTGCAGAAATAGCACAGAGAGTTCCCATATACACTTCACCCCGCTTTCCCTGATGCTAACATCTTACATTACATGGGCATGCCTGTCAAAATTAAGGTACTGAAGACATTGGTCTGTTACTATGAACTAAACTCCAGGCTTGACTCCGATTTCTCCAGTCTCCCCTCATCTCTTTTTTCTGTCCCCCAATAGCATTTTAACATATCCAAGTCCATTAAAATATTAAAAACATTAAAATATTAAAAATATTAAAAACAAATAACAAAAACTGTCCCAAATCCATGACTTCCTTTGGTTATGGCCCTGTCTCCCTTCTCCCTCACAGATTAACTGCTGTTCACACGTCGGCCCACGGCCACTGCTAAAACGAACGAATGGCCTTTCCCAGGTTGTGGATGGCCCATGTGTTTCTAAATCCAGGGAATGCTCCCTTTTCCTTAGCTACATGATTTCTCTGCAGCCTGGACCACTTCCCTTAGCTATTTGCATCCTCCCTTCCAGCTACAGGTTTCCCCTGCTTTCCGGAAAGCAAAGCGTTCTATGAAAACTTTGGTAAACTGCAATGGGGTAAAGCAAAGAAACAATTACCTTTCATTTATATGAAAAAAAATTTGAGCATCCCCAGACCCCCAAAATAATGTCTCTGAGGCTTTCCTGATACCTTAGGACACATTTTGTTAACGGATGCATAAAATATACCGAGATAAAGCACAGATGCTCACAGACACTGGTCAAAACCGTGGTGGGTTCATGCTGAGTGAAGTTCCCAGGGGAAGGAGCTTAGCAGTGCCCAGGGTGCACGGTGCCTCTATGATGACTCGCTGCAAAACCAGCACTGAACGCTATTTTTGCTTTTCACCTTTTTTCATAAAAGCGAAAATCCTCTTTGGATTTCTTGTGGATAGTTAAAATGGTACTAATGTAACTCTTTTGTGAAAACAAAGTGGCCCAGTATGAACTTTGAAAAAATGGGGGATACCTGTATTTCTTTTTCCTCCTCTCTCCTTCCCTCCTCTCCCTGTCTCCCCTCCCCAGTACCACCACCCCTCCCTTCCCTTCTCTTTTCTCTTGTGAGGTTCCCCTTCTCCTGCCTTCCCTTCAGTATTGGTTATCTCGGGTAGGATCTGTAATTTCTTTACTTCTCACTCAACTCATTTTAGCTGAAGAACTTCCTTAATTCTCCAAGTAATAAATAGATCAAATGACTCAAACCTAGTCCACACCGCTAATCTCCCTTGAGCATCAGGGCATCAGATTATAGCTCCATAGACCCCACCTGTTCTCCAAGTAAGCCCAGCTCTGCCCCCTCATCTGCCTGCTCCCTTCCTGGGTCCAAGCCCCACTGCCCCCTAAACTGAGATATTTTGCCATGCCCTGTCTTGCATTGGGTTGGGAGTTTGGATTGTATCCAAGTTAGATACAGTGGCTGCCACACAGAAGAGAAGAGGCAGCTCACCAGGAAACTATTTCCTCCTTGTTTGAATGGATTTGACCCAAAAGGAGACTCATGCTGGTCCTAAGCACAGAGGGTTGCACAGGTATTCACACTGTCCCCAAGCCCAGGCTGGGGTCACTGAGGGGCAAAGGTGGATAACTTGCTGTGGCATCTGATTATGCCCTCAAAGCCATGGTGGCTAAGAGGTGACATCAGGGCTTTGTTCTATGATGGAAGAAAAATGTGGAAGTCTATACACTGGTGACTGGCCTGTCACATCCTCATGCAAGCTGCATCCTGCCTTTCAAAAGTTTTCTTGCATCTGGAAAGATCTTCCCTATCAAGAATCCTGGCCAAGGCCCACCCATCCTACAGAACTTGACCCAAGTTTCGCCTTCCCAAGGCAGTCTTTTTTGAGTCCTGAGGCTAGTTTGGGTCCCCTCTCTTCTAACTTAGCTCTCCTTCTGGGTTAGCATTGGGTCGCAGCCTTCCATCGGTGCAGGGAATATTTCCATGTTAACTGATACGTCACCAGCAGCTACGAAGTGTCTGGGGTTCTGGGGGAGGTTCTAGTGAATTTTGATTAAATGAACGAAGGGCAAAATGGGTGGGTACAGACTGGCCAGCTCTGCCTTCCATGTGTGAGGACAACAGACCAAAGGAGCTGGAAGCAGTTATCTCCTCCCCCAAATCCTGATGATGTTTGTCTGTTGGCCTATCTGCCTCCCAAGTGTGTAAAGGCAGAATTAGAAGAGGGATAGAAAGAATATTTTTTAAAGTCTATTTGAAGAATCTGCGTGTTTTTTTTTTCTCTCTTGGAGTACAGGCATACCCCATTTTATTTCACTTCACAGATACTGTGTTTTTTTTATAAATTGAAGGTCTGTGGCAACCTGCAACAAATGGGTTGCTCAGGGTCATTTTTCCAATAGTATTTGTTCACTTTGTGTCTCTGTGTCACATTTTGGTAATTCTCCCAATATTTCAAGCTTTTTCATTATTATTATTATTATTATATCATTATGGTGATCTGATATCAATGATTATGACTCACTGAAAGCTCAGGTGATGGTTAGCATTTTTAAGAAATAAAGTATTTTTTATTTTTTTAAAGATTTATTTATTTATTTGAGAGAGAGAGAGAGAGAGATAGAAAGCCAGTGAGGGGAGGGGCAGAGGGAAAGACTCTTTCAAGCAGACTCCCTGCTGAGTGGGGAGCCACATCCGGGGCTCAATCCCCCACCCATGAGATCACAACCTGAGCGGAAACCAAGAGTCAGATGCTCAACCGACTGAGCCACCCAGGCGCCCCTAAAGTAATTTTTAATTAAGGAATGTACATTGTTTCTTCAGACATAATGCTATTGCACACTTAATAGACTACAGTACAGTATAAACATAACTTTATATGCACTGGGAAACAAAAAAATCAATTTGTTTTATTACAGTGGTCTGGAACCAAACCCCCAATATCTCTGAGGTACGCCTGTGTATGCCAACCAAGAATGCCAGCACTATTTTGGAAGCTGGAATCTCCCTGGCAGCCTGCCTGAGGCTCTACCAACCCCGGACTCGCCAGCAGCCTCTGGATATGCCCTCACTTATCTCTCCATTCCAGCCCCTAGTCTTCTAATTAAATACATCTCCCCACTCTCCCTGCACCCCACCGTCATCTAAGAAGAACCTCCAGGCGTCCATGCAAGTTCATAAGGCAGGTTGTGGGACCAGGGGTAATAATGGAGCAGGGGAGAGCCTCCTTTTCTTCATGCAGGAACAAAAAAGCACTGGGTAAAAAAAACAGTGCGACGGAGCTCTGCTAGTCTTCCTTGCCAGTGTAAATTCATGTACTTGATAGGATGTCTGTTCTCTGGGCATGATTCAGTATGACAACTCCTTTATCTGCCCTGTAGTGAAGGAGGCTAATGCGGAGCCTTTGGGGGAGTACTCCTCAGTGAAAGGAAGTTCTCCATTAAGACTCTGGCTGACTGTCACAAGTCATTGTGAATACACAATCTGTCTTAAGAAAGAAGAGTTACCAAGGGTGACCTTTGTTCCTGAGGATAAATGAATAAAAATCACATTGCTTTCGTTTTTCTCCTGCTGGTCATGCTGCGTTGGATGCACTACAGACAACTCAGGAGAGAAAGTGACGCTCTAAGGAAAACACCAGTGACACACTGGCCGAAGCAGGGCGAGACAGTGTCACTGTATTTACGAAGGACAGCAAAGGGGCTCTAAGAGGGTTGGCATTCCCAGTCTCCTCTTGCTGCCAGTGCCTAAATGTCTGCTCTGTGTTTCTGCCTCTCAAATTCTTCCCAGCGAAATGTGTATTATGTTCCTCCAATCACACTGAAGTCTTCTCTATTTTATTATGCACTGCCTTAAACTTTACCTTAAAGACTCATAGCAGTTCATCCTGGTGCTGCCAGACCTTCTTTAATGGGCTCATTTCCATCTGGATGCAGAAAGGTGGGCAACAGCTTCCAAAGGCTCAGAACCTGAGGCCTAATCCTCTGGGAACCATCACCTCTGTTGTCAATTTAGGTCAATGTGTTACCTTCCTCAAGGGCATCTGCACTTAAAGCAGCTCTCCTAAAACCTGAGGAGGGAGGGGGGCGGGGGCTTTAGTCTTTGTTAACGGAATCCATGGCGGGAATGAGTGTGTAGATGGGGAAAGAAGCCTGGCAAGGAACCACACCTCCCAGAAGGGAGCAAAGGGCTACCTCCTATGAGGATGGGAGTGGCGTGGTGGAGGGTTTGATTTGTGCCCATCCTGCCCACCGTTCATCGTTACCTGAAGCAGCCAGTGCTACTGCAACTCAGCTTGCGAATGCGCAGAGCTCGGTGGTTATGGACAAAGAAATCCTGTCCCAGCTACCCGCTGATTGCAAAGTGCTGTTCTGCACAGATGTCAGAACTGAAGACCTCAGCCGACCTTTCTGGGTAATCGTTAACATTGTGCCTCGACGTTCACCTTCACCCTGGAAGGCAGGACCAGCCTTGCCAGACCACCGGGTGATGGCAGTCCAGTTTTACCACACCTGTAATAAAATTCCATTCTCAAGCTTACTATGACTTTATTTTTAATCTCGGGGGAAGGTGGGGGAAGAGAATGGTGTGACAGAGAAACAAAACCTCCTAAATACACACACACACACACACACACACACACACACACACACCTTTGTTTCTTACAGCATCTGTTCTTACATGTGAAGGTAAAATGAAAAGGGTGAGTCTTGAGCATTTCAATGGTAGAGGCGGTGAAGCTGTCAGTGATTAAAACAGTTCTCATTTGAAATACCCACTGGGCAGGAGTAGAGAACTGAAGTTGTTTGGGGTGACTTTTTACCATTTAAAAGTGATAAAGGGCCCAGAGGCAGGCAAATAGTAAGGTCAACAGTGACAGTTACATAGCCATGGAAATACCTCTGAACCTGAAGCCAGATGACCTGACTCCTGGCTTTTCATTCGGAGATATGACCGTGGGCTGGTTGCTTCTTCAACTTCTAATGTTCTCAATTTTGAATTGGATCCTGATACATCACAGGGATGGGATACTTGTGTGGATGAAATCAAATAATCTATGGAAGTACTCGACATAGTACCCTGCATATTTTTTATATTCTTTAGGTGTTGGTTGGATCTATCTACATTGTGTCAGGGCCCAGAAATGGCCATCCATATCCCTGAAATTCTAGGCTACATATCACAAGAAATGTTCCATCCACCAAACCCCCACCCTGCTCCTTAGGCATAAATCTCTACTTTTCCTCGTTGTATTTGGAGTTGAGCCCCCTCTCTCCCCTCCTACTGCAAAACCCCACTGCAATAATTCTCTTGAATAGTCTTCTTGACCATCTTTAACTTGTACATTTCCAGCTCTGATCCTAGGTAGAACAGATCAAAAGACCTTTGGAGGAGTCTTGAAGTCTACCATCTGCAAATCTGTGCGGCTGGACCCATCTGATTCGAGCATCTTGCTCGTAGGGGCTTTCTATTCTTCCCCATCCCTTCAAGTCATGCCTTTGCTCACTTTCCTGTCTTTAAAAAAATTTGACCTTTAAAAAAATCTTAAGCACATTTTTCACTTTCACTTCTTTCCTCTGAGTGCTTGTTGGTTGCCCCAAACTCTGTCTTCCTCATCTTGGACTTCCTCCACCTCAAGGGTGAATCCAGGATGTCCCATTCACCTTCATGTGCTGAGCATAGGGCACCACCTGACACACTGTAGGTGAACAAATTCTTAGAACAAGCTCTTCAGTGAAGCTACCTCTGGGGAAGAGCTGGACTGGTGACAGTAACCCACAAGATGCCCTACTTGTGTCTCACAGCCTTGGGAGGAAGAGGCAGGTATATGGTTGAGATGAAGCAAGGACAGAGCATAAGGGTCACTCAGGAGCTCTAGCTCCTTTAGGAGTAGGGGGACATTGGAAAGGTTGACACTGAAAAGAGTAGACATCTCCCAGTGGAGCTGGTCCATAAGCTCAGCTGAGAAGTCAAGACTGGGTTAGAGAACTAATGGTGTAGAAACCATGGTTCAAAAGAGGTCCCCCAGAGAAGGGGTTTAGAGAAAGGAAGAGAGTCAGTGAAGGAGAAGAGGTAAAGAGTCAGAGAGGTGGGAAGAAAAGGAGAGAATGATGCCACCACCATCAGGGGGGTAGGGACACCAGTTCTGAAGGGGAAAGTATTGGCTTTTGAAATTGGAGGAAGTAGAGCTGAGAAGATGAAATCCAAATTGTGAAAAAATGCTGAAACAAAACATTATACCAAGAACTTCTTAAACCCGAATCCCTAGCAGCGGACACCACCATGTGAGATGGATCCTGCCCACCCCTCATCCTGGCCCTGCCATTGCTCTTGTCTTTGCTCCAGGTCTCAACTAAACTTGTCCCCTGCCTTCTGCCTTTGTGTCTGCTCTTCACTCCTCCTGGGATCCTCTTTCCCCAGGTCTTCTTGTGGTCTGGGCTCACATTTCAAATGCAAACTCCTCAGAGGCTCCTTCCCTGACTAACCAACCCAGCATCACTGCCAAGCCCTAAGTCATCAACCACACGGCACTCCCCGCCCCCTAAAATGATCTTTAGACATGTGATGCTGTGTTTCCCCTTCACTCTCAAAAGTTACCTCCATGAGAAGAGAGTTATACCTTGTTCATGGTTGTTTCCCCAGGGCCTAGAAGAGGGGAGGGCCCACAGAAGCCCTTGGTAATTATTTGTTGAAGAAAAGAAGGAAGGAGGAAAGCTGTAAGGAGAAAAGAAAAAAGGAAGAAAAGAATATAGATGCAGCCTATTTGCTGAAGAACTCAAACAAAGCAGCAGCCCAATAAAAGGCCCTTAGGCCATTTGCTTAAATACACATGGGAGAATGGTGTGCAGTTTTCATGTCAATTATTTATATATAGAAATCCATAAAGGGCTTTATGTTGCCTCAGACAGCTTCATATACACTGGTGTTCTCAGTACCTCAGTGTACAAATATTTGAGTCATTGAGAAAGGCAGGTTTCTTTCCTCATAAACATTCTCTCTGTAATAGAATTTATCCCATTACATTGCACATGTTCTCAAGGAAGGTATTCATAAAATGTAAGAGAACACTGTCATGGTGGCCCTTGTGTGTATGAGCATTAATAACAAAGAAACGGAAACAGGGTGGGGGGATTTGACATCAGCCCTATAGCAAGACTTCTCTCCTCTGTTGACGTCACACACCTGTTGGGCTTCAGTAACAAGAACTGTGTGCAGTTTTTCTTATCTTCTCCTACACGCTCTCTCATACACTCCAGGCTCATTACCTCTTAGCAATCATGAAATGAAATGCATGCTGGGATTTAGTCCTGGAGAAGATGAATTTTCTTAAGGAGTCCACCCAGAACTATTTTCCTAGACACAATTCTATAAGAAATTATAAAGTGGGGAGCTTATGAAATATTTTTGGTAGTAGGACTACTTTGCATAAAGCAAAATAAAAGTTCACCCTAATTATGGTTTTACTCCAAACAAAAAAACTAAGATCATACATAACCATAAAAAATTCCCAAACATCAACAAAAGTAATTTCTTTCTCCACTTTCCATTTGTTGTTTAAGCACACTCCATTTTACATGCGGCTATTCTAAGAAAGTAGTGAGTAATGAAGAGATTAGGAACATAAGAGATCATGAGAAAAGCCTTGATTACATGTTTTGTGTGTGTGTGCGTCTCTGTGTGTGTATGCATGTGCACATTTATTGGTACTTCCCTGCCGTGGCAATCTGTCTTGGAATTTTGGAAGAATGGCTCATATTTGCTTTCCAGTATTTCAAAGTTGTTGGGGGTTGATAATGACACTGCTATCTAATGAATGAGATAGTCACTAACTCCTCCCCATTTTCAGCAAAGAATAGGCTCTTTCTAGCTGATGGGTGTAACCCCCCCATCTCTTATCTGCTCTCAGAAGTCTGTGGCAAAGCATTTTGTGGGGCCCCTTTAAAGAGCCCCTGTGGTACAAATGGAAAGAGTCTCCCTGAGCTCGTGGAGTCCTGAGATCTCCCCAACCCCCTTAGTTCTTTGACCTTGGGCAAATGACTGAACCTTTTCAAGAATCTGCTATCATTATCTGTAAAGTAGAAAGCACCCTTCAGGTCCCCGAAGGAAGGTCAAGAGAGGTCAGCTAATGACTGCACTCCTTCATCTCCAGGATCCTAGGCTGTGGGAGTGGAACAGGTGCCACAAGACACTTAGAAAGCCAGTCCCTAAGTGGGAAGACCTACAGGGACTCATTCTACTCAGACCCTTAGCAGCCAGTGCATGTGTTCCAGAGACCTGGGCACATTTTTTCCCACTCCACCTAGGAACTTTCTCGGCAACAACATAGTAAGCAGCCCCTTCCTGACATCAGTTTCAGGTACAACTACATACTTGGCAATATGGTGGTGACTCTGCAAAAAACCCAAAGTGATGTGAAGTCTGTTCCTAAACACACTCTCTCAGCCATAGACTCATCACTGTCTATTGGATGAGAAAAATAAAAGCTATGGAGTTTGAAGGCTGGGGTCAAATGCCGGCCCACTTCTATTAGTTGGCTGGCTGTGGGTAGGTTAGTTAACCTTTCTGATTCTTTTTTCTTTCATCTGCAAAACAAGATTACTAAAATTTTGAACCTCATAGAATTCTTTGAAAGATGAAATAATATATAAGATAATGTAGGTGTGGTGATGTTACTGCTGCTCACTAATATTTCATTTTCTCATTTCCTTCTGTGTCACAGGATGGTACTTGCCCACTTCCATGAGGTTAGATGTAGATACATGGCTTGCTTTGGCCAATGAAATCTGACTAGAAAGGCCACATGGCACTTCTAGGTGGAAGCATTCAAAAGCCAATGCATGATTTTTCATGTTCTCTCTTTGCCGGCTGTGATGACTCTGGTAGGACTCTGGTAGCACACAGAGATATGGGAGTGCCCCAGGCAAAAGCAATCCTGACCAACTGTCTAGAGGGCCATCTTGCCCTACAGCTGACTCTGCAAGAATGAGGCATAAACTTTCGTTGTGTTAAACCAAGAATATTTTGGAGATAGTTATATGTACAACAAAACTTACCCTATCCTGACAAATACATATAAGAAAAATTTTGCTAAATATAACACACTCAAAAAAAGTGAATTTGGTTATTGCAGGTATCTATTAAGATGATGTTAAAAACACTAATAGAAAACATACATGATAGCTTCATAGCATCATAACATGATAGCATGATAGCATGGTAGCATGATAACATATCTGGACTATAGCTAAAGTAGGTCATTCTCATCATCTCATTGCCATCATCAAAAGTCTTATTATTATTCCAGGTAATATATATGCAATATTTTATTTTTGGTGTTAAAATATCTTAAATACCAGGTGCATTTACATTTGGCATACCTTTTGAAAACATAATGATGGTCCATCATCAAACCAAAGACTCATACTAAAAAGACTTTCACTTTGTAGAACATTCCAGGTTGCTGTTGGGTGGAGAAGAGCTGAAAAAAATATTTCAGAATATACAGAAACATTGTCCTTCAAGAGCTACATGGAAATGAATTTGTATATTCTAGCACAGGAATTATAAACTTTATTTGAGCAAATTAGTCTGCCAACTTTTGATAATTTGAAGATACTCGGCTGATTTTGTATGGAGTTATTTCTCCTTCATTTAATCTGAAGGAGGCACCATACACCATGTCCCCAAATCCCAGGACTAGAAAGAGTTTCTGGAAGTTTTTTCCTAATATCCATCAAATCACCCACACCTGACAGAAATTAAGTTCACCATGTGTGAAGGTTTTAAGGAATACCAAAACTTAAAATGACTCCATTTTATAAATTAACAAAAACAGCAACAAACTAAAGGGTTGGGAGAACGATCTTCCTTACCTTCATTCCTTATTTCTGGCATTTGTGTGGGCTGGTGACAAAAATTATGGTAAGAGAATGAGCGTCATCATTTTCCTATGCACATATATTCTTTCAGAGCCACATAGAAACTGGCTCCAATTGCAAGTGCTCCACATTACTTTAAGGTTCCTCCTGTCACTAACACCCCCGCCCCTGCCCCTCAAGGCTTTCTCTCTGGCACAACTTCAGTCTTTTCCTCAGCTGTTGTGCTAACATCCTCCTTCCACAACATCCTCTCATCTATGGGCCATTTGTGCCTTAGGATGAAGCTGAGCTCAAAGACCATATTGTCAAATCAGTGGGGCTGTTCTGCAGCTATACCCAGACCCTAGCTCTGCTGAGTGATTCTTTCTTCCTGTCTCAACTCCACCGCACTTCAACAGCTGGTTGTGTGCTGTTGTCAGCAAAATTAAATTGTAAATGAGCTCTTTTGCAATATTGTTGGACTGAGTGTAAGGTGCGGCCTTGTCCGCCGTCTGATGCGGCCTCTTAAGGAATGCTATAAACTTCAGGAGCTCAGCATGGCATTCACGTCCTCCTTCTCACACTAATGTCTAAATTCATCATATGCAGAGAATACATCATAAACAAGAAGCATCAGCTGACCCCAGCCCAGGATGGCAAGGTGCTCTGAGTTGTGTTTCCAGTAATGGCGAGGTGTTCATGCCAACCCATCCTGACTTCTCACTCCATCTCTACGAGATTAGAGGCTTACATTTGATACTTAGCTGCAGGTAAAAATACAACTCCCTCACGGCCGTGGGTCAGAGGGCTGTAGACCAGTACACAGAGAACTGAGAAGAGATAGGTAAGGCCCACAAGTACTGTACTTCATGACTCAGTACAGAAACTCTTTATATTCACCTGAAGTTTACCCTTATATATTAATCTATATGTATAAACCTAATTAAATCATATTAATATTAATACAAGATAAATTTATAATTATATCATATTATATATAATATTACTATTATAACCATATTACCCTTATGGTTGACTCCATTAGCTTGATTTGCACCTAGATACACTAGCTCTTTAATATTCCCCTTCTTAGTTGATTAGTGAAATAGCACAGTTACAGAAACAAGGTTCTATAATAGATTCAATCCTAAGTCGTACATTAAATTTTGGAGCTAGAGGTTTGATTTCCAACATAAGTTAGTTCTGCAACACTTACATACAGTTTCTCATGTTTGTGTTCTTGGGCACAGGCTTTTATTCCTGCTTTGTATCAGTATACTTTAATTTCTGAAGGACAATATCAAAGATTTGCCAAACTTGAAACCAGTTGAAGTGAAGACGGTCTTGTGGAATTTTTTTAAAGTTCTTTATATTAGCAAACAAGACGGCAAAATGGTTAAGACATCAAACTCCCTGGGTACAAACCCTTCGGCACTGCGGTGAGATTTTGAGCAAGTTACCTAAATTTTCTCAACTAGATATATATAATTATCTTACAGGGTTTTAGCAAATATTAACTGAAGGAAAATAGTCCCACAAAGCTTTTCTGTCTGATACAAAGCAAGCATTCAATAAATATTAGTGTTTGTTATCATGGTTAAAAAAACGTATTAGAACAAGATGGGTCAAAATGGAACAAATATTTCTTCAATGAAAAAAATTGTTACCACTCACAATGGTTAAAATAATACAAACATTATTTTACTTAATCCCCCACAGAAATTTCATGATATGTGCATTATTGATTCATTTTGCAGAGGACTGGCTGATGGTTAGAGAAGCTTTGTGACTTACCCTTACCCACACCAACCAGACATGATATGGCTAGAATTTAAACCATGTCTTTCTCAATAGCACAGAGGACATTAGGGGAAGGAAGAGAAAACTGAAGGGGGTGGAAATCAGAGGGAAAGACAAACCATGAGAGACTATGAACTCTGGGAAACAATCTGAGGGTTTCAGAGCGGAGGGGAGGAGGGGGATGAGGTAACCCGATGATGGGTATTAAAGGAGGGCACGTGTTGTAATGAGCATTGGGTGTTACAAGCAAATAATGAAACATGGAACATTACATCAAAAACTAATGATGTACTGTATGGTGACGAACAATAAACCACGTCTTTCTCTAACCAAGGCCTGTGCACTCACTCCTCCCTACCTCCTAGACATAAGGCCCATTGTCAAGCACTTGTAGATGTTACCCAGATGAATACTACACCACTCCTGCCTTCAAGGAGCTTCCACTTCAGCAGGTGACAGACCTCATAATTTTATAAGATAGACTGACATAAGTCCAACTTATGACTGACATAAGACTGACATACTAAAACTATGCAAAATGAACTTTGTGAAAGGAAGTTCTTAGGTAAACGGTTTTGTTTTTGTTTTTTTGTAAACCGACATGAATCTCTGGTGATCACCTGTAGCATTATCAAAAGTTCTGTGATATGTGCAATAATTCTTCATTGTTTGGGACTGTGACATACGTCACATCTCTGGTTCCTGGCCAATAAATGCATGAAAGCCCTCACAAATATCCAACACATTCCCTGGAAGCAGTATTGTCCTCATTGAGGACTGTCACATTTTTGGATTGTGAAATCAATATAGTTGGTGCCAACCAGGAAGGAAGGAAGGAAGGAGGGAAGGAGTGAGGGGGGAGGTGGGAGGGGGAAGAGAAAGAGAGAGAGAGAGAGAGAGAAAGGGAGGAAGACAAAAAGAAAGGCTAGAATAAATTAAAGTAAAAATATCAAAATATATAATAGCAAACGTATTACTCTATGAAATTTTGTTTTATTTTGTGTGTTATTTTTCTACATGTTTTACATAAATTTGCACACACACACTTACACATTCACATACAGTCAAAAAAGTTACACTCTGATGCCCTGAGTTTTCTCATGGCCTACCTAGTAAACTATTGTGATTCTTTTTATTCAAAGGTTCTGAACAGCATTGGAAGAACAGAAGTAGAGGAGAGGGCGTGGAGGAAGGGTGAAATGGGTGAAGGGGGTAAAAAGGTACAAACTTCCAGTTATAAAATAAATAAGTCATAAGAATATAACATACAACGTGGTGACCGTAGTTAATAATATTGTATTAAATATTTGAAAGTTGCTAAGGGAGTAAATCTTAAAAAGTCTCATCACAAGAAAAAATGTTTGTAATTATATGTGGTGATGGATGTTAACTAGACTTATTGTGCTGATCATTTCACAGTATATACAAATATTGAATTATTAAGCTGTATACCTGAAGCTAATATAATTTTATATGTCAATTATATCTCAATTAAATAAAGAAGAAGTCATTCAACAGGGGACTTAGAGGCAGTGCTCATTTTATATATGTAGACTGCTCTAATGGGGAGCAAAGCTGCCAGAGTTATGGTCAGTTATGGAGTTATAGAGTTAAGGTTTGGATATAGAGTACTTACTCTTTTTCTCCCTTGACTTGTATTTCTTCTCCATTAATCCAAAAATAAATTCGAAGATTCAAATTAGACATACAAAAAGTACCCCAACTTCATCAACAACCAGAGAAATGCACAATAAAGCCAAAATGAGGTTATTTCCCACTCATCAAACTGGCAGATATTAAAATTTTTGACAATGCCATGTACTGGCAATGATACGAAGCAACAAGAACTCTCATATAAAATTGTAAATCACTATAAACATTTTGGGACATCAATTTGGCATTATCTAGTAAAGGTAGCATGCATCTACCCTATCACTCAGCACTTCCTTAGGTTTATACTTTAGAGAAACTCTTGCATAGGCACACACAACATGAACAAGATGCCAGGAGCAAATGGCTCCAGGGGATTGGTTATAAATTTTAAGAACCCTGGAAACAACTCAAAGTCCAGAAAAAAGAGAATGGGTAAATAAGTTATGGAATGGTTCCATAATGGAATAACATAGAGCAGTGAAAATAAATCAAGAGGAACTACATTTATCAACACGGTTTGGTCCATGACTATAATGTTGAATGGATCAAAATAAAGTTGCATTCAGCTTTAAAAAGGAAGAAAATTCTGACACAGGCTACAATATGGATGAACCTTGATGATATCATGTTAAGTGAAATAAGTGAGCCACAAAAGAACAAATATTATATGATTTTACTTATATAAGCAATCTAAAGTATTCTCATTCATAGACACAGAAAGTAGAATGATGGTTTCTAGGAGCTGGAAGGAGGAGAAAATGGGGAGTTGTTTAATGTGTACAGAATTTCAGTTTTGCAAGATGAAAAAGTTTTGAAGATCAGTTGCACAATAATATGAATAGAATGTACTTAAGAATACTGATCTGTTCACTTGCAAATGGTTAAAATGTTAAATTTTACATTATATGTATTTCACCACAATTAGATTTTTTTGTAAGTTTCAGAAGAATGAACAAGGTATAATTTGATTTTTATGAATCTCAAACACCTAAAAACTTACCATATAATTCTTAGAGATACAAACATTCATGGTAAAGCTATAATAAAAAGTAAAGAGCACATGGGGTCTTCACTGATGATTGCTGTGTTCAAACCTGTGAAGTGGGTATTGGATACAGTTTTATGGTTGTACATATATCATACATACATCTTATAAATATATAAACTTTTTCCTAGCCAAAAAGCTCTGGTCTGAACGTCATAATTGAGATCAGTATAATGGAGTATATGAAAACAAGTTCCAGGTTAGAAAGTCATTCTGTTTGCAATAAAGTGCCCAATCTCCTGGTTAGAGTCAGAATTTATGTGCAGCCTGTTCAATAAAATATGAGTAGCCACTGTTTTCTTATACTTGCTTAGCAACAGCTAAGCACTGGCACTGAAAAAAAAAAACAAAAAAATAAAAAACAAAAAACCAGCCATATCACAGATGCTCTGGCAGTTTCTCTCTAGACTATTACTATTAGCCTAACCCAAAATAGAATTCTATTTGTAAAAGAAGAGGAATTGAGGATCCAAGAGGAACTTTTAAAAAAAAACAATTTAAAGATTATTTACTATTCAGTAAAATATGTCATGTCAGATTTTTCTTAGTAAATTAGATTTTTGTAATACTCTATAGAAATTCAAAGAGTTTGAATACTTAGAAAAGAATAACCTTTTGGTTACACATAGAACAGTGATTTGTCCTCATGTCAAATAAAACTAAAAATCGTTGCTCTACTATTATTCAGAGTTTTGTGAAGGTTGAAGACAATGGCAGGACTCCATGCTGCCAGTTAGCTTTCATTCCTCTTGGTTCCAGGGGCCTGATGGGAAACCTCTTCAATATAGAAAGGATTGCGATCCACCCATGCACCCTGGCTCCATAGCTGGTCAAATCCACAAGGGTTCACAACTTCCACCCTTGGCCCTGGCCACCATGAAAGGCTCATCAGCTGAAGCCTAAGTCTGCTGTTCCTCCTACATGGATGAGCATTAACAAAGCCTGTGGATGGTTCAGAGGGCAGCCAAGAGCAGAAAGACAGGGCAGCAGATATACAAGGGGAAAATCAAATCAAGAAGTGACATTGAGAAAATTTTAGGCATGTCAGACAACTTGGGCCACTGTTGCAAATAAAGAAGCAAAACAATTTTAGTTTCATTTATAAGTAAAATGAGAATGAAAGAAGTTGATGGAAACCCCCAGATCACATGCTTGACTTGATGAGCTGACCAGGTCATTTTAAATCTATGGTATCTGTTAATAAAGAGTGGCATTATTTACATCAGAACTTTATTTCTAGCAATGAGGTCCTAAAATCAATCCTGAAAATTTTAACTACATGAACATCTAGGAAGGTTCATATACTTACCTTCCAAAAATTCACCACTTATTTCCAAAAAGGTTATTAAGGAAATGTAGAAATGTCTCTACACTGACCACAACTGTTTCTATCAAAATGGAGAGAGGCCAGTCAAAAACTTAAAGCAGCAAAATTCTTAGGTGTCCACTTTGAGTTGAGTTTCTAACCTCTATAACTTATAAATCACCACCCACCCTTAGTCAAAGCTTCAATGTACAAAGTCTATTCTCATTAGATTCAACTTTGCAAAAACAAAACAAAACAAAAACCCAGGTCTGGGGCAACCTCAAAAATTTGAAAATAATAACTGATAATGGAAAACATCTCAAGTCCAAAGATGTTTTTGCAGAGAATGCAAGTGTTGTCCAGGTTCAGCTACTCAAGACTTCCCCCAATCTTTGGGATGCTACTCCCAAAATAATCTACTGCAGCACTAAAACATGAGTTTGTTTTAAAATTATTCTTCACAAGTCCTCATCATCAAACTGTATATTAGGCCAAAGATATCAAGAGGCCAAAATGAAATCAGATATGATTTTCAAAGAATAAACAGCACTGTGGAGGTCACCAGCAAGAGCACTATTCACAGCCTGAAGCTAAGACATTACAGTCAGGTAATGACTTTCTTAGGGTGAGATGATGGTAGGGGAAGGAGGAGGAGAGAGGTGTACAGCAGGAACTTACAGTATGTGGGGTATGAGTGCTGATGAAAGTGTGACAAATTCATTCAAAAGTATTTTTTTCACTTGTTGAAATAAAATCTAAAGTTGCATCTAATGGACACTGGATGGTGTGGATGATGATTATACCATTAACACAAACAACACAAAGTGAATTGGAAAATGGACACAAATGGTCCTGTAAATCGAATAAAGAAATATAGAGTCATTTGTCTTTGATTATTTTTCCACTTTTCAAAGAGACTTCAATGTCATGTTATGTTTTCTATACCATAAATCAATCAGGAGGAATAGGGATTCTATTTCTTTTACCGCAAGGTCATGGTTTGTTGATGACAGCATTACTTATTTTAAGTTGTAGGTTAATTTTCTTTTTCCCAGTTCTATCAAAATTCTTAACTGAGGCATCTTTTCTTTTACTTATAACACTGAACAAATGAATAAAATTAAAAACTAAGGCATCATTATTAAAAGACATTTAACACAATAAATGAGGTACACTGTGGAAATTGTCCATGAGATTCCTCCTCCCTGGAGGAAGTGAAAACTGATGCTTAATGCATGTCATTAATAACTCTTAATTCAAAGGCTGATTTCTGTTACTGAGAGGCTAACATTTGTCAGCAGACTCCTAGTCCTGAGGCCAACAGACACTGAACATATTATGAAAGATGACTCACTTGGCTATACCAGTTGTACCACAAAACTCAACAAGGCTTCTGAAGCATCAGTGACAGCTGATGGGGACTAGAAAGCATGCCACTGGGGACTAGAAACAGCTTTCCAGCTTACTGTAATGATAATTTTATTTCCATTAGTTAGAAGAAACCAGACTAAAGGAAAATCTCATAAAAGGTACTGTTTGCTTAAATGTTACCCGCTTTCTCATAAAAGAAACCTTTATATATTGTTACCTGACAAGCAATATTTAAAAGGTAATTTTCAAATAGGACATTAAAGCATTTAACGATTATATTTTCTTTATATTTTGATTAATGATTTGTGTAAATGAATTGCATTTACTTTCCAAAAATCAAATTATATATATCAAATTATACACACACACACACACACACACACACACACACACACTCATATGGTTTTCATTTTTTAAATCAGGCAAATAAGAATTCAGAGGGAAATAAATTTTTAAGTTAAGAAGTGTAAAAATAAATATTTCTGAGAATAGGAAGACAATGGAAAAGTAATACATAAGAGAAAAATAACACGTGGAGGTAAAGGGAAAACAGATAAAAGGAACTTATAGAAAAATTTAAGGACCTCAACCTCTAACCTCAACAGGACCAAGTCTTCTTCCACAAACAACTAGCCAAAATACACAGGCAATAATATTTAGGCAATGGACAATAGGAATCACAAGAATGCAATACCTGAAAGAAGAGAAACCCATGAGGTGAGCCCCTAATTACCTGAGGACTCTGCCTGAGAACAATTTCCTGACTTATATGAGGGGCTGGAGCCGAAGCAAAGCACAGCAGGTCTGCTGATATGAGAAGGCAAAGATCAGAGTTTGAGGTTGTTTAAACTGTTGAAATTTGAATTGCTGGGTCCTGGAGGGCAGAGAACTGCCAGGATGTGTGGGAAATAGACTCAGAATTCCAAATATATGTTTCCCACAAGTACTTTGCTCAGGGTTACTCTGTGCATGCACAGAGCAATACTCAAGGCTTATCAGAAGGCTGCTGTTACCAAGTTGAGAGCCAAACACAGACAGTGAAATCAAGCAGTGCTGGGAAATTTTGCTATTCTGGCTCAATCAGATGAGAAAGACCTTGGTGACACCCTGACGTACAATACTGACACTGCTGAAACACTAGAAAAGATATGTCTTAGGAGAAAGTACCAAAACTTTAAATAAGGCTTCCATTATGCCTGTCTTTACAAACTAAAACTACAACTCATCAAGATCCAAAGGGGAGACAGAGTTCAGAGATTTGTCAATTTGAAGACCTTAGGAAACACTCTGAGCTTTCCAAAGATCCAATCTTACAGAGTGTAAGAGAGTTTAATACAAGTCCAAAATGATTATTCAGAAATTAAACTTTGTACAAGACCAAAAATCTATATATTTTAGAGAAAGAAAATAGAATCCAGTTTCTACAGCATATCATTTACAGTTTCCAGTATCAGTCAGAATTTATTGAAGAAAGAGGAAAATGGCTCCGATTGTCAAGAGAAAAAATAACCAATACAAACAGACCCTCAGACCACCTATATGTTGAAATTAACAGATAAAGATTTTATAGCCACTTTTTAAAAAATACATTCAAGAACATAAGAAAAAGATGATCATAATAAGTCAACTGAGGAGGAATATCAGAAGAGAAATGGAAATTATATGTTAAGTGCTGTTGTAGAACAGAACAATACAATGACCAAAATTAAAAATTCACTAGATGAAACATTCACAGCATTGGAGATGGAAGAATAAATGGGTTAGTGAACTTGAAGAGAGACCAGTAGAAATGATCCAACTGAAGGAACAGAGCATGAAAAGATTTAAGTAAAAAAAAATGAACAGAGTTTCAAGAACTTATGGAACAATATAAAATAGTATGTCATTGGAATCACAGAAGAAGAAAATGATAAAAAGCCAAAAATTTTTTAATAAGAATTAATTATTGAATTTTGTAGCTTTGAATCATATAAGAATATGTACGTTACTGTGCGATTCCGTATATATACAAGATAAACAAACAAAAAACAATTGTATTTCTGAACAAAACAAAGGGATCAAAACCCTTTTGACTTAATCTGAGGTGGACAAAAGTTTCTTAGATAGGGAAAAAAATAAAATAAAATGTTAGCCATAAAAGAAAACTTGATATAGTGGACTCCATTAAAATTAAATGCTTCTGCTCCTCAAATGGTATTTTTAAGAAAATTAAATGCAAACCCCAGTCTGGGAGGAAATATTTGCAAAACACATCTACCACATAAATTGTGTGTTTTTTTTAAAGATTTTATTTATTTATTCGACAGAGAGAGCAGGAACACAAGCAGGGGGCGTGAGAGAGGGAGAAGCAGGCCTCCCACTGAGCAGGGAGCCCAATGCTGGGCTCAATCCCAGGACCCTGGAATCATGACCTGAGCCGAAGGCAGATGCCTAAATGACCGAGCGACCCAGGCGCCCCGATCTACCACATAATTTGTATCTAGAATATATAAAGAACTCTTACAAATATGTAATATGAAGACAACCTGATAAATGGAGAAAAGATGAGAAGAGACATTACATAAAAGAAGGCTTGTAAATGGATAATAACCAAAAACGATACCCATCATCTTTAGTCACCAGGAAATGCAAGACAAAACCACAATGAGATACCAATATATACTCATTATAATGTCTATAATCAAAAAAACCAACCATACCAAGTGTTGACAAGAATGCAAAGCAACTCAACTCTCATACATTAGAAGTAAGGGTGTAAAATGGTATCATAACTTTAGAAACAATTTGACAATTTCTTTTAAAGTTGTATGTGCACTTACTCTACGATCAAGAGTATTCACCCAAGGGAAGTAAAAACATGTCAAAACCATAGCTTGCTCTAACGATTCAGAGTGGCTTTAATCATAATAGCCCCAAATTGTCAACTACTCAAATGTCCAGAAAAGGTGAACTGTGGTATTTTCATAAGACAGAATGCAGTAGTTCCCCTCCTAATCTGCAGGAAATACCTTCCAAGGCACCCCCCCAGTGGATGCCTGAAGCCGTGGATAGTACAAACCTTATATATATATATATATTATATATATATATATATATAAAATATATACACTATGTTTTTCCTATACCTACATACCTATTATAAAGTTTAATTTATAAATTAGGGAAAATAAAAGTTTATCAACAATAACTAATAATAAAACACCAGAATTATAATGATATACTATTATAAAAGTTATGTGAATGTGGTCTCTCTCTCTCTCAAAATATCTTACTGAACTGTATTCACCTTTCTTGTGATGATGAGATAAGATGCCCATGTGATGAGATGAAGTGAAGTGAACGACATAGGCATCATGATGTAGCATAGGCTACTATTGACCTTCTGACAATAAGTCATACAGAGGATCATCTGTTTCCAGACTGTGATTGACTGTGGGCAACTGAAATCCCAGAAAGCAAGACTATAGATTAGTGGGGACAACTATACTACTGCTTTTGTCTCTTAAGGCTGCAATAACAGAATTATCATAGACTAAGTGGCTTAAAAGCAACAGAAATTTATTACTTATAGTTCTGGAGGCTGGAAAGTCCAAGGTCACAGCACTGGGGAAATTCTGTGTCTGGTGAGAAACTGTTTCCTGCTTCACAGATCACTGTCTTTTCTTTGCAACCCTACACTGTAGGAAGGGAGTGGTAAGTGCTTAGGGCCTCTTTTATAAGGGCACTAATCCCATTCATGAGGACTCCACCCTCATGACCTAATCACCTCCCAAAAGCCCCCCACCTCTTAATAGCATCCCTTTGGGGATTAATTTCAACCTGTGAATTTTGGGGGTGGGGTGGGCACAAACATTCAATCTATAGCAACTAATCACCAATAAAAAGGAACAAACTAGTGATACATGTCACAAAATTGATGAATCTCAAAAGAGTAATACTGACTAAAAGAAGTAAGACACAGTCGAATATGTACATTACTGTGTGACTCCAAGTACATGATGCTCTAAAACAGAGAAAAACTAATCCGTAGTGCTAGAAATCAGATCAGTAATTGCTGGGGGTGGGGAGAGGCAGGTGACTGACTGAAACTCTGCAAGAAAGAACTTTCTGGGTGATAGAAACATTCTATATCTTGATTTGGGTGTTGCTTACACGGACCTATATAGTTGGCAAAATTCATTAAATTATACATTTAAAAACAGTCTCATTCTCATCTGCCTCTGCACAATAGCTGGCTTTCTATACTCAAATTGTAAGAAAAAGCCTAGTTGAAAATTAAATGTGAAACAACATACTTAATATTATCCCTAAATTTCAAAATCCAGACAGATGATTTTTTTTTTTTTTGAGAGAGAGAGAGCAAGAGAGCAAGCAGGTGTGCACATACCACATCTGGATCTTCATGGAAGCTGGACAAAGTAGATTTTTTTTTAACAGAAACTAAGAAATGTGATATAAAAAAGACAACCAAAAATGAGTGCTCTTACATCCTGATTATAATCAGTATAAGTAAATTTCCGGACTGCCTTATATTCACAGATATAATTTTGTTTTTCTTGGGTAACTGTAGATATTGACCCCTCAGGACAGAGATGCGAAAGCCTTATATTCTTGAGACACAGATTCTAATTTATCCTAATGGCTGCCTATAGCTGTGTTTCTTTCTTTCTTTACTTTGTTTTTTTGAAACTCTGTTGTAAGAACATCAGTAATGGAAAAATTTGAAGGGAATGTGATTTAGAGACTAAAAACAAACAGCAACCCCCATCAGTTACACAATGTATTTTTTGCATCCATATCCTGCCTTAAATAGAAACACTTACATAATGCTTTATACTTTTAAGAAATACTCTGACATACTTTATTGGATGTGATCATCAATGGGTGAGATACCATTATCCTTCTGTCTTTTACAATTGGGGAAACTGAGTTCGGTGGGGTTAAATGATGTCCCCAGTGCAAGAAAGTTAGAAACTGGTAATACCAAACCTAAAATCTAGGACTCCGGAGTTTGAATCTATTTCTCTATCAAATATAACCAGAAATATCTTAATGGCAAAGATTAAGTTAGGAGGAACCTCAAATCCCTTCCATTACTAGTAGACTTATAAGATGAGGTATTGGAACATGTTCTCTACTGGTCCAGCAGTTGAGGAACTTGAGTCCAAAATTCAAGGTGGTTAACATTCCGGCTACACTTTTCTTTCAAAATTAAAAAAAAATTAAAAAGTTCTCTTAGCTCCTACTACCTTAATAACTACTAATTTGTTAACAAATCACCTTTTTAGGGGGAAATATACTTTTAAATTATAATAAACATATAACCACCCCATCTCAGAGAAGTGAAATTAGTAACAGAAGACTTATCTTTTCAGATAATGAACACATGTAACATGAATCTGAATCTGAACTTTGAGTCTCCTCCGGTCATACGACGGTCCTTGATTTAAGTCAGTTGTTTGGCTTCCAGTGGTGGAGAACATCAGTTCCAGGGAAAGCACACAATTTCTCACTGCTGCACCCTAGCGAGCATGTTGAAAATGAATTAAATTTACCAAAGCCTGGCAGATTCCTTGGTCTGACCTAATACTAGACTGATAGGGCTTCTCCTGCAATCACTTCTCCCAACCATGCTTAACACAGAGCTTTTGTCTTTCGGGTAGGGCTTTGAATAACTAACAATGACTGGTCGACTCAGGCACCCATGTAAACTGGTGACATGCTTTTGAATGAAATATGAGACACCAGATTTTCAAAGAAATGTGTTTTAGAGAAATACTGTTTTCTGATTCAAATACAAAGATACCTATGTTGACATCCACTAAGTAAGCAATAAAAACTATAAAAGCAACACTTGCTGCTCCCGGCTATTAGAAATCAGGAAAACTCACTACAGTGTCACTAAAGTGTCAGCTTTTCTTCTTTTTTTGACTCTTTGTAAAATCTAGGCAGGTGATAAACAGGAGCCAACATCACAATAATGATTTATCTACTAACAACCACAGATGCTACAGCCACCCTCGGCACAGAAGGCTTCACCATTGCTAACATATCCAGAGTGGAATCAGAAATACAAATCATTACATTTCAAATAGCAGCAATGCTTCACATTTGTGAAGTGACCACAGGAAATAGCTATTTTGTCTGAGTCCCTTTGATTACACAAATAATCCACTAAATATGGGTACAACAACTGCTAATATTTCAATGATTTGAAAGACAACTCAATTTAGAGTTAATTGTGCAAATGGGTTATATAAGCACACAGCTTCCAACAGGGATATAGCAGAGAGATATTTGGAGACAGAAGCCAGGATGAGAAATTTATTTCCTTCTTTCTCCCATTGCTCCATTTTCAATTGACTCAGTCACTAACTGTCCACCATCCTTGGTTCAGCTGTGTGCATTTGTGTTCTATTCAGTGCAACAAATATTTATCAAGTACTTCCTAAGGGCCAAACACAGGACTATATGCTGAAGATACAAAATAAAAAAGGCACTCTTCCTGAACTTACGGAGGTCAAGTCTATAAAGGATCGTTTGTCTATAGAGAAGCATTTGTCATTCTTATTTGCTCCCTATATTGCTTCCACCTAACCCTCCTCCTTGGTGAGGTCCCTCATCTTCAAGTCTACTTTCCATCCTTGTCCTCATCTAGAAATTTCAGCTTAGGTGCTTAAAACAGTACACTGTGAAGTATAAAACTCAGAAAACCACCCAGTTTCTTTGACTGGCGGAAAATGCTTTCTTCCACAAAATAGCAATTTAAGCAACCAGGCGAGAATAGTGTGGCATGATAGGACAGAGAGGAGAGAGGGAAAGGTGGCAGGGGTGACCCACCCTAAAGAGTTCTGTTCTAAGTTAAACTTTCAGGCAATGAGTTGAAGATGGAGTGCTAGGGTTAATGGGTAACTGTGGAGACCTGGGATTATTAGCATCCTGGGGAAACCAGCAGGTGCCAGACCCTTTACTATTCCAAAGAACAGGATATAAAATATAGGAATTACGTGGAACAAAACTGAAGCCTGCAGTGAAGGGCAAATCTGCTGGAATAATTCCTCTAATTCTACCATGTATCAGTGCCTGTGATAGGATAATTAAAGAAGCAATTGCAAAAGCAAGAGATTATGTATTATAGCGGCTGAATTTTATTTTTCCCTGGATAACAGCCTGGCCACTGGTGAGAAAGAGGTCTCCTTACCTTGAAAAATAATTTGCTTCTGAGACTATAGAACTGACAATGCATTACCAGGCTAAATTGGTTTAAAAGATGACCAAGTGAATGAAAGCTATGGCATGCCCACTTGCTGCTTTAGGAAGGGACAAGTGGGCAGTCACTAGACTGACAGCACATTCCCCTTTCCTGTTGTCAACATGTTTCCAATGGTCAGGCATCTCTGATCACTGACAGAGACACTTTCAGGCTTCAGAGTAATCAAAAATGGGTAAGAAAAGCACACCAATATTTTCTTTTGTATCCAGCAACTAAAACTCGGGTACAATACTTTTTTACTTTAATTTTTTAAGCTAGGGGCAAAAATGGCTCACCTGCCTCCTACCTTTTATTCTGCACAATTTAAAATGTAAAAGTTAGAATCTAAAATATTAACTAGTCTCATGCCCTTCCTTTAGGTTATTTGCCTGAAGTCAAGAATGAGTTAAGACAATGACTGAACAATGACTATGACAATGACAATGGAATTGGGATAGTAAAGGGTTTGGCAACTGCTGGTTTCTCCAGGATGCTAATAATCCTGGGTCTCCACAGTTACTCATTAACCCTAGCACTCCGTCTTCAACTCATTGCCCGAAAGTTTAACTTAGAGAACAGACTGTGCCTCTTAATTTGGCTCAGTTCAAGATTCTGTGATTTTAATAAAGCATAGTATTATTTGATTGGCTCTTGAAGTGACCATAATAATTCAAGGAATACATCTGTCCCTGCCTTTGATGCTTTGATCTTTTTTTTTTCTTAAAGGGAACATGGGCTGAAGCAGCTATTACTATAATGCAAAACACTGTCAGTAAAAACATCATATGGCTTAACAGAGAAATCCATTCTGAAAGAGTAAACTCTCCCGACAAGACTGTTACTCTGTCTCATCATCTCTGCCCAAACTTTCTGAATTATTTTCTAATGAATTTATTAATTGTGACATTCATCACAGTTTTTTATTCTTCAGCCCACTGTCATGAAGAATCACACAGATGTTTTCCAATGTATACGATGCCTCACAAAGAAGAATTTATAAACATACTTAAGCCCAAAATGAAGTAAGAGGTGTTCCAGTACTTAATACTTAGCATGAGAAATATTTCTGGGAGTAATTCTCCAAAATGCCATTTGCTGCTCCAGACTGATCTTATTTGAAGACAAAAGAATGGTCAAAAGACCTGTACTTGAGAATCTGGAGAACAATAATGAGTACTTTTAATTTCATCTCGAACATAGTGCCATTGGTATGGATGGACCAAGAAAATGAGTGAGGGAGAAGACGGAGGGCACAAAACTCCAAAATTGAGAAACAGAAGCAAACACTGAGTCATCTCAAGCAAACACTGAGTCATCTCATCCTAGCCAGAAATCCAGGAAAACTCAAAATTGTGTGCGTGTGTGTGTGTGTGTTGGGGGGGGTTGTATGTGATGTTACTGTTTTAAAATTGTGTTCAGAGTTTTTGTCTGATATTAATGGTGGTGAAATTTACAACACTTTTGAGACCATGAGGAAGCATTTCGTTTTTCAGAATTGGAAACCATATTTTATCCTAAAGAAAGAGGTAAAGAGCACAAATTCATGTTTCCCTCATACCTGTCAGGTGATTATATCTTGGTGAATGGATGGGGGGGGCGGTTTCAGCAGCAAACATGAGAACATAAGCCAGGACCAGATAACACAGAATTGGTGGATCCTGACCTGGCCACAAGATTGTCACAGGAGGGCAGCTGTACATGGGTCCCCCATGCCAGGTCCTCGTGCTAGAAGAAGTTGGCACTCTTCATCCAATCAGGGAAGCAGGGCATGGAGCAAAACCCCCAAGCCACCCCCTCCAGTCAGTGGAGTGAAGTCATTAGATTAGGTTGTCTGACAGCTAAATCCCCATTCACACATAGAAATTCTGAAGTGTAATGGACAAACTCTTCTCAAAGTCAAGCATTTTATAGCTCTAGCATCAGTCTTATATAACACAATTTCATCAATTACATTTTTGAAAAGTGTTTCTTAGCCATAGTAAATCCCTTTTCAGCAATTTAGCAGAATTAAAGTGATTTACAAAATAGATGGAGAGATACATTATGTTGTTTGTCATCATTTTCCCAAACCACTGGGGTTACAAAGAAGCATAAATATTTAAAAAGTGCTCAGGATAGTTTAATTCTGTCTGTGGCAATTTATTATTTTACAAGAGACAGATTACTGAGATGTATTCTAGCAATCACTAATTGTTTTTAGATTATACACTAATATATTCATTTCATAATTGTAAGAGAAAGAATGAATACTAATGTTCAAAGCTGTGGTCCTTTTGCATAACTTAACTAATTTTAATGGTTGAAACTTAATTAAGTAGATTTAAAGTGAAATCAGCTTCAGTGATGAATTTGTTTACCTTTCATCAAAATAGTGGTTTTGTGGCATAAAAGAACTACTAGAACTATGTCTTCAGCAATTTCCTGACCCTATTCAAACCTCTAATCCATTAATCCTACCTCATTTTCATTATACTTCTCCATGGTGTCGTCACTTTACTCCAACTAGCCTAATTTGGAGGGTTCATCATTATAATTGCACCAATGCAAATAACTCAACTTTGTGGCCCACTCTCTCTTTATTCATCTGGCAAAAACTCCATCTTACTTGAGTCCAGTGCTCCAGATCGTGTGCATCAGGCAAGCAGCTGAACATGGCTGGAAAACACACACACTGCCTTGTTTCTAGTCTTACCCTAACCCGTGATCCTTAAACTGCCAATCAAGTCATTTCCCTTGTCCATTGACTTATTTTCCCTATGTGTATTTCATGCTTTGCTCTCTCCCTAAGCCTTTTATCCTTCTTTCCCATTCCCTCTCTCATCTGAAGAACTTGCTTCCTATTTTTCTCAGAAAATGGAAGCACTCAGAAGACAATGTCATTCACACCTGTCACCAGAAGCATCCACCTATCTGCAAACGGTCCACAAACTCTAACATCCCCTGTTACTATGGAGCAACCAGCCATGCTTCCATCCAGAGTAAACCATCCACTGCACAAACATCCTCCTTTTCCCTACCCAATTGTTCCAACAATTCTTCCTTCTTTCTCCTACATCATCATTTCCCTTCTCTACCGGACCATTTCTAAGAGCATACAAATGTCCTATTTGTATATGCTATTATTTTTTCCATCTTAAAACAGTAAAACTCTCTTACTCTCATCTCTCCCTCCAGCTAACTCCCCAATTCTCTGCTCCCTTTTATAGATAAACTTGTCAAAGGGGCAGTCTATGAGGACTCACTCCAATTTCTCTCCCCTATTCTTTCTTGAATCCATTCCAATCAAACTACCACCCCTGCTGAGCCATTGATACAGCTTCCATGAAAGCCATAGTGGCCTCCTATTGCTAAATCTAATCGTCAGGTCTCAGTCTTCACTAATTTAACCACTATCCACAGCATTTGATAAAGTTGGTCACTCCCTCCTCCTCAATACTCTGTTCACTCGGCTTCCAGAACCCCTCACTCTAGCAATTTTCCTGCTGCCTCACAGTAGCTCCTTCTCTTTGCTGGTTCTTCCTCATCTCCCTGGCCTCTAAATGTTAGCATGCCCTGAACTCTGTCTTGACCTTCTCTAGCCACACTTATTCCCTAACCTACTCTGCATATACTAATCATCTGGAGAGGTTTTACAATGTCTGGGACCCATCACAGACCAATTAGAGAAGAATTTCTAAGGGTGGAGGTAGGCACTGATTGAAAATCACTACCTTAGATGATCTCATCCAGCTTCGTAGCCTTGAATGCCATCTAAGAACTGATACCTTGGAATATATGTCTTCACAGAACTTACCCCAGGACTCCACACTTGAGTATCCAACTGCCCACATGACTTCTGTACTTGGATGTCTAATAAGTATACCAAACTTTATAGAGCTAAAGCAGAATGCCTAATCCTACCCTCTCCAAACTTGCTTTTGTGGTCTTCTCCATGCCAGTAAAGGATAATTCTATCTTACAGTTGCTCCAGCCAAAATCCTTGGAGTTATCCCTGATCATTTTTCTCTCATATCCTACATGCAGTCTGGAAGGAAATTCTGTCATTTCCACCTCCAAAACAGTTGGAGAACCTGTCACTTCCCACCACCTCTGTTACTACCACCCTGCTCCAAATCCCATCACTTTCCCCCAGACATGCACGTGGCTTGCTCCCTACTTCTTTCAGCATATTGCCCAAATATCATCTACTCAGGGAGACCTTCCCTGACCACTCTGTTTTAAAAGGCACCTTTTTCCACACTGCATGCCCTATTCCTGCTCTCTGCTTTATTTTATTCGATTGCATTTATCACAATGTGACATGCCACATCTTTTACTTATTTGTTTATTAATTCTGTCACTCTCTTCAAATACAGACTCAGAAGGGCCCAACATCTGAAATGGAACCTAGAACATGAACATAAATATTTGTTGAATGAACCATTGAATCTTATATCCTAGCAAACAAACCCCTCTGGAAATAAACTTCTATAACTAAATCAAGATAAAAACAGTGTGATCATTTTAAGCAAGAAGGAAGAGTTGACCCAAACTGTGGTTGGAACACCACCTTTTGATGCCATCCAGTGGTTTGGAGATACCGAATAAACATTCTGGCACGTAACGATGCCTCCTCCAAAAAAATGTCATATATGAAGAATATGTTATTTCAATATAAATCATGTCTGGGTTTTTTCTTGCTGTGATCTGACTCAATGTCTCACACTGCTCAGAGCCAAGCTGTCTCATAAGTCAGTCTTCGTGTTTTAGAGCCTTCCTGCCAGGAAAAAAAGCAAAGGGCAAATGTGGCTCTTTACTGTGACAATATGCATCTGTGTTACGGTAACTCCCTTGCACTTGCTGTAGATGCAGCTGAACTGTGTGCCCTGGGCAATCTGGTTCCCATGGTGTCTCTGCAGGAGATGGACAAGAAACAGTGGAAAACGTGTGCCTTTATGTGGCTGCAAATCAAGATTTCTCTGTCTCCGTGAACCCCTCTATCAGGCACATTGGCATCCCAATATGAATCTTTTATATACCCATGTTTATTTGGTATGTAACAAAACAGATGATAGCTGAGTAAGAAGAGAGATTTTTAAAGCCTATTTTATATCCCAGTGTCAATTTATATCTAGTGTTAAAGTCTTTGATAGTGAACATTTATTCAGAAGCTATCAAAGAGAATCAGCTTCCTAATTTTTAAAGACAACTGTACATATCTGACAGGGAAAAAGAAATACAGATCACGGAAACCTGTCCATGTACTCGCAGGGAAACTGTAATTACTTTAGGCAAAAATATATTAACTTCTCAAGACACCAAGTCATGCACATTGTTAATACAAACATGTCAATATGGAGTTGTCTCACTCACCCAGGATTCAGTATCTCTAGCTACGAAAAGTTTTGCTCATGGATGGAAAATGCTAGACTGAAGGTCAAGGGGAACTGTCCTAGAAATGTTAAACATGATAAATAGAATTTCACACATAAGGACATATAAAAACCAAATTTTGTCCTGTAGATGCAGAAGCCTATATGAAATTAAAGTGAGGAATCAATCAGGATGCAGCACCATGGCTGGGACTTATTAAGTTCCTTGGTCTAACGCCTGCTCTGGGGAAGACAATCACTGGGCTCTCTGCCTCCCGTGTGACCCCATCTCATAGAAGTCTTAGAAAATTCAGTACCAATTAAAGAGGAAAATTACACAATCCATCTGTTAGCCAAGGAAACGCAGCTAGTGAAAACTGTAGAACCTGACTGATGAAAGGGATCCTGGAGAAGATCCTGTCACCTGCTCCCATTCCACAGTTCTGAAAATGGAGAGCTTTTACAAGTTAAAAAGAAGGCTGCAGGATCAAATTGCTCAGTGGCAGAGTGAGTCTAATTTCCAGAAAGAGGGACGCATAAGCCAGTGTCTTTACTGCTCTATGCCGTCTCTCACCCTAAACCTAACTCTTCATAACTCACCCCTTATTGTTGTCATCAAATATAGCTGTAGAATTTCATGGTGGTCTCAGCCCTGAGCCCATATTGCTTTAAATCCAACCATTTCTTTTTTATGGGAAAAAAGGTAAAAGTTTCAGTTAAGAAAAAAAGCACTGAATTATAGATTCCAGTTCAACTGCTACAAGATGGCTTTCCAAGGAAGTGGAATTTATGAAAGGGGAGGCCATACGACATGGGACACAGGTCAGTGTTGCAAAAGATGTGTGCATGCCTCATGTTTGTGGAGTGTGTTCCAACAATGTTGACCCCAAAGCATATCATAAAGCATACTCCATGTCCACCACTGTGTCTTATAAAACCAGAGATGTGTTTTCCTGGGGAATACTCAAATTTAAACAGTGGTTAAAATGGAGACCAAACACTCTTTTTCTTGGTTATTCTGGAACTCCACCAGCCAAGCCTTTGAAGGACTACATTCTGTACCTAAATATTAATGGCTCCTTTATATGAAGCCATGATCTCTTCTTCTATTAGCTACCTTCCTCCTATCATACTCCTGGCCCCTTACTTCTATAAAAAAGCCTCTGAGGACATCTTCCCCTTTCCCTTCTGGCTGTTTATTTGTAGTAGTGACCAGTGGAGACACCAAAGATAAAATCAGGATGCTTTAGTGAAGACCAGTAGTTCTTGGTTCCAGCTGCACATTTGAATAATCTGGAGAATTTTTGAAAATATGATATTGGATTCCATCCCCAGATTTAACTGGTCTGGAGTGGGGGCCCAGTATCAGATATTTTCCAAATGATGGTATATAGAAATATATATATGTATATATATATATATATATATACATATATACATGGTGGTATATATAATTACAACACTTTTCTAGAAAAAGCAAATATAAGCAGGGATTATGGAATCACAATGGGTATGAATTGAACCATAAAATAACACAATTTTAGAGCTGGAAGGGACATTAGAAGCTTAAGGACCACCCTTTATTATAATGATGAGGAAACTGAAGTCAAGGGATACTAACTGAATAAGTCAAGATCTCAGGGGCAACTTGGTGGCTGTCTGTTAAGTGTCTGATTCTTGATTTTGGCTCAGGTCATGATCTCAGGGTCATGAGATCAATTGAGCTCCTCATCAGGCTCCCCCTGGGCATGGATCTTACTTAAGATCTGTCTCTCTGTCTCCCTCTGCCCCCACCCCTTAAGCATGCACACACACACTCTGTCAAAAAAAAAAAAAATCAAGATCTCAAAACTAGTGGCATAGCAAGAACTCTGGTCACATGACCTCATGAACTGACTAAACAGCGAAGAGATCTTCCTTGACATCTAGGAGAGAACATTTAGAATATAAATAAAAGGAAGTTATAGCTTTACTCAGAAAATACAAAACATGGCAATCAAGAGGTGAACGTCATAACACCATTCAAGGATATATTATTAGATAAATCCATTATGGCTCACAGAAGACTCGTAGAAGAAGCTGGGGGCTTGACATATGATAGCAAACTATGAGTGGTGAAAGTCAAGGTAAAAACCAAACATGATTTAGTTAATATCAAACAGAATACAGGTTTGGATGAATTACAAAAATGATTCCATAAATTTTGCATATTTTCTCACCATGTAAGTAAAGGTCATATTGGATATGTTCTTACCATGTACAGTGTAGTGCTTGGCATACAGTAAGTGCTCAATTAGTGATAGGTGCTGCTTCACTTCACTGCTACCACTATGTAAAACCCAACTGAATTGGATGGTGGTAGTTCATATAATTGGAAAGCATTACTATCATACTGGGTATGTACTCAGGTTTTCTTGCCTTACAGTGGCATAACACTGAAAATTTGTAATCTCCATTGACCTAAGGCAAAGAATATTTTAACTTTCAATTCAATTTTGAGCAATGAGAGAGAAAGAGAAAGAGACAGAAAGATTGGTTGGAGGACCAAAAGAGGATAGCAATGGGGCTCTCCCTTTTTTCCCCTCCAGCCTTCTAGGTTGAACTTGCATAGGATGAGATTAGTAACTGGAGAAGAGGGGTTGACATCTTGGATTGGTCCTGGCATGCTCAAACACTGCTTAAGTCCATTCACCTTATGAAAATGCATTGCCCCATCTTAAAACTGAGGGTATAATACCTAACTTACAAGATAGGATGCACCATGCTCAATGATATATCCTAATGCATCATCTAGCATCTTCACAGAACTATTCCACAAATCCATTTTTCAGATAAATTTTATACCTTTGAGTCATCTTTGAGAAAAATAGTATTTTTATTGAATTATGTATAAAGAACATTAATCATGACCCTGTTTTTCTTAGTCTATGTTAAAGCTAATTTGATTTCATTCTTGAGAAGAGTATGATTAGCAATTATTTTATTTAAAAGATATGGTGCTCAGAAAGGATGTTAAGGCATGGAAAGTTATTTGTCCTTGCATTTAATGGCCTCAGATTATTGTCTTTATACTGTGTTGTTCTGAGCCTGATTTCCACTATCAGAATATCCTGCTTTTAATTTGGTTCTTTCTTTCTTTTACATGATTTCTAACCCATAAGAGGCTCTACATTCCTGGTGGGACGAAATGCATGAACTTTTTAACAGATTTTTGTCACTTACTGGTACTTCACTTTAGACTGTTCACTTGCTTATTCTGGGTTTGCTTTATTCTGCAAATGCTGGAAATCTGATCTCGAATACTGAATGTCATTGACAAACTCCAGGAAGAACAACTGAAAATACATTTCCATTTCTATTCTAAAAATTAATTGTGAGTACAATAGCCAAACCGTGGAAAGAGCCAAGATGTCCATCGACAGATGAATGGATAAAGAAGATGTGGTATATATACACAATGGAATATTATGCAGCCATCAAAAGGAATGAGATCTTGCCATTTGCAACGACGTGGATGGAACAGGAGGGTGTTATGCTGAGTGAAATAAGTCAATCAGAGAAAGACATGTATCATATGACCTCACTGATATGAGGAATTCTCAATCTCAGGAAACAAACTGAGGGTTGCTGGAGTGGTGGGGGTGTGGGAGGGATGGGGTGGCTGGGTGATAGATATTGGGGAGGGTATGTGCTATGGTGAGCACTGTGAATTGTGCAAGACTGTTGAATCACAGATCTGTACCTCTGAAACAAATAATGCAATAGATGTTAAAAAAAAAGAAGAAGAAGAAGAAGATAGTAGGAAGGGAAGAATGAAGGGGAGTAAATTGGAGGGGGAGACGAACCATGAGAGACGATGGACTCTGAAAAACAAACTGAGGGTTCTGGTGGGGGGGATGGGTTAGCCTGGTGATGGGTATTAAAGAGGGCACGTTCTGCATGGAGAACTGGGTGTTATGCACAAACAATGAATCATGGAACACTACATCAAGAACTAATGATGTAATGTATGGTGATTAACATAACAATAAAAATTTAAATAATTAATTGTGAGTAAATGTGTAAAGAGCCTCCACTGAGTACAGTCCTTAGAAATTAAACTGTCACTTTAGTTGGCTAGCTTTTTTCTGCAATGCTATATTTTCACACCTTGCATTGAGAACCCTGGAATCAAGGTTAGTGAGCATATAAAAGTGCTTAGGCTACTGATCAAGGCAAAGTGGCTTTGAAAATAGAAAAGTCAGGAAAAAAAATAATTAATTGTTTCCCTTAATGTGAACATTAGCTAGTGGAGGTATTTAAGCAGTGGTAAATGAAGCTCTCTTCGGTCTTAGCAAGGCTGGCGCAACACAGTCTTGGGGGGATTGTCCCCGTGAGGCTGATGGTACAGTTGGCCCCTGAAACTTTTGCTCTCCAGAAGCTGAGGGCAAACTTTTTCTCCTATAAGTTGAGAATGAGGCTTAGTAATAATGTTTAAATGCCTTTCATTTTCTATCTACTTCTCCTAAGTACTTCTCCTAGACTAAATCTAATAGTCCTTTCCAGGTTCATTCCAAGAATGTTTTTCTCCTTTCATCTGCTCCTGGGACATGTTTGCCTTTTTGAAGGTACTGATGCTGACTTTCCTACACTCCTTTTATATTTCCTAGATTGAAGAGACCATGATTCAAATCCGGGCTCCTTCACTGCCTGTCAGTATTTCCAGCCATGTGACCCTAGTCACATTATTTAATTTCACTGATCCCTGGCTTCTTCAAAGAGAACACTGAGATAATAAGAGCGATTTCACGGGATAGTGATGTGAAAGTAGTTGCAGAAACGCCGTTAACTTATAGTGCAGATGATGTGGCAGAGAAGAGTGGTCAAGAGCCTTGATTTTGGAGGCAGACTGAGTGTAATTCTCAGCCAACAGCCACCTGTTTGGAGAGTTACTTAAATTCTCTGAGCCTCAGCACTCTCATCAATAAAATGTGGCTATTGATGCCTATCTCACAGAGTTATGCAAATTAATGAATTAATGTGTGGAAAACTTAGCCCCCTGTCTGGCACAGAAGAAGCAATAAGTAAGCCCTGGCCCAACTTGGGCTGAGTTCTCACTATGCTGGCTTTTAGCACCACTCCTTGGTGTTGTCGTGTCCCTTTACTGGTGTTTCTCTAAGTATGTGTATTTGGTGGGAGCAGGTGGGCTAGGGGTGGAGTGGGGTGGGGTACGAAGGAGATTCATCACGGCTCAATTCATATCACATAACTTTATGACGATGCCTCGAGGCAAAGAAAACCTAGAATGTGAAAATATGGAATGTGAAACTGAAAGTACTAGAATGCAAGGAAATCCGTGTCTGTGATCAAGCAGCCAGCAGCTCAAATCCAGAAACATTCCAGAGATGCGTCTGCCTCCAGATACATTCCCACCTCTGGACCTAGTTAGCATCTTCTCCCTCAGCCCCCCAACTCTGGATGTATGAAAGTCTTCACTTGTTACTGCGTAGAAGGTAGTTAACTGGAACGAATACAGGGGAAAATCCAGCCCAGCAGTTCACACATGGTGGACTACATTTAAGAGACACTGCCTTCCTCATGCTGTGCCCAGATGTTGACAAATACTGAGAAAACATGCACAAGAAATATTTGTATGAAAGCAAGGCAGATGCCCCGAAACTTAATGGGTGTGGTATCCATGAAAACATTTTATGGACATGTAAATAATGAAATTGGTTGTTTGGACGTTTCTGGTGGTGGTAACACTTGTCTTACCAGTATGGCAGCCACAACTCACACTCTTCTCTCTCTCTCTCAAGAAGCCACTTCAGAAGCCACGTTGGTGAGAATGACATCACAGGGCTAACTAAACTTATCTGCGCTACAACCATAAATTGTTTGCAAACGTCAGGACTTTATTTCTAGTAGCATAAATTACTTACCTCAGAATCGACTGAGACATGCCAATGTGTAAAATAATGTGGTTTAGACCTCCCAAATAGTCGGATTCTTCCCTTTTGTAGTCGATAAAAGTGATGCTCGGAAAGCATAAATAAGTTGCCTGAGGTTACACAGCTAATAAGTAACAAAGCCACCACCCACTCAAAATCAAAGCTGATGATTTGAGTCCAATGCTCTTTTTACACAACACATCACATTTCCCTCATCACACACCTAATGTGTTATTCAAGTGAATAACCATTTAGGAGTGCTGGATGTGACTCACTTTTCCTCCAAGACATGTACTTCCTTCCCACTAGGAAGAATCATCTAACTCTCCATTTAGCCAGTGAACCACGTTTTTACAGGGCTATACGACTATTTCAAAATATATGCTACTCATGCTAAAACGTCCGTTTCATGTTCATACATTAAGTTGCAAATATATGTTCCCTGGACTGAAAATACATTTACAAAAAATTGGGGCTGAACTTTGCTTAGACAAAATTTGTGTTTTTACAGAATTATTTATTATAACAGAGAATCTTTAATTCCAATGACAAGATGGCCTGCAGCAATGTTTAATATTCATTCACTTTTATTCAGGCAGAAAATTGACATTAGAATAGGTCTATTTTTATAAAAGGCATTCTAGCTTTTCCAAAGGAAAGATGCTTTTTCAAATGTTATTCAAAAATACGCACTCAAAGTGTAGACCCAACTTGTGATACTAAATGCTAACTTTTTATTAGCTACTACATCCAATAAAGTGCCTTTTCAAACATCCGGACCATGCAACAGGCCTGACTGCTGGAAGACTCTGCTAATAATGAGAATAGACAGCTCAGGCCCTGCCATGTGTCTTAGACAGAGGTCACGAGGATATTCCCTCCGAGTGAATTGACAGCCAGTTATTTGCTCAACATTGAGGCTGCAGATGTTAGAAAATGTCAACCTGCAGAAGGAACGAGGAGTAACCACTGCAGCTTGACTCAGGCAGACTGCCAGGAGAGCCACGTATGGTTTGGTGACAGATGGACATTTTTTTTTAATATCCATAAAAAGAGAATACAGATCAGGACAGAGATATAGGCAAATACTCTTGCCCATTCTTCCCAGAGCCTCGGGCACAATGTAAGCAGTGGGTTGAGTGTCATGGTACCCTTGGGTCAGGGCAATCTTTGCCTAGGCTCTGCTCAGACTATTTGCTGGTCTGTCTTGGAATCCTTCATGCCAAGACTGGCTTTAGCTGAGCAGCCATCTATCTGGCTGCTTTCTCAGTGATGAAGAAAACCATGTTGTCTGAAATCATTTTATGGGTTGAGAAAGGGTAAAAAGAACACAAAAACAAATGGGCCTGAACCTGAGGGAAATGAGAAAACACAAGGAAGTGCATACCAAGATGGCACCAAGGACAGGAGCTCCGGGGTGCCACGGCTCGCTCCTGTTGCCTCTGCTGCAGCATGATGGCTTAGGACCTACAGCACGCAAAGCTCTGAAAACAGTGTGGCCAGGCCAAGGAGGCTCAGGTGAACCAGGAAGGTGAGGGAGAGCAGCATCCGAGAACCTCTCATGACACCTTCCCTTCTAAGCCTGGGTAGGGTACACAGGAGGGTGGGGTCCCCCTCCCACTGGAGGAAGACATGCCTGGGGTAAGGGTGCAGCTGCACAGAGGAAATCAGCAGCCTCCCCAACACCCCCCCCCACCCTTGCCCTTGATATCCTATGACTCTTGGGGATTTCTTACTCTTTGGAATACTAAAGAGTGGATATACTGGCAGGAAATGTTAGGTCCTTATCTAGCAAAGAGAGAAACTTGCAAAAATATAAAATTTTATTTTACTAAATTTCACCTATTTTTATTTTAGTGCTTTTAAATCAATGAAATAGAATCATCCAGACCCAATGGAGGAGTCCTCCTTGAGACTTGATCAACTTGAAGTAACTATTATGATATTGGTTCAGCAAATAAGCAACTTTTATTGAGATGGGAAGATTTAATATCGTGAAGACAGTAGGGTTTCTCCCTGAAATAACATGTAATGCGATTACAAGTAGAATCCTAGAGGGTTGCATGTTTGGTTTAGTAAAATAAGGGCTATTTTACTTATTTTATTTTTGGAACTGGGTGAAGTAATTTGATGTTTGCATGGAGGAATAAACTTCCAATAGTATTATGAAATTAAAGAAATATAAATAAAACATAATGTGTTTGAGGCTGAAGAAATTGTTGATTTACCTTACCAGCTATAAAACTTTAAATTTTAAAGTTTCTTTGATCAAAGCAACATAAAAGTGACAAATAAATCAATAAAAGTCCAGAAAAAGATCTGAATATCCTTGGGAAATTGACATGGGACAAAAATGGTATTTTAATTTAGAGGAGAAAGGATGGCTTACTTAGCCTTGTCTCCTCTAAGTTAAAATTTAATAATTATTTTTCAGAGAACTTCAATTGTTTGATGAATTTGGCTAGCATAAATGACTAACCATTTTGAGGAAAACAAATTTAGTCCTGATCCCACACCAAATACAAAAATAAATTCTAGGTGAATTAAAGACTTAAATGTTTAAAAATTAAAAAAAAATGAAACTTAGAGTTCTTCAGCAGAACGGGGATCTCTAAAGCTATAACCCAAAGCTATAAAGGCAATTTTGATTATAAAAAGAAATTTAAAAAAACATTTGGGATGATAAATGATTCCACAGTGTCAAAAGACAAATGACAGACTATAAAAATTATTTGCAAACCACGTGAGAGATTGAGAGTTCAATTCTATAGTATATAAATTGATTTTTAAAAGGCACATAAATCAATCCAAAAATGGGAAAGGAATACAATGCAATTCTCAAAATACAATTCACAAAAGACAATCTAAATGGTTAATAAGCGTAAAAAAATGCTCGGCTTCACTCTAGTCTGGAAAATACAAATTAAAGGTACTGTAAGATGTCATATCCCATCCATTAGATCGGCAGTAATTACAAAAAACACTAGTCCCCTGTGCCAGTCTTATACATGGCTAGTGGAAACATGGATACTATAGTTTAAAAAAATAATCTAATGATATCTAGCAAAATAATTGCAATGTGTAGCATTATTTGTAGTGACCTCCCTCTCTGAAAATAGAGGAATGTACTCAGTTAAAATAACCTGAATCAACTGACAAAAGGTTAAATAAATTATGGTGCAAAATATTGTTAAAAATAAGTAAAACATGAAATGTTGTGTAGTTATTAAGAATAAGTGAGATCTGTAACTACTGACATGGAAGGATGTCAATGATACCTTGTTTGTGAGAAAGATCCAGTTATAAAGAAATGCACTGTGATGGTTAATTTTCTGTGTCAGTTTGCCTAGGCTATGGGTGCCTGGATATTTGGTCAAACAACAGTCTAGACGTTGCTGTGAAGATCCTTTTTTAGGTGTGATTAACATTTAAATGAGCAGACGTACTTGAGTGTGATCTGTTGTGTATGATTCCAGTGCCTTATCTATAAAATGGGATTAATAATAATACCTCCTTCACAAACCTTTGTGAGTGAGTATCCAATGAGATTATATAGGAAAGGCACTCAGTATGCTGTATGCTGACACAAAGTAGTTACCTTTATTACTACCATAGCTTTTGTTACTGTTATTAGAGATAGTGTGAGATTACTGGGGGACCATGGAAAGAATCCATCAAAATTTGCAAAGAGTAGTTCAGTGGTTGGCAGAGTAGATCAATACAGCCAGAGCTACCTAAGGAAAGGGATGTGTGTGTGTGTGTGTGTGTGTGTGTGTGTGTGTGTACACAGCCGACACACTTAGAGGGAATGAGTGGAAGGGAGGACTTCAGAGGCAAAATCTGCAAGATTAATTCAATATTAAAGATGCCACCAAGGTTCCTGGAATAGATAGCATTGTTAGCAAGGGAGGAGAAGCAGGTTTGGGAGAGGGTATAAGATAAAGAATTTGGGGGGCACCTGGGTGGCTCAATCTGTTAAGCGACCAACTCTTGATTTTGACTCAGGTCATGATCTCAGGATCGTGAGATACAGCCCCGTGTCAGGCTCCATGCCTCTCTCTCTCTCTGCCCCTCCCCTGCCCACTCTCAAAAATAAATAAATAAATAAATCTTTAAGAAAAGAAAAAAGTTTGATTTGGGACACAATGATAACTAATATTTATTGAATGCTTATCTTTTATGACCCTGACAACACTCTACACAGTTGTTACAATTACTTTCCCCATTTCACAGATGACAAAACTGAAGAACAGAGACATTAAACAACTGGCTCAGGGTCACAGAACTAACAATCACTGTAACTGGGTTACGAATAGATGAGAGTTTCAACCTGGAGGCCATGGTCAAAGGCTAAATTAAGGGTTGCCAGAAGTCTGGAAGAAAAAATATTGAAAAAAGACACTGGGTTTGGCAATCAGGAGGCAACCTTATCCTTATTAGGGTCTGAGTTCGATAGCTTTAAGAGCAGAACAGACGTAAAAGGAAATGGTTAATACTAATTTTTTTCAAGGAATATAACAAGCTAAGGACAAAAGCTAGATAGGAAGGCAGTTATAATGTCTTGCCCCTACTCGAAACCCTCCAAAGGCTCCTTAACTCCCTCAGAATAAAATAAAATCTTTACATTAGCCTACAAGGTCCTATCTGATCTGGCCCCCACCTATCTCTTTGGTTCCATCACCTGCCAATCTCCCCCTGACCAACAGGGCTCCAGCTTCACTGGCCTCCTCATTGTTCCTGGCACACACAATCCCTCCTGTCATGGGGACACTTTACACTCCCACTATCCCCTCGGCCTGAACCACTGTTCCCCAGGATGTTTGCTCTGTCTCCCTTGTCAGAAACCTCCCCTGATCAACTTATTCAAAACAGCATTCCTTCTATCCCATCATTTTCCATTGTTTTTATTAACAAAAAAAAAAAAGATTTATTTATTTATTTGAGAGAGAGGGAGAGCAAAGGCGGGGGTGGGGACAGAGGGAGATAGACAGTCACAAGCAGACTCTGTGCTGAGCGTGGAGCCCAACTCGGGGCTTGAGCTTACGACCCTGAGATCATGACCTGAGCCGAAACCAAGAGTCAGATGCTTAACCGACTGTGCCACCTCGGCGCCCCTCCATTGTTCTTTTTGTTTTGTTTTTCTTCATAGCACTCATCACCATTACCATATATTTATTTATTTAGCATTTGCCTTCCAACACCAAATATGAGCTTCATGAGAAGAGAGACTTTGTTCCTTATAGTATCTTCAGCAACTGAAACAGTTGTTGATACATGATAGAAGCTCAAAAAAGATTTGTTAGGGGGATTGAATGAGTCTGAGAGACTGTGTACCTTTCAGGAAGCCCATAATTTAATTGTGTGTATATAATGTGCACACACACAAAATATTGAAGTACCACAAGTTAATGTAGTGCAAAAACAGAGCACACAAGTCTCATAGAATAGACAGTAGGTTGAGATCAAACAGTAAAGGGGCTCAAGTCAGATTTGGGGGGAAGAAGACAGAAAGTTGCATTTGCAAAAAGGGAAGTATAAGTGAGGAATGAGTAATGTTTTATCTGAAGACAGGGCGTGAAGGAAGATTAAAAGAGAAAGTCATGTGGAGATAATTCTCTGAAGGGCTCAAAATACATTATTAATGATTTTTCTCTCTCGTTCTCTCTTACACACACACAACACTGAAGAAATTCCTCTAGCAAAACTGGGATTTGCCCTTTAGTTTTATTTATATATGTCTTCCTCCAACAAGTTTCAAGAAATTTTACGGCGGATCATTCAGCATTGATGTGATTTAAAAAACACTGATGACGTTTTCCATCGCTTATACTTAGGAGGCATGGAAAGCCCATCTAAGTTACTCTTGTGTCACCTAATGCCTTAGCTCCTGGCTCAGCCCCTGCTTCACAATTCTAATTTCACTTTATAGTCACTGGGAGAGCTTTAACGAATACTTATGGCCAGACCCTGCCCTAGCCAATTAATTCAGAAACTTAGAGTGTGGTCTGGGCACTGATAGGTTCACAGAGTTCCTCAGGTGCTAATAAAATGCATCCAGACTGAGAACCACAGGGCTAGTGCATTCACCCCAAATAGAATTCCCGAGCACCCAAAGATGGCGATGCTTTAGTAGCTTTAAACAACACAGTTTGTTTCTCATGGTTCCATTTGATTCCCTTGGTGCTCATGGTCGGAAATCCTAGTGGCTTGATTGGTTTCTCTGCTCTGTGTTTCCAAAGGTGGCAATCAAGGTGTCAGCTGGTCTAGACTCTTAACCTGGAAGCTTGGGGGGTGGGGGAGAATCCACTTCCAGGCTCATTCCCATTATAGGAAGAGCTCATTTCCATGTGGCTGCAGGATTGTGGCCCTCCTTTCCATGCTGTACCCCCATCATAAAACCCCCTCCATCTCAGAGCCAGCAACAGCAGGCTCTCTCCTTACTTTTTTTTTTTTTAAAGATTTATTTATTTATTTGAGAGGAGGGAGGAAAGGGGCAGAGGGAGAGAATCTTTAAGCAGACTCCCCACTGAGCGGGGAGCCAGACGTGGGGGTGGATCCCAGGACCAATGAGATCATGACCTGAGCCGAAACCAAGAGTCAGACGCTCAGCAGATTGAGCCACCCAGGTGCCCCAGGCTCTCTGCTGATACTTTGACTCTCCCTTCTGCCACGTCTCTCTGACTCCCGCCAGAGCAAATCCTCTGCTTTTAAAGATTAATGCAATTAAATTGGGCCCACTCAGATAATCCAGGGGAATCTCCCTATTGCAAAGTCTATAACCTTAATTATATCTGCAAAATCTGCATTGTCACGTAATAGGACATATTCACATTTTCCAGGGATTGGAGCACGGACGTTTTTGGAATCGATTCTGCCTACTCACTGCTCCAGCCCATAAAATGATGACCATAACCCCTCCCCCACCCCGTGTCTCTGTGTGTCATCATTCAACCCCAGTTAACTTGAAATTTGCAAAGTGTGCCTTCCTTCATGAAGGTTTCATGCCTGTATTATCAGACAAGATCCATTCCATGGTCCATCTGCTAGGGCTGCTATGATAGAATACCATACACTGGGCGGCCTAAATAACAAACATTTATTTCTTACAGTCTGGATGCTGGGAAGTCCAAGATCAAGGCCCTGGCAGATCTGGTGCCTGCTTCCTGCACAGATGGCCATCTGTTCTCTGTGTCCTTACCTGGCCAAAGCGGGGAGGGAGCTCTCTGGAGTCTCTTTTATGAGAGCACTAAAGGATGAGAGAGCTCGCTGGAGTCTATATATGAGAACACTAATCCCATTCATGAGGGAACACTCCCAAAGGCCCCACCTCCAGATACCACCACAGTGAGGATTAGGTTTCAACACATGAATTTTAGGAGGACACAAACATTCTATCTATGAATCCTACCAAGAACTTTGAAGAGTCAGATTCTTTGTATAACACAGGAATAGTGAACACTTACCCAGGGGGTGGCGGGGTGAGGGGAGATAAGAAAGAACATTTAAAAAAAAATTAATGTTTCTTGACCTTTACTTTGCCCATAGCAAGTTGAAAGCAAACCATAAAGATAGTTATAGTCTGCATGATTGGTGCTATTTTATTACTTTAATTACTATAGCTGTAATGTATTTGAATAGTTTAAAAAAATGGATGCCTAAATTGTTTATAAATAAAGGAACATCCGAAGTACTTAGAATAAGAATTCTTACCCCTAAAACTGTACTTGTTTAATCTATTTATTTTATACTTGGTTAGTCCTGCATATAGACATTCCATTACTACATGTAATATTAATGTCATTAAACGATATACTTCTTACAGGTGGCAAGGGAATCCTGCCAGCTTTGATGAGGGTAATATCATGGAAACCACACTAAAAAAAGGACCAAAGTGAAATGAAATAGTTTCCAGGTAGGGTGGAAACAAGGAGGAATGATATTAAATTAGCACCTAGGAAACCAGAGGCATAAACTTTTAAAGGTTTCACCATTAAGGTCAGTTAGAGTTTACTGTCAAGATGAAAACATGCACTTACTTCAGCTGCACCAAGGAGAAGAAAGTCAGGCAACACAGAACAAAAGCAAGCAGGACCCTGTGCTGGGCCGTGAGACCTAGTCTGCGCTTCTCCCTAGGTTGAAAAGAAAAGGCCGTGGAAGTCGGCACGTGGGAGAGGTGGGGCTGCTTGTGTGCCTCAGTCCTCCAGCTCACCGTCACCCCTCTTATCCTTAGACGAATGACACTCAGCACAGTGGCCACAAATGCCATTAGGCAAATGAGCATATGGCAGTGAGCATATCTGCTGCTGAAAGTCTATATGCTATTCTAAATCAGAAGCAAAAGCCTGATACGTCCATGACCCTGAGTGATTGTTTTCGTACTGGCTGCCAAAAAAAATCAGAGTAAAGTCATTTTAGACACTTCAGTCCAACCACAGTGATGCTTTTATGAGGCTAATAAACCCATCTCTAAAATGTTGTAAATAGGTGTCTTTGGAAATGCTGCTGTAAGCATATAACCTTTTCTGAAGTACGCACTGTACTTGTTTTTTGGATTGAAAGCTTGGCAACATGCCATAGCCAAAAGTAATAAAGTTCAGATTTAAATGTGAAATATTAAACAGCTGCTTATATGTGGAAGAACCCATGAAGCACTAAGCCACGGTCTCACTGTTGTAGGCATTGGTTATCCCTTGGGTATGGGAGCAAAGAATGCCCCAAGGCAGGTGGTTAGTGGAAGGTTGTTGCCATTATTTTTCCAGATATCATTCTGAATATATTTTTATTTCACCTCAGGTTAGAAAACCAATCAACCAACGAACAATGACAATTCTATCCGAAGTTGCTCCTGTCATTACACATGGAGAGCTCAGTGCCTATTTCTAGAAGCGCTAGGTTGCAGCAGCTCTCAGTCAAGGTCAATGACAAAGGGCAAAGAGATCCTAAGAGCACTAAGAGCTAGACTGGATCTTCGAGATCCTCTAATCCAGAGGAACCCAGTCCATGGGCTTCCAGCTGCTATCATAAGAAAGGAACTATAAATCTTTAAATGCAACAAGCCTCATATATATATAGTACATGAGCGCATGCGCGCGCACACACACACACACACACACACACACACAAATACATCCACACGTACTTATTACATTTTTAATTACAAGACACTGAAATCATCTGTGTTCTCTTCTTTCCAAGATGGTAGGCAGGCTCTTTGTACAACACTGGCTCAGAATAGGTTAGAATTTCTTCCAGGTTTTTTATATCTGAAACCCTAAGCTCCCTGAATGAATTAAGTTATAAGCAGGGGAGAGAGGCAGGAGCTTTAACTCAAAGGACGGTTTTCTATCCTGATAAAGATATGAACGTCTTTTGAGATTGAACAGTAGACTGGGAGAGCAACAAAATCAATGTGGTAGGGAAATTTTCTAGTTTTCTAATATGACTGGTGTGTCTGGGAAGGCATGCCAACTGACAACCAGGACTTTTAGGCTTGGCAAGGTTGATCATTCCCAAGAACCAGCAAATGATACAACTATAAGAGGACTAAGTGGTTTTGGACACTGAGACTTCAGTGGTAATCAGTATGGTAGAAGGTTGGAGGGATCCTAGGATTGGAAGGGGGACCCCCAACAATGACTGAAATTAGATAAATTACTATTCTGGAAAAATCATTTTTGTGATATTCAGAGCCAGATTTAAGTTGTTTTTAAAAAGTGACATTTCATATGTACCAGAGTTTTTGGAATAATACCAGTATCTGCTATAAACACATTATACAACCTCTCTGACAATGCATATAGATGATATTGTGGTAAACAAAATGAAATTTAATTAAAAGAAGTGCTATGTTTGTCATTCTTCAGGTATCATGATTTTTTTAAATTTTTATTTAAATTCAATTTAATTAACAGATACTATATTATTAGTTTCAGAGGTAGAATTTAGTGATTCATCAGTTGCGTACAACACCCAGTGCTCATTACTTCAAGTGCCCTCCTTAATGTCCATCACCCAGTAACCCCATCCCCCCACCCTCGACCCCTCCACAACCCTGTTTGTTTCCTATAGTTAAGAGTCTCTTATGATTTGCTTTCTTCTCTGTTTTTGTCTTATTTTATTTTTCCTTCCCTTCCCCTATGTTCATTTGTTTTGTTTCTTAAATTCCACATATGAGTGAAATCATATGGTATTTGTCTTTCTCTGACTGACTTGTTTCACTCAGCATAATACCCTCCAGTTCCATCCACATCATAGCAAATGGCAAGGTTTCATTCTTTTTGATGACCGTGTAATATTCCATTATACACACACACACACACACACACACGCCACATCTTCTTTATCCATTCATCTGTTGATGAACATCTGGGCTCTCTCCATAGTTTGGCTATTGTGGACATTGCTGCTATAAACATTGGGGCACATAGGCTTCTTCGAATCACTATGCTTATATCCTTTGGATAAATACCTAGTAGTGCAATTGCTGGGTCCTACAGTAGCTCTATTTTTAACTTTTTGAAGAACCTCCATACTGTTTTCCAGAGTGGCTGCAATACTGTGAATTTTTCAATCAATGGTCACTAAAACCACAATGACCATCATGCTGGTTTCCTCACGAGGACATAAAAACGATGATGTGGAAAAACAGATTCTCATGCTGAATTGAAAATCACTGCTTTTCTCTGTCCCTCTCATTTTTTAGGAGAGGAAACAGGCTTGGCAAGATTAAGTTACTTTCCCTGAACAATCTGGCAAACTACAGTCTGAGCTGTCACGGAACCCAGTTTGTCCCACAACATCATAGGTGGAGACAGGGGAAGAAGGGGATTTGGCCCTGGCTGCCCCTCTGTGACTGGTCAGGGAGATCCTTCTCTGATCATTCTTCCTACTGCATCCAAGAAAAAGCTACCAGCGGCACTCCCTGATTGTCTTGCCCTATCTCATCTCTACTGCCGCTTGCTTGAAGTCTTTTGAACTACTGCCTTCTTTCCACCAGATTAAAGTTTAAAATTTTTTGACATAAACTTCATAAAATTTTTATTTTCCCTGAACTTTTACATCAGAAGAATTTTTACCATATGCATAGCTTTCTCTCATTCAATCATGAAATTGCTTTTCTCTTTCAGTGTATTACAACTGATTCTTTGTGAAGTTTTCTTTTTCTATTTGGATATAATTGACACATAACATTATATTAGTTGGTGTACACCATGATGATTTGGTATTTGTTTATATTGCAAAATGATCACCACAGTAAGTCTTGTTAATATCTATTGCCTCACATAATTACATTTTTTCCTGTGATGTATGATCTACTCTCTTAGAAACTTTCAAATATACAGTAGGGTATTATTAACTATAGTCATGCTGTACATTACATCCCCATGACATTTTTTTAAGATTCCACATATAAGTGAGATTGTATGGTACTTGTCTTTCTCTGCCTGACTTATTTCACTTAGCATAATGCCCTTAAGTTCCATCCATGTTGTCAAAAATGGCAAGATTTCTTTCTTTTTTATGCCTGAATACTATCCCATTGTGTATATATACATTTTCTTTATTCATTCATCCATCAATGCGAAGTTCTTGAGGAAAGACTCACCACTCCTTCCTTAACTTAAAGGAGAGGGTATGGCACTCCACTCATACTGGATATGTTTAGAGGCATGTAGTTTCCTAACTAGCTGTGCTTCAGAGACAGGTGAGCCACTTATAAAATGTAGATTCCTGGGTCCTAGCACTAGATCTTCTGATTCAACATCTTTTACTTGAATCCATCACTCCTCAGGTGATTCTGATACAGACACAGGCTTGGGGACCTCTACTCCAAAGCACACAAGTGTGAATAAATCTACAAAACAGTTTCGATCAAATAAAGATCATTATTAATGACAGAACTTTGCTTCCAGCAACTGCCTTCTTTAGTTGATCATTTGATTCCCACTCTTTTCTATCTCTGGCCTCCCGAATTCAGTCCTGTCATTGTCCCTCTAATAAATAAAGTGAGCTGATCGACTCTATTGGACAATATATTCAGTAGAAGTGACAGAGGAAACTCTCATAGCCTGAAGAATAAAATTTACTGATCCCTGAAGTCCATCATAAGTTAATAAGGCATTAGGACTTTACCCATCTGAGATCATAATTTGTTAATTGAAAACATTGCAAAATCTTATGTGAATTTCATTCAACAAATATTGATTGAAAGCTTATTACATTTGATGTACTGTATAAGGTGAATTAATCTTTGGCCCTCCTTCATGAAGATCACAGCTTAGTAGCAAAGAGAAGGCTCTTATCCTTATTTACACTTCTGCATTGGTTTTCTCCTACAGTGGTATTGTCAGCTGGTGTCCTTTGAGATTCATATTAAAATAGTGTCTGGAGAAAATAAAAGAATTGAGACCATAATTACTTTTTTCTTTGTTACTCTAGGAAACTTAAAGAAATGAAAGTGAGGAGCTGGTAACACTTCAAACAAAATTACCTTGGCCTCTAATAGCCATCCTAGCTCTTTCCTAGGGTTAATTCTGTCAGGAGGACATTAACCATGGAGCCAACTCTTCTGTTTCCTCCAAAGGCTGCTGAATGATCCTGTATGCTAGAACAAGGGGGCATCTGTGTGTTGTTCTTTTTAATTAAAAACTCTTTAATGGAATGGACTTTAAGGCATTTACTTAGGGTAAATTCTAGAATTTGGTCCACCTCATTTTCCAAAGTCCAATTTGTAAATTGTGTTTAAAAATAGCTTCCAGGTTTGAGCACACAATAAAAAAATCACAGTAGTCCCTGAAGGTTGGATATACAGGCTCTTCAGATGAGAAAGCAAGCAAGATTGCAATGTGTCTGTTGTAGGCATGAATGTTCATAAGTGCCTAGAAATTAGCAGAAGACTCCTGAGAGAAGAGAGAAAGGTCAACTAAGAAGAGACTGTCACATCGGAAGGCCTTAGGCCATCACAGCAGAGAGTGAATTTGAAGAGAAAGACTTCTGACTGATCTAGGGAATGAGAGGGGAGTTAGCAGAGCTGGAAGGTTAAGAAAAGCCAGCAAGAGCAATTCTTAAGCATTAGCGATGTGTGAGGCTCAGCTGTATTTTAGAGAATGCTATCTTGATATGAACTTTCAGAATATCCCTTAAGAGGGATTGATGGAGTAACATGCTATTAACCAAGTGCTACTCTAGGTGATTTTAGAACAAATGCTTCACTTCCCCTTATTTCAACACAGACCCAGAGTGCTTGTCCTGAGAAGAGGGTGAGCAAAGAACTTTTCACAAGAACTAGCTGCTATTGAAGTTCCCTAAACATCAGAATTTAGATGGATGCCGATTGCATGTGTAAATGAGAACTGGTTCCCAGAAAATACAACTCACTGCCAGGCTCTTGCTCATTTCCAACATTAATTTCTACTTCTTGATTTAAAATTTACATATTTTAAGGCTTCCATTTGTAAAATGCTATAAATTATAACATTTCTACCAATACTTATGGCTACCTATTTGAGGAACTGTATCAACAATAACATTAGGCTTTATGTTGTCTTTTAGTGTCTATGAACATATACTTTCGAGTTCTTTCTATGTGCTAGGATTGTGCCAGGGGATACAAAAATAAACACAATTTCTCCCCTACTCAAGCTAAAAATTGAAAGGGAGGAAGACATTAGGTTAATAACTAAAAGGAATGTATAATTACCAACTATGACATGTATAGTATTAGTCGGGATGGGCTAAATTATGTTCTGACCACAAACAATCTCCATATCTTATTGCTTGCAACAACAAAGGTACATTTCTTGTTCACAAAAATCTGCTATGGAACCATTCAATTCTCCAGGCAGACAGCAAGTGTCCTCTAAATAGCAACTCACTATATAGATGGGAGGTAAAACAAGAGAAAATGGAGATGTATTAGACATGTAGGGTGAGAAATAGGGTGGTGTCAAGGATGACTCCCAGAGACTTGTCAAGCTACATGGCTGATACTGTCATCTACTAAAGTATGAAAAGCTACAAGACATCTATGATTTGTTGACAGATAGTACATGTGTTTCATGCATGTTGCAAGAGATGCTAAGTTTAGTTTTGGACATATTGATTTTGGGTTCTCTTGAGACATTCAAATAGACATGCTGGGTGGGCATTTGGAGTTCTGAGGTGATACCTAGTTAGAGAGATAAATTTGAAAGTCATGAAGAAATGGGAGAAAACTAAAGGCAAAATCATGGATTAGGATGTCTATGGAAATGGTATATAGTGAGCTCAGAAGAGGACCTAGAACTGAGCCTTGAGGCACTCCAACATTTATTAGCTTAGGATATTGTGAAGGAGAGGACTAAAGAGAGAGAGAAAACCAGAAGAGTGTGCTATCTTGAAATTCATAAGATAGACTCTTTCAAAGAAGAGCTGTCAACATAATTAAATGCTGCTAAAATATCAAGTAAAATGAGAATGAGGTCTGCATTTCCGATATGACACAAGTCATTAGTAACTTAGCAAGGGATATTTTAGTGGTATAATGGAGACAGAAATGGTATCTTGAATAAGCTGAAAGAGAGTGAGAGACCACCAGTTAAAGGTGGTGGGTTGAAACAGACTTTTATCCCACTCTCTTCCAAAACCCCACTAAAACAGAAGTAAAAGAATTTTTTAAAAGGCATAAAATACAAAGACAAAAGGAGAGAAGATAGAAACCATTGGATACTCTAAAAATCTGGACCCTAACCTGGTAGGAAAAGCAAAATAGCAACAGAAATTACATCTCAGATCATGCCAGAAGTCTCAAGAAATTATGACACTGGGTCCCTTTGGAAGTAAGGATGAAAGGATTGCTAAACATAGAAGAATTGGTGGAAAATAATTTAAAAGCAATTAAATCTTCATTTGCCCTTTTCACATCATGTAGCTATACAGCTGTCTCTTCCCCATGCCAACACACAAGGAGATATTTATTCTCTGCAGAGTAAAACAAGAACTCTGGACTGGTGGACTAGACTCAAAACCGGAAATAGAGTACCATGTTGAATAAAAGAAGACTTGAGTCAAAATTTATGGAAAGCCCTCTTCCTTGATTTATATATTGTTGCCAGGCTTGTATGGTTAGGAAGAGATTAGGTGAGTCTTCTTTGGGAAATCTGCCCAGCCCACAGAAACTGACATTGGTTTTCCAGAAGGAAAAACGTCAACTCATGTTATCCTACACTGAAGAACACGGTAGACAAGAACCTGGCAAGTTCCCCCTATCCCCAGAACTTTGCAGTTGTTTCTTCTAGACATGGTTTTCCCTCTAGTCTCATATTACAGCCTCCTTCCCAATATTCAATGACTCAACCTTATGAAAAAATAACATTTATAAGAATTGTTAAACAATCCTACATTTATCACAAAGAACTAATACTAATAAAAGTCATGTACATTGTGCTTACCATAGCTAAAATCTATACCCACGTACTTACTTAATCTTCCTATCAACTTTATGTACATATACCATTATTATTTCCACATTGTACATGAGCACATGGAAATACACACAGGTTAAGTAAAATTGCCCAAGGACTTATAGCTAGTAATTGGGGGACATGAAAGTTGAATTCAGGAAGTCTGGTTCTGGAGATCATGCTCTTGATTACCATGCTGTTTCCTCTTAAAATGAAATATGGCTAAAATGTGACTACCAGTAGAGTAATATGAAGAAAGTCAACTATTATCAGCTTTCTTGAATTCTTCCTATCTAGGAAACTTAAATATTTCATATTGTCTTAATGATTATGTCCATTCCCATGAATTTCCTTACAGATTGAAGATGGTCTGCAAATACTTAAGAATTAGAATAATGTATTATAACTTACAATAAATGTACCTTCATCAACTAAAAAAATCTAAAATGTACTGAGGATTAAGATGAGCTTAGCATGATGAGCACTGAGTAATGTATAAAATTGTTGCATCACTATACTCAATACCTGAAACTAATATAACACTGTATGTTAACTACGCAGGAATTAAAATAAAATTTTAAAAATGTACTAATAAGTGAAAAACTTTCATCCATAAAAGTTCAATCACGTTTGTTTTTTGTTACATGGAAGCTAATGTAAAATGATCACTAATTCTTCATTCTATGTTTCTTTCTCTTACTAAACTTACTTTTGTATTGTATGGTGACTAACATGACATAATAAAATAAAATTAAAAAAACAAATCCTATAACTTCTAATAAAAACAGACTTCCATGTTAAGATGAAGAATAGCTAGTAGTTTCCTATTCACCCTTTTCTCCCTTCTCATTGAAATGCAACCACACTGTAAGAGAAACATCATTACAAGAGCACTGGCAGTAAGGAATACTGGTGAATAATATATCAGATATACTGACCAAGCATTGACAGAACCCAAGGAGAAGATATTAGGTGATTTCTACCACTGCCCATGAAGCAGAACTGCCTCAGGTTTAGGAACATTCTCTGGATAAAATGAGGGAAGCCATCAGCTAAATGCAGAAGCTGTGGTGTGTAGCCCCAGGATCCCTTTCCCCACCCACTTCTATCAATTAAAAGTATAGCTTTTCACACTTGTTTGGACGCATGCATTTTCAATAAAACTATTCGGGATGGAAAGGACAGATTTGTGGAGCATCAATCCTGGGATACAAAATCTATTATACGAGGACAAGAGAGAGTTTTCAGGAGCCATGCAAACTGGGGCGGTGATAGTTTTCTCACACTATTTCTGGAAAGGGATGATCACCAGAGAATCTAAGAATAAATTCTTCTTCACGTTAACAGACAATGGGAGAGCAGAAGATCCTCTTGCAGTGCAGCATGATCATACTGTATACAAATGACCACCAAACTCAGGAAATTAAGAAAGGATCTGTGTAAAATATCCAGGCTATTATTATGTGAGAGAGAAATTCTAAGTCTGACAGAGTGAACACTGCGAGACACCAAAAAGAACTCATTCACCCTGTCTTGACAAAATCAGACCTAAAGAGTGAACTCCTCATTAAAGATGAGCAAACAGGAAAAGAATAAAACCAAAATAAAAAATTCTGCACCTCGAAATAAAAGCAATGTCTTATTTAAAATCAAGAGGAACTACATGCTTCAGAAAAAGGTCAGCTATAAAACTCACAAGATTTCCAGCAATATAGTTTTGTGTTGCCAAAATTTAAACAGGCTGTGAAACAAGAAAAGAAATGAGTAAGACATCGAGAAATTAATAAGAAGCTCTTTAAGACATAAGAAGAAAAGAAAAGAGGACTAGATAAAATAAGGAGATGTTATAAGAAAATTAGCAATGTATTGGCAGAATTAAAAATCTGCTTGAGACATTATAAAAAAAAGAATTAAAAAATACAAAAACATCAAGTTAACATGAAAAAAAAGTGGAGATGATCTTCCAGAATACAGAGGAAAAGGATGAAGATGAACACTGATAAAGAGTATGACAAATATAAAATAGAAAAAAATCCCTTCTGTATGTACAATCGGTAGTCCTAAAGATGCAATAAGCAAATAATAGATTATTGAAACAATAATCAAACTCATACTAGAACATTTATGAATTTAAGAAAGTCCTGAGTCACCAATACATCAAATAATTAATGAGTAAAAGATTTCTTATAAAATCAATAAAAAACCCACACACCTGAAATAGAATGAAACAAAAAAAGAAACCCAAGAAAATGAATTGTCAATAAACATATAAATCTATTATCTTCCTAGCAATAAAAGAAAATAATATCTTATAGGTATTATTTTTCATTCAGTTAGTTGATTAAAAAAATTTAAACTCACTTTTCTCAACTCTGAGAAATTTATAGTGAAATATGTATTCTCATACATCAATGATGAAAAATCATTACAAACTCACTGAGAGGCAATGAGATATATTTTGAAAGTCTTAAACCTTTCGATCCTAAAACTACACTTCTAGGAATTTAGTTTAATCAAAGAAATACACAAAGATATATGTACAATGAATGATACTCATCATAGTCTCATTTAATAGTAAAAAGGGAAATAATCTCCGTATATTCAATCATCATTAAACAAATTATAATGTGTCTCAGTTGCCAAAATAGAGAACATGGGCATTCAGATCCACCCATGTTTGGTGTTTGCTATGCAGGTGCAACAGAAAGACAACAGAACAAGAGGGTGAGGGCTGCCAGTAGAGCTTGGTTGAAGGAATGGTCCTGGAGTCTAAGCTGGGTAAGGAGGAAGTCATGGAATACCTTGGTAGTACTTGGCTTGAGTAGAGTGGAAGAGTGGCCTCAGGATGATTAAACTGAATGAACCATTGTTACTGCCCTTGTAGCTAGCCAAGAGGAAGGCAGGACATTGGGTGGAATAGAAGGTCTGTGAACTAAGTGCCAAAATCTTTTGTGAATGGGGAGGGGGGCAGTATATTAATCTGCTAGAGCTGCCATAACAAAGTACCCTATACTGGGTAGCTTAAAAAACACGAATTTGTTTTCTCACAATTCTGGAGGCTAGAAGTCCAAGATCAAGGTGTTGACAGGACAGGCTTCTTCTGGGACATCTGTCCTTGGCTTGCAGATGGCTGTCATCTCCCTGGATCTTCACATGGTCTTCTCTTTGTATATGTGTGTCCTATTTTCTTTTTCTTGGAAAAACACCAGTCATATGGATTAGGGCCCACCTGAATGAATTCATTTAACCTTAATTACCTCTTTAAAGACGCTATATCCAAATACAGTCACATTCTAAAATGCTGGGGGTTAGGACTTCACCGTTTGAATTTGGGGAGGGGGACATAATTCAGCCCATAACAGGCAGTGACCAGGAGGTTGATAAGTGACAAAAACTAGGAGGAACAGAGGGGGCAGTATCAAATGAGATGAGCATAAATGAAGGAGAAATGACTTTTAGCGGCCCTGTGGTGCAGTGAAACACAAATTTCACTAATCCAATTGTACATGGAATGGGGAAGAAAAAGCATCTCCATTTGAGAAAGTGACCACAAAAATCACATCCTCAATGGTGAGTCAGGTAAGGCCAAAAGATGAAAGGGATATTTAGTAAAGAAGTTAAAGATTTAGCAGAAAGAAATTTCAGTCAAAATAGCCTACTAGGTTCATACTTTCTAACACTCCTACTTCTCTAAACACATGCCAATGTGATCAAATAGAAAAAGAGCAAACAAAGACAACACAGGCAGGCTTTTAAAGAAATAAATATCACTCTGGACAAGGAACAGAGCAGAAACATCAATGGCTAAAGCCCAGCCCTGCTGAGTGCTAATGCAGATGCTAGCAGGCAGTGGGGTGTTCACCTCTGGGAATAAAAATGCTCCAAGGATTGGGGATGGTCCCCCTTCTCTCCTTAGAAAAGTTAAAAAAATATCACTTAGCTTTTATGAAGGTTACCAATGAGCTCCATTTAACTAAATCCAGCAGTCAGTTCTCAAAACTTCCCAGTCTTTTTCCTATTATTAGTTTGACTTCCCAAAGACCACCCCTTCTTACTTGTTGTACTTCACTGGCCTCTCCTTCTCTTCTTCTTCATTGATCACCTCTACACTTAGGCATAACCCAGAGCTTGACCCTCAGCTCAGTTACTCTTGTCTCTGATTTCATTCTCCCCCTCCATGGCTTCACCCATCTCATGGCTTAACTACCACATGTTCGAATTCCAGGGCACACATCCAGCCTTGGAAGTCACATCTCCACTTGGATATCTAGTAGGCATTCTAAATGAGTATTTCCAAAATGGAACTCATGCTCTCTGCCCCTTCCTGTCACATGTGGCCCAACCTCACATGGCCCAAACCTGTTCTTCCCAAGGTTTTCATAGTAAAACAGCAACCCAATCATTCCAATAGCTTAGAACACAATTATTAGAGTTGTCCTGGATTCCTCTCTCTCTTCTTCTACATCTAATCCATTTGGTTTGGTCATGTACTTCTCATTTTACCTTCATTGCTTCCAGCCTGATTGCTTACTCCACTCCAGCCACACTGACCCCTTTGCTGTACCCCAAGTAGACAGAGTACTCCTGCCCCAGGGCTTCTTACTTGTTTCCTCTGCCTAGAATTCTTCCCTCCTTTGTTCTTTGCTCAAAATATCACTTTTCTAATTAGGTATTCCCTAAGCATTTTATCTAAGATAACCAGATGAGGACCATCTATCAGACCTAGAAAGTTATCAGTCCAAACTCCAGTAGGAAAACAAAGGACCCAAAGGGAAATGTCTTCAAGTATAACAAACTGGGCTATTAGTGAGCTGGATGATGCTAGAAATCAGGTGAAGGTAGCTGATTATTTTTATGTCAACAAGAAATGCTGCGGTTTGCAATGTCAATGACATTCACATTGATAATGTGTAAGTCAGGCACCCTGGCTGACTAAGGCAGATGTTTAGTGAAGATAGTGAAGAGCTGAAAGTTAGCAACTGCCCTCACAGAACACTACTGGTCAAATTTATTGAGAATTCACTAAGTGCCGGGTTCTTGCTAAATACTTTAAATGTATTCTCTCATTTTATCCTTATAACAGCCTTATAAAATAATTATCCCCATTTTACAGATACATTGAGGAGTCTAGATATAGTGCTTAAGGTGGGTGCATTAGGAGAAAGAGATTTAAGTATGTTATTTAGAGTTATAAAGTCAATTAATAAATGGATCATTAATATGAATAAAATCTTCTTAAGAGATGGGAGCAATAGTACAAGTATGCTAAATTTGTAAACTTTCATAGCAGGGAATCAATATCTACTGCTTAAAGTTGATAAATCGAAACGTGGAAGTACCAGCACATTACCTGGGATCACTACAGATTTAACCACAAGAAGAACTGAAAACAGAAATGGGAGGAGATGGAGGATAAGGCTGGGGGAGGGATATTTACTTTCTGTATTCTCGTTTCTGTACTATTCAAATTTTACTATCAGTGTGTACATGACATTTATAATAAAAATCCTTCAAGTGTATAAGCTGGATATAAAACAGCAGCTGTGGGGACAGTAAAGGCATGCAGAAAGCAAGAGGGTCCCTGGTTGCCAGAAGAAAAGATGCCAATTACCCAGAAATCAGCACAGAAGCAAGTTCGAGAAACAGGGGGCTCAACTCAGCTCAGGGCTCTAGAGAGTAGTGTCTCCTGCCCCTTTCCCTCACTGCAGCCCTGTGCCACACTCAGTACCTGTGGACATTGGAGGACACTTGACATGGAGAAGCATTGACATGAAATCTGCAATTGTCATGTCTGTTTGGTACTTCCTCTGGTCATTAAACATATATACATACATATGAATCATATATACATCTATGTGGATATGTGCGTACATACACCTTCATTACACATGCCTGTAAGGGGAAGACTGCATGCTGGCCATCCGAAGACTGGCACTAGGGGTACAGGTAGGAGTTCAGGCAGAGTGGAGGCTCCCAAAAACAAAACCCCAGGCCCTTTACTACAAAAACAGGCAAGCACACAAACTTCTACCACTGAATTCTCCTCAGACATCCCTGGACAAGGTCATCTTTCTATCAAGGCTGCATCATTTCGATTACATGCAACTGGAAACAACTCTCTAATTATCACATGGGACTACAATCTTTGACTCAATCGTTAATGAAGAATTTGCACCCCAGCACAGGGCTCCATAGGTGGAACATTTTACCCCCCAAAAATTTGAGTGCTGACAACTCTTCTTTTTAAGGGAGCAAAGAGAACTGTTTTTCTGCGAAGACCCATGAATTGATAATTTACCTTAAGAATAAAGAAGAAGGGAGACTTTACAGAAGATTGCAACTATTGAATCATTCTGTCGTTAAATCAATTACTGCATCTGATTAGTTTTCCAGTAACACTCGGAGTAGAGAAAATGTTGTTGGCAAAATAGTGAAAATCTGGCTGCCCAGAGTTTTAAACATTAGCAGCCGTTCAGAAACAGAGGCAACTTAGTACAATGGAGAAGATTCTTTTGATCTAATTACTTCCGCTAGTAAACCCAGCCATTTTTCTTCCTACTGATTTATTTGGTTTCACAGCACGAGTTCAATTAATTTCTCTTTACTAAGAAGTTATGTGAATTCATATCTTCACTAAAAATATTTTGAGATATCTAACAACTATGTAATGCTTTGTTAACACTTTGGTACCAGAAATCACCACATGTACAAAAAAATTACAAATACAATACTTGGTACATAGAAGGCACTCAATAGAGTGTTATTTAAATTATAAGATATAATTTAATCATATCAAATTACTAAAATATCAGCAATAGTTTAGAAAGGGAGAACATGTTTAGACAATCCAATGAATAAACATAAAACAGTTGGATTAGATGTCAAGCCATGCAGAAAATTGTAAATGTGTGAATAATTCAACTTTTGAATAAAAAGGAGCAAATAGACCATAACTGAATATTACTGAAACTCCAGATCGCTGTGAAGGCATTTTGTTTCTGCAGTTCTCCCCTTTTGTGTATTTGAACTACAAGTTCTCATCAAAGAAATCTCTGTGTTTCTCCTGTGGAGACGATACCTTCAAATAGAATCCATGGAGCCAATAGTTTATCCTTCCCTTCAGGTACTTTGGACAATCAAACGGCTAGGTGTAAACTGATTCAAGCCCCATGCAATTATCTAGGTATCAGGGGCAGAAGTAGATGATCAAAGAACATACTTAGCAAATCCCAACACTTGTTTTCATAACTCTGTTGAATTCATCCTAACCTTCTAAGTTTTGTTTCACAGAAGCAGAATCATCTTATAGCCACTATGTCTAAAAACATTCCTTGGAGCTGAGTAATCGGATATGCAGCCTTAGCTGAAATTCCTGCCAAATTGAATAGCTTTATATTTTCTTACCCCTTTATCCGGCATTCTTAAAGCAAAAGTACTCAGGAGGAAGGATTTAATGTATAGCGATAAGCATTATAGAAGAATAGAAAAAAAGGGACAGCATTTTTCTTCCTATTTGGGGCATTTTATTTATTTTCAATCTGTTTTACCTTAACTATTCACCAAATCCTCTACAGACACTATGAGATATGTATGTAAAATAAGAAAGCAGAGAAAATTATCAATTTAATAAAAAGCCCCCTTCCAAAAATGGCCCAGCAAGGTTGTTACACACTTGGTTTCCAATGCTACACACTGGGTTCAAATCCCAACTCTGCCAGTTACAAGCCACACAATCTGTAAAGCAGATTATTCTAGAATAATATGGCATATTTCAGAAGGTTGGTGAGAAAAGTAGGTAAGTAGTAATGAGAAGTAAAGATAAAACTCAGAGCATTTACTATTGTAACTCAAAAAATTTTAGAATTTGGAACCTGGTTTACTCTTTGCTTTAGACAACAAGTTGTAAGTGGTGGTTAAAATTCCAGGTTAGGATACCAAAGCATATTTTACTCATAATGTTTATAGCCTGGCATTGATAGTATTATAAGAACAACCTACCAATTTCTTAGGATCACCAGCTGTTACCTCTGAGAGCCAACCCCCATGTCCAATCTCCCAGACCAGACTCTACCTCCTTCTAGAGCCTCTGGATGCTTGGAGATGGGAAGTCCCTGCCCACCTGCCAGGGCTGGATCAGGGAGAGGTGATCTTGACTACATAAGCCAGAACTCTGTGCCTTTCCTGCAGAGACACTGCCACACCAGGGTGTGGCTTCAGAACACTGAATCGAAAAGGCCTCTGGGCTCTTGGAAGACTTCCAGAGCTTGGCACCACTCTGCTGAACCAAATAAGAGCTCAGAGCCAGATCCAGGAACATCCTGTACCTTGAGCAGTTTGCCACTCTCTTTGTGCTCAATACTTAGAACATTGTAGAAAATCAATAAAAGTTAATTAACTTAAATTTACAAAAGGCCCCTCACAGTTGGCCTCCAGTCTCCTCAATGTGCCCTATTCTTTCATGTCTCCATGAATTGACTTGCAGTCTTCCTTTGCCTGAAATGCTCTCTCTCCTGTTCCCTCTGTGTGAGCACAGCTATCCTTGAAGACCCATTCCAAAGCCCACCCCATCCCAGTACCGTCATCAGAAGTCAGCCTCTCTGTTGTGGCACCTGCAGCGCTCCTTGCAAGCACCATAACTTAGCACTTTCAGGCTTTCGTGAAGACCCATTTCAAAGCCCACCCCATCCCAGCATCGTCTTTTGGCTCCTCAGAAGTCAGCCTCTCTGTTGTGGCACCTGCAGCGCTCCTTGCAAGCACCATAACTTAGCATTTTCAGGCTTTCGTGTGCACAGGAATCATCCAGGCAGTTTGTGAACAGAGAAGATCCCTGGACTTCAAAACTTCAGAGACTCAGTAATAGGCTGTGTAGGGATCCAAGAGTGTGCTCTGTTAACAAGCTTCCCACATGGTTCTGATGGAAGGGAAAGGATGGTGTGGAAAACAGAAAGTATCCAGGCAGAGACTGGATTGCACTTGCTGCCCTAGCCCACCACTTAGTACAGTGGCCCAAACATAGTGGCTGTTCAATAAATGTTTGTTGTTAAGGGGCAGGGACATTTAAAAAGTGGGTATTCCTCTATCAACAAATGTTTATTAAGTATATCCTAATTATACAAGGCCTTACCAACACTGAAGTGGGCAGCCATCAAAATCCAATATGTACCATGAACACAGGTGCATGAAATCAACAAAAACAAAGGTGTCTAAGACTTTAATATTGTCCTGCTGCAGAGCCAGTTAGAATTAGAATATGTGAGGTCCATGTTTAGGTCAGTATTTCTCAACTAGATCTGCACGCAGGAATCACCTGGGGACTTCAAACTACTGATGCCTTGACCTCCATCCTTAGAGTTTCTGAATATATCTGGGATTGAGCATGTGGACCAAGATTTTTAAAAGCCTCCCCTCCCCCAAGTGATTCTTCTGAATAGCCAGGGTTGAGAGGCACTGCTGTAGGCTCACACAGCACACCACTTGTATCTCTCCTACAGTACTTAGTTTATTTGCCTCACTTTCCTGAATCTGTTTCCCAATTCCCCCCAACACACATACCTCTCCCCAGATTCTAAGCTTCTTCAAGTCAGTTATCAAATCATCTTCACCTTTTATTTCCCTATAGTGCCTACTTAAGAGGTATGATATATAAGGAGAAATATATATTTTGTCTTCATCCCCATTTCTGGCACAGAGCCCCCCAAATCCTTCGAATTTCCTAAGTGATGAGAGTGATAAATGTGTCCTTTGTTATGTTAATGATGTGACTTTTGGAAAGCTGCTAGGTAAACCAAGCATGGTAACTAATTGCCTGGGACCCCACCATGTGATTAGAGGTTTGGAACTTTCAATCCCACCCCCTGACCTCAGGAAGGGAAGAGGAGCTGCAGGTTGAATTAACTGTCAGTGGCCAGTGATTTAATCGATCATGATTATGTGAAGATGCCTCCATAAAAACCCAATAGGACAGGTTAGGAGAGCTTCCAAGTTGGTGAGCACATGGAGGTGCCTGGAGAGTGATGTACTCAGAGAGGGCATGGAAGTTCCCTGCCCTTTCCCCATACCTTGCCCTATGCACCATTTCCATTTGCCATCCCTGGGTTATATCTTTTATAACAAACCAACAATCTATACTTTTCCTCTGAGTTCTGTGAACTGCTCTAGCAAATTAATGGAACCCAAGGAGCGGAGTCATTGGAACCTGGGATCTGTAGACAGTTAGTCAGAAGCACAGGTGACAATTTGGATTTGCTGTTGGCATTTGGCATCTGAAGCATTGTGAGTGCAGTAGTAGTGTGAGAGTAAAAGAGAAACACAGGAGGATGACTGAGATTTTACCAAATAGGAGGGGATTAGTAAAATTTTGTGGAATAAATGAATGGATACCACTGTAGGGGACTTGAATTTCAACAACCAGGAATGAGCTGGGCCAAGAAACATTTCAAAAAACTCAATCAAGACACTGAATAAGAGTGTTTAAAAAATAGTAACCAGGAACAAATGGGCCCTTTGAGCATTTGAAATGTCTAGGAAGAGCTTTAGAATGACAACAGACCCAACACAGAAGAACAGTAGCTACAAACCAAAGGGCACTCTTTATGTGCCTGGCACCCTGGACCAGCAAATATTTAAACTGGAGCACAGCCTATCTGGAGGTCAGTACCATGGACAGGGGCATCTCAAAGGCGTGATAAAAGAGGCACCAAAAGAACCATAGGGAGACTAGGGCCCGGCTCCCAAATCACCAATCAAAACAATTTTCTTTTATTCCAAAAAACATGTAACAGATTTTTGCTACTCTTCAGAAGAATGACTAACATTAAGCTCTTCATGGTAAGACCTTTCAATGAGGAGCATTTGCTATTGAAATGACAAATCTAAAGTAAATAATAAAATTCTATTGTTTCTGGCCCTGTTATGAGATTCCAAATTTCTAATCTTTTTAAAAATGCGCTTTTTATTGATTTAGCAAATGATCATATAAAACACTTAAACTTCTTTTAGTAGACCCTGAGGGTGTAACTGAAAGAAAATTTCAAATACAGTAAAACTATATTAAATTAAAAGGATATTAAATCTAAATAGACCAACTTTTTCATCACAAAATTAGGGTTTCAGTTCACATTGGGTGACAAAAAGAACTTAACATACTAGTATACTAGCCACCCCAAAAGACAAGATGGTAACTAATAATTTTTGAGCCCTGACTATCAGCAACAGCATTAGGGATTCCTCATTAATGTCATTTAACCCATATCAACCCTACCTGCCCAGGTTGAAACTGATGTCCTCATTTTCTACATAAAGATATTGAGTATCAGAGAAGATAAGCACTTTGTTAGTCTCAAGTCACATAACTGCTAAGGACCCAAACTAGCATTTGATCTATCTGCCTAATTCCCACATTTGCTTTATTTTACCACATTGCCTTGTTACCAGACCTGCGCAAAGCATGTCATGATAATCTATGGCAAATTGGATATTTCCTTTATCTGCTATTTCCTAAACGCATTACAAATCAGAATAATGCCCAGATTACTCATAACTAAACTGCAAAAATCAATTTTACTTAAACCAATATTGAAACCATCTCATAATCAAATAACCAGTCTTGCTGAGTGTAATAACTATAAGGCAAGAGCTTTATATGTTGTTTAATAACCAAAAGCAACCTGAAAAACAGTCTCATTAAAGCCAGAGTTAATTTTTCTGTTGGTCACCTGCTCTTTTATTTATCATCATAATTTATACATGTGTTCATCAATACATATTAATTAGCAGGCAAACATGAATATGGCTTCTAAGAACTTAAATCATTTAAAGTGCAACCAAATGACAAGGAAAAGCTGAAATTTTAATGTGGAAAAACCAAAAAACTAGAAACATATTTTAATATCTAAGAGATAATAAGTTTTCATTTTTCTCCTTCCAAAAAGCCTAAGATTACATTGTAAATTGTGTGTTACACGATGATATACTGAGGAGAGGAAATTTGTTTAAAGAAAAAAACACAGTCATTTTCTAACACCACTAATAGAGCTTACAGACTGTTAATGTTAGAGACAAACAAACAATAGATGAAGTCAGTAATCAGAAACTTGATTCAGGGACCTGAGTCAATTATTAATGAATGTCATGCATTTTGAAGAATTCTGAGACCAAAGGCACATGGAACAGATGCCCTGATACCATGTTAAAAGCTACAAAAAGTGGTAAAAAGATAATGTACCTTTCAGATGGAATCCTATTAAGGGAAGATTACTATGTAATACGTGGTCCAAATCAGGACACTTATGAGCATGAAGGGATGCTACTAAGCAAATATGCCAGGACAACCATTGTAACCTGGAACTGTCTTGGTACGGTCACCCTAATAGATGACAAATGCCCTAAATGCCCAAAAGATCTTCAACTGACCTTCATTTTACAGCCTATTGAACTTTATTTACATGCCTTCAGACATCTTCCTCCTTTAAATATTTTTATATGATCTTTCTCTTTTTTCAGTTTTATTGAGGTATAATTGACAAAAGCAAATTGTATATTTTTAAGGTGTAAAATAGGATGGTTTGATGTATGTATACGTTTGTGAAGTTATTACCACAATCAAGTTGATTAGTACATCCATCACCTCGTAGTTACCGTTTTTTTTAATTTTTTTTTTTTTTTTTTTTTTTGGTGTGGTGAGAACAGTTAAGACCTACTCTCTTGGCAACTTCAATATATAATACAGTATCAACACTACTCACCATGCCTTACATTAGAGCCCCAGAACTTTTTCATCCTATACCAAAGTTTGTATCCTTTGACCAACCTCTTTCCATTTTCCCCACCCCATGCTCCCACCCTCTGGTAACCACTGTTCCATTCTCTAGTTCTCTGAACTTGATGTTTTTAGATTTTACATATAAATGAGATCATGCAGTATTTGTCTCTGTCTGGCTTATCTCACTTAACATAATGTACTTCCAGTTCATTCATGTTGTCACAAATGGTAGGATTTCCTTTTTTTTCTATTTTTTATTTCATTCCTCTTTATTTCTCTTTCAATACTTTTTAAATTTTTTTATTATGTTCAGTTAGCCAACATATAGTACATCATTAGTTTTTGATGTAGTGTTCAACGATTCATTAGTTGCATATACCACCCAGTGCTCAGTACAACACATGCCCTTCTTAATACCCAACACCCGGTTACCCCATTCCCCCACCCCCCTCCCTTCTGTAACCCTCAGTTTGGTTCCCAGAGTCCAGAGTCTCTCATGGTTTGTCTCCCTCTCTGATTTCTTCCCCTTCAGTTTTCCCTCCCTTCCCCTATGGTCCTCCGTGCTGTTCCTTATGTTCCACATATGAGTGAAACCATATGATAATTGTCTTTCTCTGCTTGACTTATTTCATTTAGCTTAATCCCCTCCAGTTCCATCCATGTCAATGCAAATGGTGGGTATTCATCCTTTCTGATGGCTAATATTACATTGTATATATAAACCATATCTTCTTTCTCTGTTCATCTGTCAACAGATATTTAGGTTTTTTCCATGTCTTGGCTATTTACAATAATGTTGAAGTAGGCAAAGGAGTGCAGATAGCTCCCTGACATCCAGATTTTATTTCTTTTGGATAATTATGTATCTTTCTTAACCTTTATATATTGTCCCTCCTTTTCATCTTCTCTTCACCTTTACTTCTAGCTCCACCCCTTCCTTTCCCTTTCTTTTTCCTTCCTTTTCTCTCCTCTCTTTCCATGGCTCTGCCCTTCTGCATCAATGAAGCTCTCTCATTCTTCCCTCTTCTACCTTTTATTTATTTATTTTTAAAGATTTTTATTTTTTTTAAAGTAATCTCTGCACCCAACATGGAGCTCAAACTCACAACACTGAGATCAAGAGTCACATGCTCTAGGGGCACCTGGCCGGCCCAGTGGGTTAAGTGTCTGGCTCTTGATCTCAGCTCAAGTCTTGAACTCAGGGTTGTGAGTTCAAGCCCTGCATTGGGCTCCACACTAAATATGGAGTCTGCTTAAAAAAAAAAAAAAAAAAAGAGTTGCACACTCTACTGGCTGAGCCAGCCAGGCACCCCATCCCTTTTCTTCATTTTAAAACAAACTCTGTCTTCTAGATTCTATGTTGCCTCCATCCTGCCAAGCCCATCCCAATTTGCCATTACCTGGGACTGAAATAAAGTTTAAAAATTTTTCACTTTTATGGGATAGTTTTGTGTTCTTTGTTTTTTAACTTGAAAGCAGCTGAATTGAATGTTTCACATTTCTTTTTCTAAAAAAAAAAAAAAGCATTTTGGTAGGTAGAATGACCCCCCAAAGATATCTATACCCAAATCTCTGGAACCTATGAATATGCTAAATTACATGGCAAAAGGGACTTTGCAGGCATGATTAAGGTTATAGATTTTAAAAGAAGATTATGTTGGATTATCTGGGTAAACCCAACTCACTTACATAAGCCTATAAAAGTGGAGAAATTTCTCCAGCTAGAAACAGAAGAGACACAGCAAAAGAGAGAGCTAAAGATAGTCTAAGCCTGAGAAGGATTCAAAGCTGTTGCTGGAGACGGTCACGTGATGGGATTGGCCATGTGCAAGGACCAGAGAGAGCCTCTAGGAGCTAAGGGTGGACCCCAGTTGACAGCAAGCAAGGAGACAAGACCCCAGTCTTACAACCACAAGAACCTGGATTCTACCAACAACCAGAATGTGCTTGAAAGCAGAAAGGAACACAGCCTTGCCAACACCTTGATTTTGACTTTGGGAGACTCTAAGTGGATGATCCAGTTGAAGCAGGCGGTATCAGGACTTCCAAGAACTGTGAGATAATAGATGGGTGTTTTAAGCCACTATAACTTGTGGCAATGTGTTACAGCAGCAACTGAAAACTAATCGAGTATATATATACATTATATTTACCCTGTTTAATTTAGGGAGGAGTGGCTCATGGTTAGTGGCTCCCATAAATAAAAGAATTGCCTCTCTCATCTTTATTTTAGGCTGTTTGGACATACGGTGCATGTGCTAATTGATTTTACGATCACTGTCATGTTTTCAGATCAAAGAATAAATTTAGTAATCTAAAGAGACTCATTCTCAAAACACATATCATTACTGTCAACATTTAGTTGATTATCATTCTCATAAAATTTTTTGGGAAAAACTTCCTCATTTGGCTTTTTCTAAATATCTCTTCAAACTTTTAAGAGATGTAAGCAAAACATTTTGTTTCTTCAAGTATTCAAGGGACATAATATCCTCCACCACACTACCAAAATGGAAGAATATTTAACCTAAATTTATAAATAGAACAACAGGTTATTAGATCCATGATGCAGAAACAACTAGTTGATTCTGCCTATTGACTCAATTTTTCAGTCACATTGACCTTAAGAAAATTGTCGTGCCTTATAACATCAAACAACATCAACAGCAATGATAAAAACAAATCAAAAACTTTGCCAATTTTCTCCAGTAAAAACAATCTTGTTTTTCTTCTCATCTGCCCCAAATTCATATAATAGATATATGGCAAGATAGTCTATTAAAATAGGAATTTATATTCTCATTCCTGCTACTGCAATAGGACCTAGGAGAAAGAAGGTAAATTTTGCACCTTTGCCCCATTTTCTAAACAGAAAATGAGTTCTGAATTCAGGGCTTTCAGAGATTTTAGCATTAGGAGATGAAAACAGAAACTGCTAAAACCCCTACTCATGCCTTGGAGTCTGTTACTAGCCAAAAAGATGGATGTGGCTTTGAGTTTAGACGGTGAAAATGACATCAAAACTAAAAGAAGAAAGTGGTAAGTGCAAGGAGCTGCCCCCAATTCCTGTTTACTGTCCAGGATGTCTGATGGGATGGTCTGGGATGCTGGAGTCTGAGCACAGGAGCTATGGCCTTGGTTGAAGTGGAGAATGATGCCCATATTTGGTACTGCAGGGGAAGGGCCTCCTGCCTTGGAATTGACCACAAGGGATTGAATAGCATGCATCTCAGCAGTAATCAAAACTGCCTAAAAAGTTGGAGGTCCTCCTCAATTTTTTTAAACTGCACAAGACCATTGGTCTCTTGGGCCATTCTCAGGGGCAGGGACCTCCAATGATGACTGGTATTGGGTCTCCGGCTACCCTAGCCAACAGATGCTAAAACAAAGATTTAATTAGAAATAAAAACATAAAGCAATGTGGTGTTTTTGTATATGATTATTGCAGAGAAATTCATGTCAGCTATGTTGGTATGCATGGATCGGTAGATGAGAGTGAGTAAATGAAAGGAATCCAAGAAATTAGCTATTTAAAAAAAAAAAGAGGAAAGTGGAAGGCCTTGCTTTCTTCTTCTTCTCAAAGTTTTCTCTGTTGTTTGTGTTTGCTGCTATGCATGGATATTTACCAGGCACAACCAAACAAGATTGCAGAGAAGCTTGAAAGAAGACCAAGGAAGAAAAACTTCCATGGTTCTGATAGAAAACACAAAGCAATACTAACATTGATTTGTAGTGTGCATGCAACCCTTTCCATTTGGCCAATCCAGTTTGCTGGAGACAATTTGTGATGTGTTATGGGAACATGTGGCTATGTGCTTTATTCCTGTGACAATGTCCAAATCAGTGCTTAGGAACTGTCATGACTCTGTTGGGCTGGTTTGTGCTGCAAACAGAAGAGGCTGGAGCTGACACTAACCACCATGATGTTTTTTCCATTTCCAATATCAATGATAATTTTGGTGATGATACACCCAGGTAAATACACTGCTTGTGATAAATCAGCTGCCTACTTATTTTCTTCATTAAATACCACACACACACACACACACACACACACACACACACACACACACACACATACACCCTCAAGAAAATTAAGCCCATGAAGATACTTTATTAGTAGAAAGTCACAGTTGACTTAACTTTCAAAAGTCAGGGAATTCTAAGTTCCTTCTACAACTTTATCTCATCCCCACCACATAAGCACACAGTGAAGCATGAAACCTAAATATGCAAATGGAATATATTTTATGCAAAGGGGACACATTCTTGCAATGATGATTTTGCCATCCTTTCCTCTGTTTCTTTAAAATGACTTCCACCAGAGTCATACTCTCATTCATCTCTCTTTTACATGAGCTCTTTTCATACTCCAAACAAACACTGGGCTAAAAGGGAGTATTTCATGACAACAAGAGAGTCAGGGCAGAAAAAGAACGGCAGGGAAATTCTCAGATGGTACTCTTCACAGATCCATCCTACACCCCACTGCAGCCAACCTGGCCGCCATTTGCCCACACCACTTGATCATTTTTACTCAGTCTCTTTGCAACTACCATGCAGCCCCTTTATAACGACTTGACCACTTCTCTAACAACTCACATTTGTCAGCTCTCTAGAACTCTGGATCAAAACTCATCTTCTCCAGAAAGCCTTTTTTTCTGATTTAACTATTCCATGAATTCTTCCAACACGTGAGTATCTGGTTAGAACAGAATCTTTTGCCCTTGTTGACATGTAGCTTTATAAGAAAGATAAAGCACAACTAATGTTAATTAGAGAGAGGTTGAATGACTGTTATCACAGCAAACGTATCAATCTTACATGAGTATAACCAAGTAGAATTGTATCTTGTGGCACAAATAAAATTTGGGGGGTTTAACAAGAGCTCTATAAACCACAAAGCTAGTAGACCTCTGTCAATTAAATATGTGGAGTTCTGTTAGAGAAGGAACATAGACGAGATGAGGTAGCACTGAGACAAGATAGCCCTGAGATGAGAGAGCATGAAATAGCATTGAACAAGGAGCCAGGAGACACAGGTCATTCAAAATCCTGTGGCTTGATGTTTGCCCAGTTTTTCTACACAATTAAAAAATAAACACCTTGAAAATAAGCTTGTGGCCCTCCTCTCCCAACCAACACACACACATATCTCATACGATGCAAAGCTGGTTGATCATCTGCATATACCAAGCATCGGTAAGTCTTTGTTACCACATACTTGCATACGTAGCTAGGGCCAATCAGTTTTAGGGGTTTTAAAAGGAAACAAGCAAGGGGCGCCTGGGTGAATCAGTTGGTTAAGTGTCCAACTCTTGATCTTGGCTGAGGTCTTGATCTCACGGTTGGGAGTTTGAGCCCTGAGTTGGGTTCCACATTGGGTGTGGAGCCTACTTAAAAGGACATAGGCAATTTTATAAATTTATAGTTTACAGAGTTTGGAAGAATTATGGAGAATACTTAGCCAAGGATTTTTATTTTAGAGGGAGAAACTGAGGTCAGGATGGCTTATTCAAGAGCATAGCACGGATAAGTGACCCAGATGGCACAGAATTCAGGCTCCTGAACCCTCTCAAGACTCCCCTTACAGCATATAAGAGGAAGTCAGGTTCAAACACTCAATATTATGTCATAAAAACTTTCAAGCCTCCAGGGCAAATTGACACTTAAATGATGTCATGTTTTTTTCTGTGTCTATTGGCAAAGCCTTTTGCTTGATGATTCTTTGATATGGGCTAAATATCTTTGCATAATATTTTAAGATGTGTATTGTTTAAGATTATCTTTGGCTGAACATATCCAGAGATCCACAAGGAATAATTAAAAGTGACATTCATTTTTCTGTCACCTAAAGAAGTCCAGCAGCAGGGGACCCAAGACTGGTCTGAGCCATGTCCCTTCTGCTCCAGGTCTTTCTCATATTTTACTTGAGCTTCAGTTGTTCCTGGAGCTTCATCCACGTCCTCTAAATTCAGCCAGCAAGAAGGAGAAGGGGCAGAGAAAAGGCACACCTCGGTCCTTGAGGAGATCTCTTGGAGTTCGTGAACAACAGTTCTGTTTACATCATCTTAACTATAACCTAGTCATGTGGCCCCACCTGGCTGCAAAGGATCCTGGACCATGTAGTCTTTTATCATGGGGGTCACGTGCCCCACTAATATCAGGGTTCTGTTACTAGGCAAGAAGGAAAGAATAAATAGGAGGAGCTACCAGGATCCTTTTTCACAGAATTTCTGCTCAGCAATCCCCTTCTTGATAAAGTTAAAGAATACCTTAATATTATGCAAATAATCCAGGTACTAAAATAGAATGCTATGATTTATAGGGATAAAGTAATATGAACTAGCATAATAACAATCATTTGAAACACATTTAGTACATAAGGAATATTTTATTAAAATGCAATTATTATAAGCTCACATCTTTACCTTATTGATACTAACAGCAGCAAAATAATCCCAGGGCTATTAGAAAATCATTCATAGGGCAAAAAATTATTCACCAGGTCATGACATTTGTCAAGAGAGCTTCCAGGAGTGTGTAATTTCTTCAAGAGTCTGGCCAGCCCCTTCCACCCACCTCGTCTGCCTCTTTCCTACTCCCTTCAACCCTGCCAAAGGCCAAATCACTGCCAAGGCAACTGAGGCTCTTCCTTCTCCCCAGCTGATTCTGGTCGCCCGTGTCCAGACCAGACAAGCACTTCAAAGCAAGAAGTCACAGACTAGGATTTGGTTTCTGCCTCTGTCACAGAATGCCCTGTGTCTTGGCGTCCATATCCAAACTACAGAGACTAAGACTGGATTCTTCTTTCCTATTCCTCATGCTGGGGATACTACCAAGAGGGGTCTGGAAACTATGTTACTCAAAATTTAGGTTTTAAATAAATACAAAGTATTTTCCACATTGGACCTAATCAGTCCATTTAAGCCCTTCCCAGATAGCTGTTGAGCATAAGAGGTTGACCCCCATACTTCATATAGAAAACCCACATTATTATCAGCCAAAAAACTGCTGAAATATTATCTCAAAATGAGACTGGTATTATTTTAACATTGTAACCAAAATCAGTGAAGTACTCTTTCTCCTAACAACCTGGTTCCTTTTCTCTCTTGCTCCCATCTCCAATGTCCCCCTGTCAATACTGAAGAAACTAAAACTCCTTCAATCTGCTTCACAATCAATTCTATGAGTGACTGTGATCTTTCGGATTTCTGAAGGTTCCTTTTAGCCCGAACTGACTTTATAGTCTTCAAGTTACCTAACCTCTCTGGATCTCTATCTCATTTGAAAAAACTGAATGCTTTATAAAAGATAGTCCCCAAAGCATGTCCCAGCTCAAACATATCCCACAATTCTACCATAGGATTCCCAAACAGCAAGGTCACAGAATGCAAGTGAAGCTTTAAACTTCTCTTGCAGCGTTTCAATAAGAACTACAGCCATTTAAAAATAATTTGACAATTCTTCTGGATGAATTCTTCTGAAGAAGAAATCGTTTGTATACATCATCCTGTCTTATCATACTTTCACAGCTGCTGATGAGTAGCAATTCTTGAAGCCATTTTGGGGGAGTTGGTGAAATGAAAGTGATATAGACTCCCAGGTAAGTACCAATTAAAATTATTTCAAATCATTTAAAATTGAGCGTTATGTAATAGTCTTAGAGTACTGCTTTGGAAGAACAAGCACTCTGTCTTTTTGCAAAGGGAAAAAAATCATCTTGCTTCCCAACTATGCAAGATAATCTGATGTCAAGCGCTTATGCAATACATACTCTGCAGCATTCATTATTTCAAGTTCATAGAGCAGGGAGATCAGTATAAGTGGTAGCCTGAGAAGAGCACAGTCATCTTTTTTTTTTTCCATTTCCCTTTATTTGCTTATGCTTCCTTTCCAGAATCTGTGAGTGCCCCACTCAGATGCAGAAAGAATAGTGCCCAACTGGATGATTTCCAGTGTTCCCCTCTTGAGTAGGGCCTCTCCAGTTATGACAAGTGATACAAAAGCTTTAACCTCCAATCATTTGTCCATTTGTCCTTCAAATTACAATGGTAAAATGTAGTTTTTCTAGAGCTCTCTAAAGTGGTTTAGATTTCTCACCCCCCACCCCCCCTTCAGTTCCTCCAAATAGAGCTGGACAAAAAAAGAGTTATATTTTAAACAGAGTACCATCCAAAACTGAGTGTGGGAAACTGCTCCTCCTAAGGATCAATATTTGCAAAAAAAAAAAAAAATTGCAACTTAGTGTTTGCTTTTGTACATTAAAAATGTCACTCCATACCTTGCATACAGTACTTTTATAGCTGAAGGTAATGTGAATGCTTGCTACTGGGAAATCACTTTCTTAAATTTTTGCTTAAGGGAAACAGCAGCTTAACTTTAAATATGGGATCCCATGGGAAAAAGGAGTTCCCAAAAGATTTCATTAACCTTTATTAATTCCAGTGTAAATTAACTCCAGGAAATACCATACCCTCCTTATAAACAGTTCTCCAAAGGAAGAGGCCGTTCAGTTAACTGCCCATAAGCATGGAGGCTGGGAACTTAAACTTTGTGGGGCTTATGCAGCAAAAACATTTGCAAAACACTGAAATGATCGATTCCAAGGAAGCCTTCATAATTGAAATTTCTCATTTCAGATTTTTAAATTTACGTTAGGACAATAACATTTAAAATGCACTCAAACTCATTATAAATAAACTATATTAACGTAAGTTTACATTTTCTTGCATTGTGAAGATAAATAATAATCTTTTAGGAACATTGTAAATTTTAATTCTTACCATCCATTATTTTTATATAAAGTAATAGGACTTTAGTTTTAAATAATGTGATCTTGACAAAGTAACTTTACTCTTTTTTCATATATAGAAATAAGATAGTGGGACCACAAAACCCCTAACAATCCCTTTAGTTGTAAGATCTTATGATTAAAAAAAAAAAAACGACTTTGCCTCAATTCTAACTTCTTCAAATTTCTGTTGTGCTTATATCATCTACATTATAATAATCATGTTTTAAATTTATAAAACTACTTTTCTCGAGGCAGTTTCAAATCCATTATGTCACTACTCATTGGAAAGATGTGGTTGGGAGAAAGGATCTTCATATTCTCACTCCATGTTTTTCACTGACAACTGCTAAGCCTGGGGAATTTATCAGAGCCATAAAATCCTGACCTGGAAAGGTCGCTTAATTTATACCTTTTTGCAGTCCTCAATAAAGCCGAGGGTCAGAACAACACTGTATTTTTCACACTTCATCCTGTGCCTCTTGATTAAATCAGACTCTAAGTGATTTTTTTTTTTGGTGTTATCTGTTAAATGATTTAAAATAGAAGAACTAAAGCAAATGCATACCCCTGCAAGAACAGAAACACAACAGGCTACAAACAATGGTTTATTTAAGAATAAAATCTCACCACAGACCCTAAATGGGTAATAGCCTAGGGAAGCTTCAAATGTGAGATGGCTCAAATTTGGAATGGAGATTATGAGTGGCCTATAATATGGAAATTGGAAGGTTTCTTCCATACACACTCTTTTTAGATTTTTCATAACTTATTCATTTATTCATTAAATAATTGTACTGTTATCAGCTATCTCCAGTGCTTGTTGTCCTTTTGCGGATACAGAGATGAAGAATAATCAAAAATAGCTAATATTTATGAGAAGGTAGTATGTGCTTAGCTTTGCTAAGTGCTTTGTATATAGTTAAGGCCAGTTAAGGTCGCACAGCCAGAAAATAGTTGTGTCTGGTTCTAAAACACGGATCTGCCTGCCTAGAGGCTATGTTGTTAAGGGCCTCTCATTATAAGAGTAAACTAGTACCCCTGCCTTGAGAAGAATCACCCAGATCTAGTGAGCAGGATGATCCACTCATTCTTGCCATAACCCAATACTTGCCTTTAAATTGTTCATTTTTGTTAACTATCCCTGTCTCATCCTCCACCTGTCTCTCCAAAATAAAACACCAGCTCACAAACCATTTCTAGAAAAGCTTTTTTGAAACTCCTTGAAAAAAGTGCTTGCTAATGACCTGGTAATTGTTTTATGCCTTTTTAAATGAAGTGTGAAGTCACCAAAAAGTCACGGAAATATTATAAAAGCTTTGGCAGAAAATATGGCTTCCCAGGGGGACTGCATCATACTGGAATTGGCAGCTGCATTCTCAGCTTTAAATAAAGGAAGGGACTGCAAAGAAAAGAAGTATCCTATAGTCACCACTTGATTTTTAAAAATAACATTCATACTGATGAAGATACAATGAAGCAGGAACTGACTAGGAGAGGGTAAATTGACACAACTTTCTGGAGAGCAATTTGCATTCAGTCTAAAAAATGATGTTCATGCCCTTTGCCCCAGTAACTCCCTCTCTTAACTAGAATCTATTCTAGGGAAAGAATTAGATATTTACGCCAAGGTATATTTATATGCATGTTTTCTAACTCTTTATAGAAATACCACAACATTGAAAGTAGTTTATAAATGTGTAAGAATATGGAAATGATTAAATACATTATAACGTATAATTTACATAGAAGGATTTACAGCCATTTATGTGCTCCTTCCAAATATTTTTAATGATATGGGAAAACATTCACTACAAAATTTTAAGTGGGAAAATATACAAAAACATACAAACTATTGTATGCATGAAGACTTTTTCCAAAAATTATTACAGAGAGGGAAAAGGACAAGGTTCACATGCATTTAAAAAAAACTAATTAAACAAAAACAAAAAAGTATAAAAGTAACCAAAAAGTGGGGTGCCTGGGTGGCTCAGTCACTTAAGCGTTCAACTCTTGATTTCAGCTCAGGTCATGATCTCAGGGCTGTGAGATGCGGCCTCATGTTGGGTTCAGCACAGACTCTGCTGGAGATTTTTTATTGTTATGTTAATCACCATACAGTACATCTTTAGTTTTTGATGTAGTCTTCCATGATTCATTGTTTGCATATAACACCCAGTGCTCCATTCAATACATGCCCTCTTTAATACCCATCACCAGGCTAACCCATCCCCCCACGCCCCTCCCCTCTAGAACCCTCAGTTTGTTTCTCAGAGTCCATAGTCTGTCATGGTTCGTCTCCCCCTCTGATTCCCCCCCTTCATTTTTCCCTTCGTACTATCTTTTTTTTTCCCTCTCCCTCTCCCTTTGCTCCTCCCCCTGCTCAGGCACTGGTGTGTTCTCTCTCTCTCAAAAATAAATAAACAAAATCTTTTTTTAAAAAGTAGCCAAAAGTAATAAAAGTTATTTCTTAAAAAATCAAAGGAGAATTAACTTGGATTAGGCAAAATTTTTTAGATATAACACCAAAAGCACCAGCGACAAATGAAAAAATAAACATCAGCAATATTTTGTGCTTCAAAGGATACCATCAAGAAAGTGCAAAGACATCCCACAGGATGGGAGGAAATTTTTGCAAATCATGTCTCATAAGGGAATTGTATCTAGAATATATAAATAACTATTGAAGCTCATTAATAAAAAGCCCAATTTTTAAAACAGCCCAAGAAACTGAGTTGTCCAAAGAAGATATATAAATGTGTGATAGGCACATGAAAATATATGCACATGATTAGTCATCAAGGAAATACAAACCCAAACCACAATGAGATACCACTTCACACCCACTAGGACGCTATAATCAAAAAGTCAGATAATAGCAAATATTGGGGAGGGTGCAAAGAAATTGGAAGCCTCATACACTGCTGTTGGGAATGTAAAGTAGTAAAGCTACTTTAGAAAACAATCTGGCAATTCCTCAAATGCTTTAGCAGTAAGTTACCATCTGGCCCAGCAATGCCCAGCAATTCCCCTCCTGGGTATCTACCCAAGAGAAATAAAAACATAAGTCCACACAAGAACTTGTACATGAATGTTCATAACAGCATTATTCATACATGAATGTTCATAATAGCATTATTCATAACAGCATTATTCATGAATGAGTAATTGGGAAACAACCCAATTATTCATCAACTGATGAATGGATAAATAAAATGTGATATAGTCATGTAATGAACTATTACTTGACAATAAAAAGAAATTAAGTAATGATCCATGCTACAAAAGGGGTAAATCTCAATAACATTATGCTAAGTGAAAGAAGTCAGTCTTAAAGAACTATATATTGCATGAGTCTATCTATACAAAATATCGAGAATAGGCAAATCTAGAGAGATGGGAAGTAGGTTGGTGGTTAATAAGACTATGGTGGAAGGTGGATGGAGGGAAGGGGTGTTGGGGGAAGTGAGAGCAAATGGGTATGGGTTTCTTTTGGGAGTAATGAAAAAGTTCTAAGAGTGATGACGGTGATGGTTACACAATTTTGTAAATATATTAAGAACCACTGAATTGGGCACTTTACTTTTTTGGTTTTTGTTTTTCTTAACTACAACGTTTAATTTTTAACTGTTTTTAATATTTTAAATTTTTTTATTCAAGTATAATTAATATACAATGTTATATTAGTCTTGTGTATAACACAATACCTCATACAATATGATGAATCAACAATTCCTTCTGTATATTTCTCTAAACTTTAAATGAGTAAATCATATGATATGTGAACTATATCTCAATAAAACTGATTTAAAAAACCAAGGGAGCAAGACTAATTATTCTCATTATTTCATCCATCAGTCCTATAACAAGCTCTTACTATGGCCTGTGCTAAATGCAATGAAAGATTCACAAATAAAATCAACCCCTTTGCTTTCAAGTTTACATGATTAACTCTAATCCATGCTAGAAGTAATAATGCTATGATATATATATATAATATAAGAAACAGAGAACTAACACATCTTAACCCAATGTAACTTTTGCTCTAAATAATATTTTTTCTAAGAAGAAATGGAGATTTCAGCCAAAACTGCATTTACCTTTGCTCCCTTTCCAGTCCCCCCTTGCTTCCCTCCTGCCCCAAAGATTTTTTATGAATGTAGGTGCATAATTCCAGTATATACGTTTAACACACACACACACACACACATACATGTACAATATATATTGCTTTGTATGTTTTAAATTTTTTAACTTTTTCATTGAGGTGTAACATAAGTACAATAAATGGTACATATCTTAAGGGTATGTCTTGATGAATTTACTGGATGAACATGCTTGTATCACCATCTCTCAGATCAAGAACCTTAGAAGCTTCCTTTGCACCTGCCCCTGGCCCTGGTCATTACTTTCCATCACCACTATTTTAACTTCTATCAACTACAGACAAATTTTGCCTATTTTTTAATGCTACCTGAGTGGAAATAAATTAATAAAGTGTATGTGTTCTCTTTTGTATTTGACTTCTTTCATTCAACACATCTGTGAGTTTTATCCATGCTGCTAAGTGTAGTAGATAGTAGCTATTTTTCATTGCTGTATAGTGTTCCATTTTATGTATATACTCCATGGTGGACATTTGGGTTGTTCCCAATTTGAACTATAAGTAATAATTTTGCCATGAATATTCTTATACATGTCTTTTGAAACGTATATGTATGTAATTCTGGTGAGCATAGACCTAGAATGGAACTGGTGTGTCATTAAGTCTATGCATGTTCAGTGTTAGCAGATATCTCCAGTTTCTACCTTTACAATCCCAACAGTAGTAAATGAAAGTTCTAGTTGCTCTTCATCATAACCAATATTTGGCATTACCCCTCCCCTTTTAAAAAGCCATTATGGTGGGTCTATTTATTTCCCTGATAAATTATATTAAACACTTTTTTGTATACTTATTGGCCATGTTGATCTTCTTTGGCAAAGTGCCTGTTCTAGTTTCTGCTCAGCACTTATTGGGTTGTTTTCCTTTTCATACTGATTTGTGGGTGTTCTTGATACATTTTAGATATTAAACATTTAAGAAATACATGAATTATAAACATCTTCCACACTTTTTATTTTCTTAATCATAAGAGTAAACAGAAATTCTTAATTTTAATGACATCTAATCCATCTTTCCTTATGCTGTTTTTCTGTACCCTGCTCAAAAAATTTTCATCTATATCATCAGGCTGTTTTCTTCAAGAAATTTTATTCTTGTACTATGTAGATATATGATTGACTTCAAATTCATTTTGGCATATGGTATGAATAGGGATCAATGTCTATTTTTCCATAAAGACAGGTGCATCTTTACTGCACTACAGTGAAGCAACACCTTTGTTGCAGATCAGGTGACTGATATATAGAATCTGTTTCTGACTCTCTTTTTTGTACATTAGTCTATTTATCTATGTTGTGCCAACATCAAGCTCTTTCATTTACTGTAACTTTATAAAAAGTCTTGATATCTAGTATTATTAGTTCTCCAAATTTGTTCTTCAAAATTGTCTTATATATCCTTTTCCATTTGCATTTTTATATAACTTTTGAAATCAGTTAATTCCATTTCCATAAAAATACTTACTAGGATTATTATTTGGTATTTCACTGAATCTATAAATCAGTTGAGGAAGTTCTCACTTCTGTACAATATTGAGTTTTCAAATCCATGCACTTGAAATGGCTTTTCATTTATTTAGTTTTTCTTTAACTTTTCTAAATAATGTTTAATAGTTTTCTAAGTGAATGTTGAGCATACCTTTATTAGACTTATTCCTTGGTATTTGATTTTTTTGATACTATTGTAAACTGGCTTTTTTTACCTTTTTGTATTTTTTATTGTAATAAAATATACATAATACAAAATTTACAATTTTAACTATTTTAAGTGTATGACTCTGTGGTATTAATTATATTCACAATGTTGTTCAAATATCTCCACATAGAGAGCTTTTGGTTTTTCAGATTAGACATGTAAAATATAACAATGATATTATTAAATGGATCTGTATTTTCCAGAAGAAACTGTAAACTGAAATATGGGGGAAGATGAATTTGAAATCAAGATTCATCATTAGCAACTAAATGTGGCTAGAATCACTTTTCAGAGCTTCATGCACAGAAAGGAGAAGAGGAGACCAGTGTCATTAATAGGAAAGGTTGGAGAAAGTTATTGATGAAAATTGTAATAAATAAATTCTGAAGAAAGCGTAAAAGTTCAGAACAACTTTGTTCACAAAGAATAAGAATAAGTTTCACCTAAGTGAGAGGGAGTGAAAAAGAGAATAGCTCATGTAAGGGGTGGCTAAGAAGTAGAATTTTATAATACAGTGAGGCCAGGGAGAAGAAACAGGGACATTCCTAAGAGTTGAAGGCAGAGATATGAGTTTGGTGGGGAGTAGAATTCAGTGGAATTCGAGAGCTAAGCTGAAGGAATAAACAGATTCAGAGGAACCTGACAAAGCAGAAATATTTGTGTAATTTGTCAGGTCCCAAAGAAAAAAGAAACTACTTTAGAAACATTTCTTTAAAAAAATATATTAATCTCCTAAATCATGTAGAAAACGAAAAGTAGAGTTGCAAACCACTGTTACAATACTAGTGAGTTTTTACCTTTGTGTAGCCTTTACCTTTTTTGTGTTTACCTCTACGGGATCTTTATTTCTTCATATGGCTTTGAGGTTTTGTCTAGTGTCTTTTCATTCCAACTGGTAATACTTCTTTAGCATTTCTTGCAGGGCACTCTAATGGTAGTGAAATCCCTTAGTTTTTGCTTATCTGGGAATGCTTTCATTTTTTTTCTTCACTTCTGAAGGACAGTTATGCAAGATAAGGGATTCTGGGTTCGTAGTTGTTTCTTTTAGCACTTCAAATATATTGGCCCACTGCCTCTGGCCTCCAGATTTCTGAGGAAAAGAACTCTGTTGATAATTTTATTGAGGATCCCTTGTATGTGATGAGTCACTTCTTTCTTGCTGCTTTCAAGATTCTCTCTCTGTCATTGGCACTTTTTTTTTTTAAGATTTTCTTTTTTTCTTTCTTTCTTTCTTTCTTTCTTTCTTTCTTTCTTTCTTTCTTTCTTCCTTTCTTTTCTTTCTTCCTTTCTTTCTTTCTTCCTTTCTTCCTTCCTATTTATTTGTTTATTTATTTATTTATTTTTAGAGAGGGGGAGAGAAAGAGAGAGAGAGGGAGAGCAGGGGGATGGGCAGAGGGAGAGGGAGAGAATCCCAAGCAGACTCTCTGCTGAGTGTGGAGCTCAACACAGGGCTCGATCTCACGACCCTGAGATCATGACCTGAGCCGAAACCAAGAGTTGGACACTTAACCGACTAAGTCACCCACGTGCCCCTTTTTGTCTTTGGCTTTTAAAAGTTTGATTAAAATGTGTCTCAGTGTGAGTTTATATGGATGTTTATATTCATGTATTTCATCAAATTTGGGATGTTTTCAGTCATTATTTTTTTCAAATATTCTCTCTGCCCCTTTCTCTCTCTCTTCTCCTTCTCGGACTCCCACAATGTGTATATTGGTCCACTTGATGGTGTTCTATGGGTTCCTTCAGTTCCATTCACTTTTCTTTGATTTTTTTTCTATTCCTCAGATTTGATCATTTCCATTCTTTTTTTTTTAAGATTTTATTTATTCACCCAATAGAGAGAGAGACAGCAAGAGAGGAAACACAAGCAGAGGGAGTGGGAAAGGGAGAAGCAGGCTTCCCACGGAGAAGGGAGCCTGATGCAGGGCTCGATCCCAGGGCCCTGGGATCATGACCTGAGCAGAAGGCAGACGCCCAGTGACTGAGCCATCCAGGTGCCCCGATCATTTCCATTCTTATCTTCAAGTTGCTGATTCCTTCTTCTGCCTGCTCACATCTGCCTTTCATTCCCTGGAGTGAAATTTTCATTTCAGTTATTGTACTTTTCAGCTTCAGAATTCTTTTCAGTTTCTTTCTAAGTTTTCTCTTTATTGACATTTCCATTTTGTTCACACATCATTTTCTTGGCTTTGTCCACATCTTCTTTTAGATCTTTAGCCTCCTTAAGACAATTGTTTTAAAGTCTTTCCTAGTAGATCCATTATCAGGTCTTTTTCAGGTATAGTGTTCATTAATCTTTTTGTTTTCTTTTGAATAGGCCATACTTAGCTGTTTCTTTGTATGTCTTGTGATTTTTTTTTTTGTTAAAAACTGGACATCTGTACCTAATAATATGGTAAATCTAGAAATCATCTTATCAGTCAAGGGTAAACTTCTTCAGGGTTTGCTGTTTTTTGATTATTGTGTTTGTTTTTTGTAGGTTGTCTCTGTGCTGAGGACTAGCCAGAGATGAAATTTAAGGTCTTCTCAGGTCTTTTCTGAGTCTATGCCTTTCCATGGGCAAGCACAGTGACTTTCTAATTTCCTCTCTATATGCAGTTACTTTTGAATGTCTTAGTCTTCAATGTCTGACTCCCAAAAGGGGAAAAAGAGAAAAACAAAGGGAAGGGGAATAAAAAGGATCTGCTCCTTTAAACCCCCTGGAAATCACTTGGGCCAGAGAGTAAGGGCTTGCAACAATGAGAGGAGATACAACAACAATGACTGCCTGCATCTTTATTTATATCTCTGAGATAAGAAGCAACAATTAGCATCATAGCACAGATCCCTGATATTTGGAGGAAGGGTCCTTTCCACCCATACTGGCTGCCACAAGCTGGAAGCAAGCTGCTTGTGGAACACATGACTGCCGTCGGGTAGGTAGCTGCTACTGTGCCAAGAGCTGAAACTGATCAAAATTGACCAAATTTTATCACTCAACTTCCCCTGGAAGTTGTAAGCCTTCCACAGACTCCAGAGTCCCAAAATAGTTACATTAGACAGATCCTGCCAGTGTAGTTTGTTGTCCAGGTAGGGAGACATTCTCGGTGCTCCCTACTCTGTCCTCTTCCTAGCAACCATTGTCTATATTATCTTGCAAAATGTATTTTGTTGCCATTATGTATTATATAAATACAGTTTTTGTATACTGAACTTCAATTTAGTGACCTTTTAAAGTCCTAATAATTTGTAATTCTTTCTGAGAGATTTTATCTTTTACAAAGTCTGCTTAAAGTACTTAGAGTTACTGTGATTGCTTACACATTTAGCCTTACTGTGCCATTTTATTTTGTGTTTTGAACTTACCTTGCTTTTTCTTTCTTTTCTTTCCCCCTTCTTAGCCCACTTTTGTTGAATTAATTTTTTTATTCCTTATTTTTCTGCTACAATCTTGTTTCCCAAATTTATACATTCCACTTCTTATAATATTTACCTTTAAAGTTTTCACATATAATCTTAATCTCTGTATGTCTATATTTAACCTGTGTCTCTAAATCTCCTTCTGAGTAACAAAGGACTTGATTCTCTGTCCATCCCCAACATCTTATGTTATTACTGTTCAATGTCTACCTTTTTTGTTAAATCACCATAATTAGATGTTTTAAATATTACTTTATTTGCATGCCTGTTTATAAAATTCCTCATTCACCACTTTTTTTTAATTTTAATTTCCTTCTTTCTGAATGATATCTTTCAACTGTGGCGTGAGAGAAGTAAATGCTTTTTTCTTTGTAAGTCAGAAATTATCTTTATTTTACCATCACTATTAAATAATTTATCTGGGCATATTATTCTAAGCCAACAATTATTTTTCCTCTGCACTTTGAAGACATTATTTCATTGTTTTATGACATGTCTTATTGCAGATGCAAAGTGTCCTGTTATTCTAACTGCCCTTCCTTGTTAAATGTTTACTTTTCTCTCTAGAGCTTTATAAAATTCTCTTTATGCTATTGATGTTCTGTATTTCACAGTCATGGGACTTCTGTGGGTTTATATTTTTATTTTATTATCCGCTCTCCATATTCAGTGCTCCTTCACTTTAAATCTGGAACATTCTTACCACTCCTACTTTGAATATTGCTTCTTTCTCATTCTTTATTTTCTCTCCTCCTGTACATGTATTAAATGTGTGTTGATTTTTCTCAATGAGACCACCATTTCTCTAAACTTCTATTATATATTTTTCATCTCTGTCTTTCTGCACTGAATCTCTCCATGATTTCCTCCAATTAATATCCCTGTTCACTCCCTTTTTGTATCTTTTTTGATTATGCAACCCATTTTTACTGAAATGGCTACAGTTCAAATTTTAGAAAGTCTATTGGTTATTTTCAAATAAGCCTACTTGTATATAGTTCCGTACTTGCCCTATGGTGTTTCTGATTTCCTTTATTTCTTTGAACGTTCTAAATATATTTATACTGATGTTCCTGGTTATTTTATCATTTCTAGTTTTTAGAGCTTACATTGTCCCATTTGTTGGGTCTTCTAGTTCTCTCTGAAGCACTTTGTTACTTGTATGGTTTATACTTTTTATGAGCTCATTTTCAGTGGGAGTTGTTTTCCATCAGAGTTCTGTTGGGAAGAATACCAATGTGATGGTTGTGGAAACCTCTGCCAAAGGTCTACTAATTCCTCCTCCTCTAGAAGTTTTCATGTTACTTTCTCAATATTGGGTTCTCTACCCCATGAATAGTGTAAATCTGTAATAACAATAGCCTGGAGTTCTCAGTTTTCTTGGGTGATATTTTTCTCTGTGCCCCTCGATGTACAGCAAGATTTGTCACAAATTCTCTGAGCCAGTGTACAGTTTTCTTAGTCCTTTTTTAATGGGCTAGGCAGCCCTTTGTGATTCCTGGTTTGGTACATGTAGCTTAGATCTGAGTCCGTGGCCTGACCTACCTCTCCACGGGACTTAAAACTTCAGTTGACAACAGTTAAGGCCTACATCTTTATTGCTTTCTCTCATGGCCCATTTAAGCTTCAGTTCCTGCTCACTGATCTGGCTTTGAGTTCTTTATTTCTGACAGCTCAGGATTTCCATTTCTTGATTTTGAACCTGGGCTAGTTATTTACATTTTTTTATATTTTCCTGAGATTCCTGTGTGTTGAAGTGAAAGGCCAGGAAGCTGTTTCACATCAACTCCATCATATTCATCCTAGCTTTCTAAACACAATGTGATCACATTGCCTTTAATGGGTACCTATTTGCTTGAAGAATAAAGTCAACCTCTTTTTCTGTCTATTTTTAAAACTCCACATCCAGGTAGGATTTTGGCTCCCAAACTTCACCTGCAATCATATCTCTAACTCCCACACCCCCTACTTCAGCAATAATAACCGAGAGCTCATTCCCCAATATTCCATGTAACATCACATCTTTAAGAAATGTCACGAAGGGTGGCTTGTAGGTCCAATTTCTATTTCGAATAATGATATTTTGTTACCTTCATTGAGACTGTGAACTTTCAAACTCTGTTAATCTTCCATTCCAGAAAATATAAATTGGGGTTTAAAAGAAAGCTGACTATGTCATCAAGGTCACCAGTGCAGCAAAACTAAACAAAATCCAAACAGTACAGTGAGAGTGTCCGTTCAAAAGGCCAGGAAGGTGGTGAGCTGACAGGAGCAGCTGACCCAGCCAAAGTGAGTTGCTGAGTTTCATTCAGATGCAATCGTCCCATGAAGACAGTACCTTGGAGTTCATTAAGTTCTCAGGGCTGAGCTCCCTGTTCTCAGGGAATATTCATTCTGCCCTCCTTAGAAAGGGCAGCCTGCTGAGGAGATAGCAGTTATATTTTGCGTGCTTCATTAGAGCAAGGAAATATAGTTCACTGTGTCCAAACAAATCCTAGCTGCTAATGGGCCAAGATGTTGTGACTGTGGAGTTAGAAATGCTGGGACATCAGAGAACTGAAGGGGGGAAAAAAACACCTCAGGAACCAAAGAAATTGCATTTGTAAGCTTCATTTATATACCACATAGCAAGTGAATCAATAACTTGAAAATGTACAGTGAGGGCCAAAAAGGAGTTGATTGCAATCTTCAAAGAGTCGGCAAAAAGAAAAAGTAGCAGTGCAAATTAAACTCATTCAAAAGAGTAAAGACGTTTGGTTCAAACCTAAGAAGATTCAACTAGACCAGCAAAAAATCATTCTTCCTAGAAGAGATGACAGAGGAAAGTAATAGAATATGAAATGTGAATACTAAAAAAAAAAAAAAAAAAAAAACACCCAGATGTTTGTTTTGAGAATTTTTTTCATAGCATGATTCATAAGAATGCAGAATGGTATTCTTAGGAAGGCTGACGAATGTTAAAATAGAAGGTCAACAGAAGGTAAACACGAGTTTTAGTAATTAGAGCAGAATCTGAAGAGATGAAAAATTACTGACTGGGGCTCCAGTTTTATGCTATTACTTAAAAGTAGAGTCAATTTTGTGTAAAAAAATTATTCCCATTTATCATTCATTTCTTATTTATTTTCCTATTTGGACCTGTTTATCCAACACTTTTAATTTGCACTTAGATATGCATGCTCTTTACCTGGGGGAATATTGTGGTATAACTCATCAATGACAAGATTCTTTTCAACACACATTTCCATTCCATTCCTTCTCACTCTTCTTACACACACACACACACACACATGCACACATACACACTTCAATCCACTCTCAGGCACCTCTGGGTTGAAAATCTTAGGAATTCCCAAGATGGTGAATTCCATCTGATCAGATGACTAGAGATTTTTTTAAAGATTTATTTATTTATTTTAGAGAGAGAGAGAGAGAGCACAAGCAGGAAGGGCAGAGGGAGAGGGAGGGAGAGCATCTCAAGCAGACCCCACACTGAACGTGGAGCTAGACAGGGGGCTTGAACTCACAACCCTGAGATCACCACCCCAGCCAAAGCCAAGAGTCAGATGCTCAACCAACTGTGCCACCCAGGCACCCCCAGATGATCAGAGATTTAACTAAAATTATTTGCCTTACAGTGTCTTCTTTCAGGGCCCCAGTCTTGAGTTCAAACGGAGGTTTCATTCAATACATGAGGATTGGTTAATTGACTAGAGGACTAATGGGAATGACATTATCTGGTCCACGGTCTGAGACTACACACTTGCGTCCAGACAGCTATCTCCCAACACATACCATCAGTTCAGGGCACACTGGCGAGGGTGGATACCTGCAGCACTGCCCTGGAAAAGTAATACAGAGCACAAACCCGAATGACAGGAGCACCAAGGACAAGAGTTGTGTTCATGTGCCCAAGCACATAGTCTCTGTTTAAAATTTTTTTTTAAAGTTTGCCTAAGTGAAAAGGCCAACATTTATTCATATAGGCAAGAAATCTGGTTGTGTGTCATGTTAACAAAGACAAAGCATCGAGTGACCGGTTCCTCTGGCCTGCAGTCACACAAAGAAAAGAAATTCAGAATGTTTAATGGCACCTCTCACCCAACTCCCTATCACACTTACCTCTACAGAAAGCAAGCCACTTGACAAGGGGTTCAGGAAGATTTACTCACTGCCCTGCAGGATTTTGCAGCGTATCTACCGCATATAATTATACCCTTCTCTGAAGTATCCCAGCAGTTGATTTAAGCCATATTTGAACAGTTTCACTTCACCTGTTCTCCTAATAAAGGTGAAGTACCAGCAGTGAAGAGAAAAAGGAGTATGGGCCAACAACAAAAAGCCATATCTATATCCTTGGCTATATTCTTGTTTATAAATCAACGTTCTGTTTATATTTACATCTATATGTCTATAGAGCCACACACAATGATTTTGTGTTTGCAAACCATTTTTATTTTTACGTCTATATTTTTGTCCATGTTTATATCACTAGTTCATGAAGTTATATATAATAATTTTCATTTTATATATACACACATATATTTGTATGAATCTGTATCACTGTCTTGGTCCTTTAGGGGTGTGTGTGTGTGTGTGTGTGTGTGTGTGTGTGTGTGTGTGTACAAATCACCAAGTAAAATCATAGTATTCTCATGGTAGTCTTATTAAGCTGCAATTGAAGATGTATTTCTTCCACAAAGCAGTGGAATACAAGAAAAATAAATTTATCCATAAAAAACTGATTTAGTAGACATCCTATGTGAAATGAGAGAGCAATCTTTCATTGATTTAAAATTGAAGAAGGGAATATTGTAAACAAGACAGATGTCATAGGTTAGGTTCCCCAAGAAGCAGATTCTGAGATTAAAATGTGTCTGTGTGATGTTTACTGGAGAGTGCCCATGGGAGTAGCACCTTTATAGGGAGTGAAGACACCAGGATAAGGAGAGGTTGGAAGTGAATGGCCATTCAGTTTCAAAAGGGGCCTGGGTTCCTGCACCTCTGCCTTGGCCAGTCTTCAGATGTTGGCTGTCCTTGGTGATAGGGCACAACCTTGGCAATGCTTGGGGATTGACTCAGTTCTGAGCCATTGGCAGTGACACACCAAGCAGCTGGGAAAATGCAAGCTTTGGGCCTGAAAGGGGGTGGGGGAGACATGGGTGGTGTACAACAGCATCACTACAAGACAATCATGGCCCATCTCATTTTTTTTTTTAGATTTTTAAAATTTATTTATTTGAGAGAGAGAGAGAGAGAGCACGTGCACATGAGATGGGGAGAGACAGATGGAGAGGGAGAGGGAGAAACAGACTCCCCACCCTCGTAGGGATCCCAGCGTGGGGCTCAATCCCATCACCCTGGGATCATGACCCAAGCCAAAGGCAGACACTTAACTGACTGAGCCACCCAGGTGCCCCCATCTTATTTTTTTATGAGGGCCATTACTTCTCACCCCAAATTATAAGTCCACTCTTCTATGAAATATCCCTCCTAAACTTTATGATTTTTCTTCTTGATAATCTTACTTCTTAGATTAGTGAGTCAACTGTAATCCAGATTTTCCACATGGAAAAGTGCCCTTGATCACCTTGTAGGGAAATCTGACTGGCATAAAATGCTCGCCCACTTTGTGGAATGGGCTTCAGTTCCTTTATCTGTAAAATAGGGTTGGTAATAATAGTCCTTACTTCATGGGGTGTGCAGAATAAATTAAATTATCCATGCAAAGGTCTTAGAAGAGCACCTGTCACACAGTTAGCTATAACCAGCATTATTATTTTTGGAAAACTCTCTGAGCTCAATATCACTTCATGGTTACTAATGTTTATTCAGAATCTGCTTCACAAGCCACTTCAAGGGTCAGAGTCAGAAGTCTGCTCAGTCTCCTAGCATTTTACATTCCTGTGATGTGTTTCCCACCCACCTCTTTTCTGGTGGTAGCCCAATGATTACACACTGCCTTTGGTTGACTTCCATGGCACTAATAAGAAAAAAGGTAAGTTTCTCCTCTGTTCTTAGTTTTATTGTCAGGAGACATGGCTTCAAAAGATAATTGAGAATAGAAGAAACGATAGCATCAGGTCAACTATTTTAAGCCCAAACCCATCATCACTGTCAGATGTCCCCCAACCTTGAATGCTCATATGCACTAATTTTATGCAATAGGTCAAGTCAATCAGATACCTGGGGGCCCAATTTAGAAACAGTTATCTAGGGAGGTTGCCAGGAAATAGCACCATTTAAAAGGAAGATACACTGTGGCTGGTTTCTTAAAATTTTCTTATGGCCACCTTGTGCTACTGGAGCAATATTTCCTGGCTAAAATGATTATGTTGGCAAAAAAAGTGCCAGGCCTCAATTACTCATTCATCCATGCATTGAGGAAGACACTGAGCATGTTGATGCAGGTATTCCTGGACCAATTATCTCCACTTATGGAGCAAGAATGACCACCCACTCAACAACCATCGTCAACTTTCCTGAGAGAACTCTCGCCTTCCCCCATCTTACCTGACTGTAAATGCTCATGGACGTGTCAATCTGCAACTTAGCATGTCTGTTTCACGAGGCCTGCCATTGACCAGAGCCCTCGGCTTTCGGCTCCCCAGTTACAAAGTCCTAATGAGACAAATATTCCTGAAAATATCTGAATGACAGTCATCATTCAGTCTTCTCAAGTGGGAGCTTTTACTGTATTTGTATTTGGGGGAAATTCAGGGAATATGTGAACACCGTAAAGATGAGGTGTGCATTTTTGTGTTTATGTCCATGCATGTATTTTTCTAGAGAGACAGAGTGACGATTTTCACCAGGTTATCAAAGGGCTTGTTACAGGCAGTTCTGTATGGTGGTTAAGGGCAGGCTGAAATCAGACTGCCTAAATTATACCTACTTCCCCTACTGTGTGTCTTTGGGCGAGTTACTTATCTTTCAGGGCCTCAAATACCTAATCTGTAACAGGAGGATAATAGTAGTACCTATGCTTGGGGTTGCTGTGCAGAATTAACAAGCTAATCTCAGGTATCTGGGTGAGCCACTTCAAACAATGCCCGACCATGGTAGGTGCTCAGTTTGTATTTGCCATTATTCTTCTTATTGAAGGAGTCCATAACTCCAAAAAGATTCAGAAACACTGCTCTGGATATTCTTAGTTAAAACTTTGATAGAGTTAGGCCATCAGAAAGTTTTGATTTGGACTATATTTTTATAGCTCCTGCTTTTTTAAAATTAGGCCTTAGTATTATACTGTCAGCCAACCACATGGCACCTGCTACTTATCTATTGGCCGTGCCCATCTTCAGGAGAAATCTCTCTGTAGGCCAGGAAACAGGGAAGCTGATCCAATAAAGAACTCATTAGCTTTATTATCTTAGAAAGTCCAGCCACTTTGTGATGAATGCCATGACCTCTGAGAAGCTGGGAGCATCGGAAGGGAGCTCCAGCAAGGACACATGACCCTGTGCTATGCATTTCACTATATTAAACCTACACCTAGTTTATAATTTCAACCCCCATTTTCCCTCCCTGGGCCTTGTTACTTCAGTTGTTATTTAATCTTGTAATTTATGTGGTTTTATGAACCACAACAAATCTATTGAGTAATAAAGGCATTATGAACCTAAACAGAGCAACAAATCTATATAGAATGGATGAGTGTCTTGTTTCCTATTATGCTATTTGCTCTGTTTTATGGGTGTTCTCCAACCTGTTTAATGAATTTGGATCTTCTACTGTGAAAATATAAGAGGCTAGGGTGGAGGACTGGTGGGCTATAAGCAGATGAAAAAACAATCAAGAAATTTCTAAGACACCCGGTGGTGATAGTTTTCAAAGCAAACAAGATTGCTCCCAAAAAAAATATTATACAGGCAAAGAAAAAGAAATCACTTTAAAATTAATCTTGTTTATATCTTAGAAGGGCATAGAAAGTAGGGCTAATATATTCTTTTGTTTGTTTGTTTCTTTTTAAAGATTTTATTAATTTATTTGTCACAGAGAGAGTGTGCGCACAAGCAGGGGGAGCGGCAGGCAGAGAGAGAAGCAGGGTCCCTGCCGAGCAGGGAGCCCGATGTGGGGCTCGACCCCAGGACTCCAGGATCATGACCTGAACCAAAGGCAGACACTTAACCGACTGAGCCACCCAGGCGTCCCTAAGTTTTGTTTTGTTTTGTTTTGTTTTTTTGTGATGTAGTGTTCCATGATTCATTGTTTGTGCATAAAACCCAGTGCTCCATGCAGAACATGCCCTCTTTAATACCCATCACCAGGCTAACACATCCCCCCACCCCCCTCCCCTCTAGAACACTCAGTTTGTTTTTCAGAGTCCATCGTCTCTCATGGTTCGTCTCCCCCTCCGATTTACCCCCCTTCATTCTTCCCCTCTTATCTTCTTTTTTTTTTCTTAACATATATTGTATTATTTGTTTCAGAGGTACAGATCTGTGATGCAACAGTCTTGCACAATTCACAGCGCTCACCATAGCACATATCCTCCCCAATATCTATCACCCAGCCACCCCATCCCTCCCACCCCCCACCACTCCAGCAACACTCAGTTTGTTTCCTGAGATTAAGAATTCCTCATATCAGTGAGATCATATGATACATGTCTTTCTCTGATTGACTTATTTCACTCAGCATAACACACTCCAGTTCCATCCACGTCATTGCAAATGGCAAGATCTCATTCCTTTTGATGGTTGCATAATATTCCATTGTATTTATATACCACATCTTCTTTATCCATTCATCTGTCGATGGACATTTTGGCTCTTTCCACAGTTTGGCTATTGTGGACATTGCTGCTATAAACATCGGGGTGCACATACCCCTTCAGATTAGGGCTAATATATTCTTAATTCTTAGTCTACTATAGCACTATCCTCTTTGCTGCTTCTTTTAATATAAACCCTTTCCTATATTTTCAATCTGACATTACAAAAAAGGTGGTCCTCAGGCTTTTTCATTTAAGGAGAGAATGGAAGCTGCTAGATTTCCTTTAACAGAACATTTCAATTTCATACATAAGCCCAGTGGCCTTGAGTATAAGAGTGAGTCTTAATAAGTCCAATAAAAATTCTGGAGGAAGTTTCTTGAATTCCCTTAGAAAATCAGAAATTAATTAGTAGATCCTAATTCTTAAAAGAATATGCTAAAGGCAGCATTCTCTCTCTCTCTCAATAATCCTATAGTAGCAGAAGCATTTTTGCCTTCTTCATATTTTCTAGAGAGCACCAGCCTGCTCTGCAATGTCCAAAAATCAGAGGAAAATTGGAAGAAATAGGCTGAGAAACTTAAATACATAGCAATTACAATAGCAATAGCTCACATCTGTGTTGTACTTCACAGTTTGTGAAGTGCTTTCGTAAACATTATCTTACATAATCTTAATAAAAGCTCTGATGACAAAGTTTCAATTCCCCTGCTGGTTTACAAGGCTGCTATGGGTTGAATTCTCCCCCACGCCCCCAACAGTCCATATGTTGAAATCCTAACTCCCAGTACCTCAGAATGTGACCTCATTGGAAGATAGGGGTTTAGGGAGGTAATCAAGTTACAATGAGGTCAACAGGGTGAGCTCTAATCCAACATGACTGGTGTCCTTACCAAAAGAAGAAACCTGGGGACAGATGCATACACAAGGGGAAATGCCATGTGATGACAAAGGCAGAGATTGGAGTGACATTTCTACAAGGCAAGGAATGCCAAAGATTGCCAATACAAGAGCTGGGCAGGAGGCAGGGAACAGATCCTCCCTCATGGCCCTCACCAGGACCCAACCCTGCCAACACCGTGATTCTGGCCTTGTAGCATCCAGAACCATGAGACAGTAATTTTCTGTTGTGTAATCTGCGGTTTGTGGTACTTTGTTACAGCAGCCCTTGCAAGCTAATACAAAGGTTCCCCATGATCTGTCCCTCTAGCTCTCTCATCATCACTCATCACTCCATCCAGTGGACTCTACATTCTAACCAACCTGAACATCCTAGTCAGGACTCTGTCTGCAAAGAATCTGCTACCTGTTACTATGATGTTAATTCATAGAAGTAGAATGCTCTGCTCAGCAGGGATCACTACATGTTTCAGAAGACTTGGGGACACATAATCTGTACCTGTTTTTTCCAGTATCATGAGATAGACCAAAAACTCTAGGGACCCTACCTTCATCACACCATTCAGTTTTCTGTTTGGTTCATAGCTGAAAATTGCTAAATTCAAGGGATAGCTTACATCTTTAGCTCCAACAGCTTGGGATACATCTTTTTAAAATGACCTGAAGTGGTCAGAGGGTCAGTTGCTCCAGCCAATGCATGGAGGTGGTGGAGAACAGAAGCACAGCACGTAGCTCCAACAAATGGTTCTCTGCAAGACGTTCTGTGACACTGCTTCTATCTAGAGGTGGGGCCTCCCTCCTCCTCTTGAGTCCGAATGAGTGCTGTGAACATATGACCAACAGAATACAGAATGCTGGTTTCCAGGCCAAGCCTTAAGAGCCTGGAAACCTCCTCTTCTGGCCTGGTATTTTATTCCCACATGCTAATGGGTTGTCTTTCACATCACACTCCAGAGACCATGGTTCTAAAGCAAGAGACAAAGCAAGGAATAAAGAAATCCTTTTTGTGAGCACACAGGTTAACTTGTGGCTGAAGAACTGGATTCATAACCCCTCAGAATGCTGTAAGTGGCAATGAACTGAAAGGTCTTCTTAATATATCGCTCCTCTGAGTTTAAATTTCCTTCTATGGTTCGAGAGAACCAGTGGATGTAGGAAGTACAGATGTTATTTGTCTGCTAAGATGAATGACAATCTCTACCCTAACTTGCAATAAGATGACCATGAATTGGAGTCAGGCATACATAAGTTTGGAATCAGACATACTTCTAAATTGTGTGACCTTGAGCAAGTTGCTTAATCTCTCAGAAATTCTGGTTTCCTTCTTTCTGAACTAGAGATAAAAATATTTTATCTTCAAGGTGGTTGTTGAGTAGTAAATGCAAAATGAATATAAAGTGCCCAGTAATACCAAGGGTGTTCAATAAAGACATCCCTATCATCATCCAGGGGAACAGAGTTCTTCCCTCTCAATCCGTCAAGCCTGATAACACCCTTATGTCTATTCAGCACCCTCACAGGGAAGGGTGATATGGCTAAAATATTCCAGACATACATGATAACATGGCCAGTATTTTTATTAGAATATACACTTTACAAAATGCTCAAGTCATTGTATTCAAAGTACTCTGCTCCTCCAAAGAAGGTTCCTGTCCTAAGGACATCAAGGGTACAGCTGTTCTGTAATCCCGTAGCCATTGCGCTGAAGGAGGAGACTCTGGAACAGATCTCCCCTCCAGGATATAGGACTTGGGCAGGGGGAGGGTGGGGCGGGAGAAACAAACATGGTAGGCAGCTTCTGAGGAAGGCAAAGCCTGTGATGTTATCTCCATTGGCCAAATGGAGAAACTGAGGATTAGAGAGATGAAATGCTCTTCGCTAACCCACCACCGTGCCCCTTGGGAACCTAAGCCAATATCTTTGTGCAGCACGTAACAAGATGGAGATAATTTTATATTACATGTTTCCTTTGGAAAATATCTAGATAAACACCAAGGGTAGAGGTTGGTGTCTAGGGTAGTCCCTAGGTACCCTACCCTACCCAAGGGTAGTCCCCTCAAGGGGACTAGTGAGGCCTGAGTAGAGGTATCTGCTTCTTCGATAAGTGCAGAGGAAATGGATTGGGAGAGGGTGAGGTGGAGCCAAGAAGACACAGACGAGATCTTCTTGAACGATCCCTCCCCACTTCCCCCAAATCACCAATAAGGGCTACTCAAATCAGGAAATGTTATCAGTGGGGTTCTTCTCATATAACCTGATTGGGAAAGAGGCTGTGTTCTGTGGCCAGGCAGGGCCAGGTGAGGCAGGAACTGCTGCACAAACCTGGGAGCTCCAAGGCTGAGCGTCCCCTGAGGAAGGAAGCCCCAGGGCCTCCCAGCTCTCCCATAGACTTTGGGGTGTCACAAGCTGGGGAGTGAGTCAGGCCAGAATAAGCAGCTCTTCAGAGAGTATGAGGCCCCACTGACATGGTGTTGCAAGGGGAGGGGGGTAAAATCAAGCGACAGTCAAGTGTCCTCTGACAATTAGATAAAAGAATATATCTTTATATTCTTATCAGCAAAAGAGACATGCACATATCCATTAAAATCAGCACACATTTCCCAGGGCATTTTCAGATCATCCAGGGATCCCTAGTTCTCAGGTGAAGGTAAGTCATCACACATTTATTTTAACTTCATCACCTTTATATGTCTGGTTTATACTACATTGAATGAATCATGCATTCCATGTTTATTTCGGAAAATCTAAAATTTTGTCCTGAAATCTGACAAAATGAAAACCAAAGCATGTATTATATATGAAATGACTCACAGTTGTTAACAAAAATCAAATACTCCCTAAAATAGATAACTGCAATTTTGTCAGCTATATGAAAACACGAACAACAGCTTTTTCTGCTTTTGTAAGCAAAAGCTTAAGGAAAAATGTGTTCCTCTTTAGTGAAAACTTGAGCTTTGCTTGGTCCCTTATAATCAGAAGGAGGTAGAAAGCAGAACCAGCCAGGCAGATGCCTTACTACTCAACTTACCCACAAGTCAAGCTATTGTAAAAAAGATTTTTATCTCCCCCCAACATTCATTTCATATGTGTTAAGATATTCCCCCAAATATTTAAGTACTTTCTTATTAGTGATAATGACCATCAATAAGAAACGGGCACCTCAGAAGAACTGGACAATGCATAAGCACCCATTTAAAAAAGCATCCTCCCAAACAGGTGGGAAGAAATGATGTATTTCTCTCTGCACCCTGGCCTATAAATGAATGGCTTAAAAGCAAGTTGTGAAGCAGAGTTTAAGAAGCTCCAGAAGTTCTATGATTTTATGTTGTTAAAGGATTTTTTGAAAGATTTTACTTATTTTTTGAGAGAGAGTGAGCATGAGAAGGGGGGAGGGTCACAGGGAGAGGGAGAAGCAGGCTCCCCACCGAGCAGGGAGCCGGAAGCAGGGCTGGATTCAGGACCCCGGGATCATGACCCTAGGCACCGCTAAAGGATGGTTTTTAAATTGAAGACTATGTGAAAGCCCAATAATTTCCTCTAAATAGACATTTACTTACTTTTAAAAGCAATGATTTTATTATAATAATCAAAATGCCTCTGATGAACGACTATACAAATTAATTTCACCTGATTTGAACCATGGGGAGAAAAGGTCAAAATGAAATAATCTCCTTTGCTTTTAACTGCTTTTACTGACAGAAGCCTAAATTACCTCTGCTGGCCTTGAGACCACAGCTCACACAGGCTATGCATCATATTTGTCCATGGTTAGTCTGTGCAGTAGGTCAGAAGACGGCCGCAGCAGCTCCAGCACCAGAGAGAGCAAAGAAGCCAGACCCAGAAACAGGTGCTTCCAAACTAGACACTTTATATGCAAAACTATGCATGGTTAGGAACTATCAGAGTGTTTTAGGCAGTGAATTGCCGGCCAAGGCACTGTTTCTCTTGCCAAGAATGTTCTCAGTAGAAGTACATTGAACAGTGCTAAACCTTCACCGAATGACTGAATTTTCTCCTGGAAGCAGTGCATACCATCAAGGAAGAAAACGGGACCATGACTGGAAGAAAAGAAAGGAAAGAGGACAAAAGGCATGAAAGGGAATGTGGCTACTGGCTCACACAGACATCTAACCCTTAGCGAGGAAGTCAGAAGCTCCTTGGAATAAACAACAAGCAAGAACACCAAACAGATATTGGGCAGATGCTATCTGGGGATGGCATAGGAACTCCAGGTGATGCCAATGCCTGATTAGCTCACCCTGTGAGCTGCTTGCCCATGAGTGGAAGTGGGTTCCTTGGGCCAGCCGTGCTTACTGCCGGGGTTCTCTCTGTGATGACAGTGGGACAACTGAATAGAGTTAGACGTCTTATTCTGATGGTAGGATATGTAGGCTGATGGGAATACAATACACACAGTTATTAATCAGAGGAAGAGAACTGTCCACAAGACTTCACTCATTTCTTCCATGACTTGGTCTAGAGCCTAAATGACCTTGCATCCCTCCTGCCATCACTTCTCCTATGTGGAAGTAATGGTTTCTGGACAATCACTCAAATCAAGCATCTAACGTTTGTAAGGCATCCAGAAATAAAGACTATGCACCAGCGCCATGACAGTCTATCACTGGCCCAGAGAAAAGAAAGCAAACTGTTCTCAGGGAAATACAATTCTGTAAGATGGAGCAGTTACAACACCATAGAAGCTTGGAATTTTTATCCATATCCATTTTCACTTCAGGAAAAACAGTAAGAATAGGATAATATTTTAATAGTAATGTCATTCAAATAAGATCCATTTGGAAAAGCCTAATAAATGAAAGCTTACTATAAGAGAATTAAATTAATAATATTTGTTCAAGGTTCAGAACAATGTATTCCTCACTTCATGAAAGATTTCTCTGTAGTTCTCCATAAAAAGCCAGCTTCTGTAGACATTGAAAGCATGGCTTTACTCTGAAAGTATGATTTACCTGCAAACATTCTGGAATATCTATGGCAGAAAGTGAAGAGGCTGGCCCTTTTCCTAACCCTGCTGGACAGGTTAAATGTTTGTTTTGCCGTCTAGTGTCATAGTTTGCAAAGACAAAGTATCCTAAAATAATCACCCAAAAGATAAGAGTTTGTGTTTAATTCATTCCTAGGGTACTCAGCACTTTTAGAGATGAAGGTCATGAAACCCTCCATAGAATTGTAAAATTCCTGTACTAAGATATATTTTTCCATACTTTAGGTGGTATAATTCTACTCTCTAAGAGGCAATTGCCAGAAATTACTATGGTATATCACATGAACAAAAATTCACAGTAAAATTGTTTTTATGTAGTATATTTTTAAATTTTCCTTTATTCAAAAGTGGTATTCTCAAACTGTCAAACAATATGCATAAAATAATTTGGAGAAATTTGAGAACTGACTGGATATTTGATGATGTTAAAGACTTTAAAACTTAATGGCTTTAAGGTGTGATAATGGTATTGTAATTATACTACCATCAAAGAGTCTTTATCCTCTGGTTATAAATTCCTAATTATCTAGGAATGAAATGATGTGATATCTGACATTTGTTTCAAAAGAACCCAGTATGATGGGGCAGGAGGGAAATGAGTGGGGATTTAGATGAAACAAGACAGCCCCCAGTGTAGTGGAGTGATGTCAGCAAAATGGTGGTATAGAAATTTTTATCCCTTGTCTTCTTTTAGAAACATCAACTTAAACAGCTATCCATTCATGGAAATACTTTCACAAGAGCTAAGTATTCCAGATGAGGGATTACAGTACCTGAGTAAAGCACAGAAATAAGAAAAGATGCATTGAAGAGGGTAGGAAAGAGTTTGCATTTCTCCCATCACCTCCCCCAAGCCCAGGGAGCCCAGAGTGGAGAGAGATCCTGTTCCCATAGGGAAAGGAGACTGAAGTAAGCACCTGACTTCACCACAGAACCCATACCAGTTCCAGGCAAACTCCTGCAGCCCCAGTCTCTCAGCCCACCCCAGCACCAGGCCAGTTCCCATGGAACCAGGCCCTAGGTTCTATGCAGGCTCCTACAACCTGGGCTCACAGCCCACCCCAACACCAGGCTGGTATTCACATACTTAACTTTCAGACCAGATCCTGTGAACCCAGGCTCCCAGCCCACTGTAGCTGCAAGCCAGCCCTGCCAGACCAGGTTCCAGGCCAGTTCCTGCAGCCCCAGGCCCCAGGCAGCTCCCATGAACCCAAGCTCCCAGTTCAACCCAGTGCCAGGCCAGCCCCCACAGACTTAGCCTCTAGACTTGCTCCTGCATACCCAGGCTTCAGACCTTCCTCTATGGCCTTCCTCTATGGACCTCAGGAGGTCCAGGGCTATCTCAGCACTGGGCCAGCCCCATGGAGCCAGGGTCCAGGTGAGCCACACTGGCCCAGGTTCTATCACCATAGATTCAAGCACCTGGCCCACTCCAGTAATTGCAGGTTCCAGGCCTGCCTCCAAGCTTCCAGGTACCAGGCCTGCCCAACCGCTGACCCAGGCATCAGACCTGCCCACCTGAGAACTCCATCAGTAAGCCTACCCACAGACACCACCAGACAGCCCAGTGATTGGTGAAGGGTTTTCCCTACTGAATCCAGTCTGTAAGAACTGGAAGAGGTGCTTACTTCCTCAAACAGAAACCAACACAAGGCCATGAGGATCATGAATAATCAAGAAAACACCAAAGGAAACTAATAAAGCTCTGATGACTGACTCTAAAGAAACAAGGATCTATGAACTGACAAAGAATTCAGAATAATCTTCTTAAAGAAATTGAGTTAACTATAAGAAAACACAGGTAGACCACTAGAAGAAATTAGGTAAACAATGCATGAACAAAATGAGACGTTCAACAAAGAAACAGAAAACATTAAAAAAAAAACTTGAATGGAAATTCTAGAGTTTAAGAATACAATGACTAAACTGAAAAATTCCATAGAAAGCTTCAGTATCAGACTCAACCAAGCAGAATGAATTAGTGAACTAGAAGATAGGTCATTTGAAATCATCTAGTTAGAGGAACAAAAATAAAAAAAATAAAAAAAATAAGGAGAGCCTATATAAATTACAGGATATTATTAAGCAAAACAATCTATACATTATTGGAATCCCAGAAGGCAAAGAGAGGGAGAAAGGGGAAGAAAACTTATTTAAAGAAATAATGAAGGAGAACTTCCCAAATCTGGGAAGGTGTTTGAACATCCATGTTCATGAAGGTAATTAGTCACCCCAAAATTTCAACCCAAAATAATCTTCTCAAATGCACAATTAAAATCAAAGACAAAGTGAAAAATTTTAAAGCACCAAGAGAAAAAAATTCCTCACACATACAGGAATCACTGTAAGGCTATCAGCAGATTTCTCAGCAACAAAGTTAGCCAGAAGAGAGTGGAATGATATTCAAAGTGCTGAAAACAAAACAAAATAAAACAAAACAAAATAAAACAAAACAAAACACCTGCCTACCAATAATACTTTACCTGGCAAAGCTGTCCTTCAGAACTGAAGGAGAGATAGTTTTCCAAAAAAAGTAAAGGATGGAAGAATTCATCACCATGCCTTATAAAAAAAGTTAAAGGTAGTTCTTCAAGCTGAAATAAAAGGATGTTAATCACTATCATGAAAATATAAAACATGCTGGTAAAGGTTACTATATAGTCAAATTCAGAGTGCTCTAATACTGTAAGATTGCAGTGTGTTAACTACTTAATTATAGTGTAAAGGTTAAAGGATGAAAGTGTTAAAGCTAACTGTAGTTATAATCATTTGTTAAAGAATATACAATATAAAAAGAGGTAAACTGATACCAAAAACATAAAATGTGTGAAGCAGAGATATGAAAAATCATCAATTCACAAAGGAAAACAGCAAATAAGTAAGAAAGAAACAAGAGAACGACAAAACAGCCAGAAAACAATTAAGATGTCATTAGTAAGTCCTTATTTATCAATAATTACTTTAAATGTAAATGGATTAAATTCTCCAACCAAAAGGTACAGAGTGACCAGATGGATTAAAAAACAAGGCTCAATTATATGCTGCCTACAAGAGAATCACTTCAGCTTTAAGGACACAGATAGGTTCAAAGTGAAGGGATGAAAAGATATTCCGTGCAAATGGAAACTAAAAGAGAACAAGGGTAGCTATACGTATATCAAGTAAAATTGATTTTAAGCCAAAAAATGGTAATAAGAGACAAAGATACAGATCTGAAGGGAGATATAGACAATAATACCATAACAGTGAAACTGTAGTACCCCACTTTCAACAGTGGATAAATTATCAAGACAGAAAATCAATAAAGAAACATTGGACTTGAACCATACTTTGGGCCAAAATGATCCTAAAAGACATATACAGAGCATTTCATCCAACAGTAGCAAAATACACATTCTTCTCAATACATAGGGAAAATTCTCCAGGATAAATTACATGTTAGATCACAAAACAAGTATTAGCAAATTTAAGAAGATGAGATCACATCAAGTATCTTTTCCAGTCATAATGGCATGCAGTCAATATTATTATCAATAACAGGAGGAAAATTGGAAAATTCACGAACATATGGAATTAAACAACACATTCCTGAGCAACCATTGAGTCAAAGGAGTAATCAAAAAGGGAATCAGAAAATATCTTGAAATAAATTAAAGTGGAAATACATCATACCAAACTGTCTGGGATGCAGCAAAAGCAATTGTAAGAAGGAAGTTTATACTGATAAATGCCTACCTTAAGAACAAAAAAAAGATCTCAAATAAACAACCTAACTTGACATCTTAAAAACTAGAAAAAGAAGAGACTAAACCCAAATTTAGCAGAATAAAGAAAATAACAATGATAAGTGCATAAGTAAATCAAATAGAGAACAGAGAAACAATAGAAAAGGTCAACAAAACTAAGAGCTGGTTTATTGAAAAAAATGAAGAAAATAAACAAACCCTCTGCTAAACTAGGGGAAAAGGGGACTACTCAAGTAAATAAACTCAGAAATGAAAGAGGAGACATTACAAATGATACCACAGAAATACAAAAGATCATAAGAGACCACCAGGAACAGTTACACACCAACAAATTGGAAAACCTAAAAGAAATGGATAAATTCCTAGAAACATGCAACCTATTGAGATTATTCACAAAGAAACAGAAAATCTGAACAGACCAATAACGTCAAGGAGATTGAATCAGTAATCAAAAACTCCCAACAAAGAAAAGCCCAGGTCCAACTGGCTTCACAGGTGAATTCTACCAAATATTTAAAGAATTAATGCCAATTTTAGTACTGTTTGGTCTAGTTCTAGGAAAATGTTGGTATTTTGGTAAGGACTGCATTAAACCTGTAGATTCTGGGTAATATGGACATTTTAACAATATTAGTTATTCCAATCCATAAGTATGGAATATCTTTCCATTTGTTTGTGTGTCACCTTCAATTTCTTTCATCAGTGTTTTATAGTTTTCAGAGTACAGGTCTTTCCCCTCCCTGGCTAAATTTATTTCTAGGTATTTTACTGTTTTGGTGCATTTGGAAATGGGACTGTTTTCTTAATTGCTTTTTCTTCTACTTCATTATTAGTGTAAAGAAATGCTGAAGATTTCTGTATATTAATTTTGTATCCTGTGACTTTACTGAATTCACTTACCAGTTCTAGTAGTTTTTTGGTGGAGACTTTGGAGTTTTCTATCTATAGTATCATGTCATCAGCTAACAGTGAGTTTACTTCACTTACTTTAATTACCAATTTAATTTATTTACTTACCAATTTAGGTGTTTTTTATTTCTTTTTCTTGCCTGGTTGCTGTGGCTAGGACCTCCAATACTACATTGAATAGAAGTAGTGCAAGTAGACATCCTTGTCTTGTTCCTGATCTTAGAGGGAAAAAAAATCTCAGGTTTTCATCATTGAGTATGATGTTAGCTGTAGGTTTTTCATATAGGCCTTTATTACGTTGAGGTATGTTCCTTCTAAACCTTCTTTGTTGAGAGTTTTTATCATGAATGGATGTTGTACTTTGTCAAATGCTTTTTCGGCATCTATTGAGATGATCATATGATTTTTATCCTTTTTCTTATTAATGTGATGTATCATGTTGATTGATTTGCAAATATTAACCCACCCATGCATCCTTGGAATAAATCCCATTTGATCATGGTGAATTAATTTTTTAATGTATTGTTGAATTTAGCTTACTAATATTTTGTTGAGGATTTTTGCATCTATCTTTATTAGAGATATTGACTTGTAGCTTTCTAAATAATACTAAAATTTGCACCGATCCACAAAAGACCTCAAAAAGCCAAAACAATCTCGAGAAAAAGAACAAAGATAGAAGTATCACAACTCCAGATTTCAAGATATACTGCAAAGCTGTAATAATCAAAACAGTATGGTACTGGCAGAAAAATAGACACAGAGATCAAAAAAGTCAAGAATATACAATGGGGAAAAGACAGTCTCTTCAACAAATGGCATTTGGAAACTAGACAGCTTCATGCATAAAAATAAAACTGAACCACTTTCTTAGATCTCAAAATGGATTAAAAACTTAAGTGTGATTAAAAACTAGAAGAAAACACAGGTAGTAATTTCCTTGACATTGGCTATAGAAACATTTTTCTAGATATATCCCCTTAAGCAAGGGAAACAAAAGCATAAGTAAACTATTAAGACTACACCAAAATAAAAAGCTTTTGCACAGCAAATAAAACCATCAACAAAATGACAAGGCAACTTACTGAATGGGAAAAGATATTTGTAAATGAAGTAACTGATAAGTGGTTAATATCCAAAATATATAAGGATGCCTGGGTGGCTCAGTCAGTTAAACGGCTCAGGTCATGATCCTAGGGTCCTGGGACTGAGTCTCACTTTGGGCTCCTTGCTCAGCAGGGAGCCTGCTTCTCCCTCTGCCACCACTCCCCCTGCTTGTGCTCTCTCTCTCTGACAAATAAGTAAAAACCTTAAAAATATATTTTAAAAATGTCCAAAATATATAAAGAACTTATACAACTGAACACTAAAGAAAAAAAATAATCTGATTTAAAAATGGGCAGAGGACCTGGATAGACATTTTTCCAAAGAAGACATACAGATGGCCAACAAACATGAAAAATTGCTCAACATCACTAATCATCAGAAAAATGCAAATCCAAACCACAATGAGATATCACCTTACACCTGTCAGAATGGCTAGAATCAAAAAGACAAGAAATAAGAAGTTATTGGCAAGGACGTGGAGAAAAAGGAACCCTGTACACTGTTGGTGGGAATGCAAATTGGAGCAGCCGCTGTGGAAAACAGGATGGAGTTTCCTCAAAAAATTAAAAATAGAATTACCATATGATCCAGTAATTGCACTACTGGGTATTTACCCAAAAAAACCCACAAAAACATTAACTTGAAAAATATATGCAGCATTTTATGTTTATTGTAGCATTATTTCCAAAAGCCAAAGTATGAAAGCAATCCAAGTATCTAACCATAGATGAATAGACAAAGAAGATGTGGTTTGTAAATATACAATGAAATATTACTCAGCCATAAAAAAAATGAGATCTGGCCACTTGGAACAACATAGATGGAACTAGAGGGTATTATGCTAAGTGAAATAAGTCAGTCAGAGAAAGACAAATACCGTATGATTTCATTCATATGTTGAATTTAAGAAACAAAACAAATGAACAAAGAAAAAATGAAACAAACAGAAAAACACTCTTAAATACAGAGAACAAACTGGTGGTTATGGGAGAGGTGGGTGGGGGGATGGGTGAAATAGTTAAAAAGATTTTAAAAGTACATTTATGATGAGCAATTGTTGAGTCATTACATTAGATACCTGAAACTAATATAACACTGTATGCTAATTATACTTCAATTTTAAAAAGAAGAATTAATGCCAATTATTCTCCAACTTTTCCAAAAAATTGAAGACGGATCACTTCCAAATTCATTTCATGAAGCCAGAATTACCCTGATCCCAAAACTAAATAAGGACACTGTAATAAAAGAACACTATAGGCCAATATTCCTGATGAATATAGATGCAAAAATCCTGAAGAAAAATGTTAGTGAAATGAATTCAACAGCACATTAAAATGATCATAACCATGTTCAAGCGGGATTTATCCATGGAACACAAGGATGGTTCAACATATGCAAATAAGACAATGTGATACACAAAATTAACAGAATGAAAGGTCAAAATCATGTGATCACGTCAAAAGATGCAGAAAAAGCATTTGACAAAATTCAACATCCTTACATAATAAAAACTCTCAACAAATTGGGTATAGAAGAAAGGTACTTCAACATTATAAAGGCCATATATGACAACCCCACAGCTAACATCATACTCTAGGAAGGTTAAAAGCTTTCCCTTTGCAATAAAGAACAAAAGCACCCACTCTCACCTCTCCTACTCAGAATAGCACTGGAAGTCCTAGCCAGAACAATTAGTCAAGAAAAAGAAATAAAAGACATATAAATTGGAAAGGAAGAAGTAAAATTGTCTGTTTGTAGATGACATGATCTTTTATGTAGAAAATCCTAAAGGCTCCACCAAAAACCTGGTGGAATTAATAAACACATTCAGTAAAATTGCAGGATATAAAATCAACATACAAAAATCAGTTGTGTTTTTATACACTAACAACAAACTATCTGAAAAATAAAGAAAACAATCTTATTTAGAGTACCATCAAAAATACTCATATACATATATAAATAATAAATACTTATAAATAAATTTGGCCAAGGAGGTAAAAGATCTGTATACTGAAAATTGTAAGACATTGGTGAAAGAAATTGAAGAAGATATAAATAAATGGAAAGATATCCTTTGTTCATGGGTCAGAAAAATTAATGTTAAAATGTCCATACTGTCCAAAACTATCTATAGATTCAGAGCAATCTCTATCAAAATTTCAATGGCATTTATTCCAGAAATAGAGCAAACAATACTAAAATTTGTATGGAATCACAAAAGACCCTGAACAGCCAAAGCAATTCTGAGAAAGAACAAAGCTGGAGACATCACACTTCCTGATTTCAAATTATATTACAAAGCTATAGTAATCAAAGCAGAATGATATTGGCATAAAAACAGACACACAGACCAATAGAACAGAAATAAACCCATGCACATACGATCAACTATGTTTGACAAGAGAGCCAGGAATACTCAATCAATCAATACTCTTTGATAAATAGTGATGAGAAAACTGGATTCTCACATTCAAGAGAATGAAATTGGAATCCTATCCTACACCACACATAAAAACTAACTCGAGGTTCTAGAGGGGAGGGGGGTGGGAGGATGGGTTAGCCTGGTGATGGGTATTAAAGAGGGCACGTTCTGCATGAAGCAGTGGGTGTTATATGCAAATAATGAATCATGGAACACTACATCAAAAACTAATGATGTAATGTATGGTGATTAACATAACATAAAAAAAAAACTAACTCGAAATGTCTTAAAGACTTAAATGCAAGACCTAAAATCAAAGGAAACAAAAACACTAACTTGAAGAGATATATGCACCTCTATGTTCATTGCAGCATTATTTATAAGAGCCAAGACATAGAAGCAATCTAGGTGTCCATGGACAGATGAATGGATAAAGAATAAACACACACACACACACACACATTATTCAGCCATAAAAAGAAGGAAATTCTGCCTTTTGCAACAACATGGATGGAACTTGAGGGCATCATGTTCAGTGAAATAAGTCAGATAGAGAAAGACAAATACTGTATGATCTCATTTATATGTGAAATCTAAAAAAGCCAAACTCATAGCAAGGGAGAGTAGAGTGGTGGATGCCAGCAGCTGGGGGTTGGGGAAACAAGATGTTCATCAAACTTACACCTACGACATGAATAAGTTCTGGGGATATAATGCTCAGCATGGTAACTATAGTTAACAATACTGTATTACGTGCTTGACTTTTAAATCTTAACTTTTCTTACCCCCCGACACACACACACACACACACACAAGAAAATAATAATTATGTGACATGATGGAGGTGTTAACTAACCTTATTAGGGTAGTCATTTCACAATATATGCATATATCACATTGCACATGTTAAACCTACACAATATTAAAAGCTAGAAAAAAAAACAATAAAAAATTTTAAAAAACAGTCCATGTATAATTATAGAGGTTGGATGATATATATATGGAGGTTTATGATACTATTCTGTCCATTTCTGCATATGTTTGAACTTTTCAGGCTGCAAAGTTTTTAAAAGCAGCATTCAAAGATTTGTTTATTGTCCCATGACCGGCTCTCTGCTCAGCGTGGAGTCTGCTTCTCCCTCTCCCTCTGCCTGCCACTCCATCTACTTGTGCTCTCTCTCTCACTCTCTCGCTCTCTCTGTCAAATAAATAAATAAAATCTTTATAAAAAAGATTTGATTATTATTATGAGCAGAAGTCATAATATTATTATTAGCTTAAGGATGTCTACATCAATAAAGCAAATTAACCAGGACCTTTGAAAGAAAGCTATGCATCAAGAGATTTACAGATGTATCAAGCAGTCCTTTCTCCCTCATTTTACTTGGTAATACGATGAGAAAATATCACTTATTCTTTAAAAATGAGCTATTTTCACCCTGGAGTACCTGGGTGGCTCAGTCAGTTAAGCATCTCAGCTCAGGTCTTGATCTCAGAGTCATGAGTTCAAGCCCCATGTTGGGCTCCACTCTGGGCATGGAGCCTACTTTAAAAATAAATAAATAAATAAATAAAAATAAAAATGAGCTATTTTCACCCCCAAAATTTCTGCATAAAATTTACTACAAATATCACCAATATGATCACTTACTGACAACTTAGTAAATGTTAGAGAAATAGATGCTTTAGCATTTATAACTGAAGTTGGCCATTTTTCAGTAATGAGATTCAGGGTCACCGCAGTTATGAAAGCTTAAAATATCAAATGCAATCTCGAAAGTTTTAAAAATTCTACCTTGCCAGTCACATTATATTTTGATAGCATTTACTGAGTTCTTATGACGGTCTGTCTAGGTACCTTGCTGAGGGGCTTTATCCACTTTATCTCATTGAATCCTCCGAGTCTGTGATATGGACACTATTTTTTTTAACCAAAGAGAAAAACAAAGTTGCATTTTACTTCATTGACTGATAGTTAGTTGCAAAGCAAATTCAAATTTTGTCTTCAATATTGTGCCACAGTGATTTAAAGAATATGCACAATGTGGGGCGCCTGGGTGGCTCAGATGGTTAAGCGTCTGCCTTCGGGTCAGGTCATGATCCCAGGGTCCTGGGATCGAGCCCCACATCGGGCTTTCTGCTCCACGGGAAGCCTGCTTCTTCCTCTCTCATTCCTCCTGCTTGTGTTCCCTCTCTCGCTGTGTCTCTCTCTGTCAAATAAATAAATACAATCCTAAAAAAAAGAATTAAAAAAAATATGCACAATGTACCTCTTTCCAACTAAAAAACAAAACCCGAGATTTTTAAAAATATGCACTCTGCTTAGAAAGGTACTAAGATTCATTTAAAATATGTGTTTAGGGGCACCTGGGTGGCTCAGTCGGCTAAGCGTCTGTTTCCGGCTCAGGTCATGATCCCAGGGTCCTGGGACTCAGCCTCACATATGGCTCCCTGCTCAGTGAGGAGCCTGCTCATGCTTGGCTCTCTCTCTGTCAAATAAATAAATAAAATCTTTAAAATGAAATAAAAATAAAATAAAATATGTGTTTATATGTAACAACATGCAAGTGTTCATATGACGGCTTAGCAAAGATGCTAGGGAATTTTTTTTTTAATACAGACACTATTGTCATGCCGATTGTGCAGGTAGGAAAACTGAGCCTTAGAAAGTTTAAGTAAACTTACCTAATGTCTTTCAGAGGTTGAGAAGTTCAGCTCAGAGAGGAATGAAAAAATGTCAGATTCCAGAGCCTGCATTCAAAGGAGATTCTGAACCATATGTCTACATAAAAAGGAGAAGCTAAGAAATGGCAGTTTTCTGTTGCAGGTGATCAGTGTACTGTGTGATCCCAGATGACTCACACAGTGGTCTGCTTCAGAAATCAAGATACAAAAGTTTAATCACCAAAGATTATAAACAAAAGTCACCAACACTGGTAAGAGTCACAAAGGTCTAATTTTGATGACTTAATAACTAGGTCCAGTGTAATAAAATACCAAAAAAAAAGAATAAAATTTAAGTAATTCCTCCTTTCTCTTATAAATTTATTTGGCAATCAGAGGGAGGGAAATAGAAAACAACAAGTCTTTCTCATTTGGTCTCTGTAAGAGTTTTACTGAGAATTAGAGAGATGTAAAAAGAACTTTGCATTTTATTGGTAATGAGAGCTCACTTACCCCCTCACTCTGTAAAGAAATTTATCAAAAGTAGCCCCCTGTGACCTGCAGCTCATCTCTTTCATGCCATTGTGTTCTATGGTCATCTGCAGCCTCAAGTTAAAGGACCTTGAGAATTGTAATAACAATTCACTCAGCTTTATCAAAGATGTGCCTCTGATTGTTCAGTTATGAAACAGCATAATTTGGGTGTTTTGTGTTATGTTCTTGGTGGTTTCTCCCTGTCCCTGTCCTGCCCTACCTGACAGAGTTGGCTGGCAAGTGCTGCACGTGGTTAATTAGCCATGTAAATGAGAGCTGTAAGGGAAGCACTGTCCCCAAAATATGTACACATAATCATGCTCAACAAATCCTATCAAAATCCCATCAGAAAGCAAATCATTTGTCACCTGACCTGTCATTAATTAATTGAAAGCTCCGCATGGGGGAGGGGGGAAGTTGGGAGCAAAGGATAACGTCATGATAGACACCCAACAGAAGAACTAGCAGATCCCTACAAAGCCTTAGTAGGAAAATTTAGGGCTAAACTTCAGGTGTTAGGAAAGGAAACAGCACTGGATGGGGATTTAAAACCCTGAGCTGTATGTAGATGGATCTCACTCTAGCTGCAAAAACTGAGTGACCTTGGGCAAGGTGCTTTCTCCATCTGGAACTCGGTGGGTGGCTTTCTCAGTGAGCTGAGGCCTGTGAATTCCATGAGGAATTCCGGCACAGATTTTCCATATTTCTCCCATCAGGCTATCTACAAGTGGTGAGGATCTTAATTTTTCCTCAAATAGCCAACGATGTTTAAAAGAGGATTTACCAGTGACAAAATCCTAAACACAAGTTAACTAACTTTTCACAAATTTCTGTCCTAAAGAATATACTCCAGAAGGAATGAATTATAGTAGATTAACATTTTAAAAATCATTGCTTCACCAATTAGTTTAGAAGCAAAATATCAGTCAAGGAAGGCTATTTCTGCTCCAGAAAATACAATATGTATATGGCACATTGAACATGGAGCATGGGCAACATGATGGATTCTGGTTTGGTTGCTTTGGTTTTCTCACAGCTCCTTACAATATTGCTTTTTATCACCTCTGAGCCTCTGAATGTGCTGTTCCTTCTGTCCCAGAGCATTCCCTCTCAATGGGGTGTCTTCCAGGATCCTTCCTTGACGCTCAAGATTGGGTTATGTGCCCTCGCGCAAGCTTCTAAACACTCGTGTTTACCACTCTCTTTACCTGCATGGCCCAGAATTGTGTGGCCCTGCTTGCTTCTCCTGACCCTCCCATGACAGTATTATATCCCCAACATTCAGCCTAGTAGCAGACACAGCAGCAGGTAACTCGGAATTATTGAAAGCTGAATAACATAAATCTCTTAGAATCTCATATACTCTCATTCTATTGTCAAGCAAGAGGATTTTCCATTTATCAAGTCCTGTATTTAAACTGCCTCCAGGGAATCAATGTGATTGTTGAACATTTAGCAATATGAGATAATACATGATAATTGGGAAATTGTTTTCTTTCCTAACATTTAAAAAATATATTGAACTTCCCCTTTTACTGTCTCTTATACAACTGCTTATAATACAAAATGATTCAGGAATCTACTTCAGATTTTTAAAATGTTACTAGAAAGAAAAAGATCATGCTATTAAATGTTAAGACTTTAAATGTCTATAAAACAAAACATTTTTCCTTTCTCATTGTCATACTCAATCTCCTCTATCCAGGACCTGTGAGTGGCACACAAACATAGCTGTCATGACCATTTAAGGTTAAACTTTGATGGTTGGTAAAGTATTCTTTATTTATTGATTTATTTATTTTTAGGAACTCAGGCTTCTGAGCAGCACGAGCAGAAAGTGCAATGCCATGTGATCAGCTGTGGTCCCATTTCAGTCTCTATCTGGGTTTGCTGCACCTGCTGATCTCAGCACCCCATTTAGCCTTTGGTTTACTCTGGCTAAAGAATTTCCAATCGTCCGTTAGGCAACAAGGCTATGAAAACTCTGTCACCTCCAACACTTGGGAGCTCCCCTCCTAGTCCTCAGGTTTGGTGCATGTAACAAGGCTGGAGTTAAAATAGTCACCTATCACATTTGGACTACTATTCTTTTGGTTACTTCTGATTATATTTTTAAGATTTTGGAGGGGTGAAAATGGTATCTGGTGGTCACCATAGCAGCAGAAAAGCCAAGACGAGAGAATAATACATGTTTAATTTGTAGGATTTGTGGCAACAGTGGTATGCCCATCCTCCTTGTGAGCCATCAAAACGGAGTTGTTTGGCCAAACAGAATTCATCGCAGTCCCCATATACTCCTCTCCACTCTTCACTTTACCTGGAATGTTCCCCTCCTCATCCTCACACACCCCAAAACCTTGACACTTACCCACTTTCTCTGAATCCTCCCCGTCCTCAAGGCCCAAGTAAGTTTGTTTTTCCCTTCCCAGAGCCTTTCAGCTAGGTGGAATTTATTCCTCCTCTGAAGTCCCAAAATAACAGTTAGAAGAAGAATTTTAACTGTTCTTCTGTTTGCTCATTTATTTATTCATTCAGTAGACTTTTACAGAAGGCCTTATTGCCCCAGACAATTCTCACCCCTTGCTTTGCAGTTCTGTGTAGACTCGTGTTTTAATCACCCTCACTAAAGAGAAAGTTCCTCGGGGGCAAGTTTCGTGTCTGATTTAGTTTTATATCCCAGAAACATTTTTGGTGTGGGCACTGTTGGTTGCCTACCCAGCATCAGTTTCCTCATTCCAACAGAACTCCAGTGTTGGTTAGGTATCCCCCTCACCTGTACCGATCTCAAGAAGTGGTTCATACTGTTACAGGTTCCTTTTCCTACCCCCCCACCCCTTCGAACAAGGAATCCAGAGAAATGGCCTTATTCTTGGTAGATCTTTGGTTCAGATTTTCAATGACTTTTCCAAAGTCTCCAAATCTAACTAGGCTCAACTTCTTCACAAGATAACTGAAGCCTTGAGGTTGAGTAGCATGTCCAAGTGCAGAAACCAAGTGGCAGAGAGGAGCTAAAGCCAGGTACGTGTATGTGTGTGTGTGTGTGTGTGTGTGTGTGTGTGTGTGTGTGTGTTTGCATATATGTATATATGTGTATATATTTTTAAAATTTAAATTCCAAACTATGAAAAACAAAAATAGATTAACATTTCCAGACAGTTTCTGCCCTGAAAGAGCCCGCAGTCTAGCTGGGGGAAGCAAACATGTTCTCAATTACAAAACTCTTTGGCACATGTAGGCCCAGCACACAGAGTGGGAGGGGGGATCCTGATCAGTGGGCAAGGGAGTAGGCTCTGGAACAGTTTCACAGAACAAGTCATTCTGGAGGTGAGTCCTGAAAGGTGAGTTAGTCAGATGAATAGGGGAAGGAGGAATATTCCAGGCAAGGGGTCTAGGGCCCTCCCTATGGTATCAAGGGGTGCAGCCGGGGAAGAGGGCCGCCTGGTGTGCGGCTATGCCGGAGAGTGCCAGAAGGGGAGCTTCCAGAAAAAGCATTCTGGTCACAAAGGGCCTTTCATATCAGACTAAGTAGTTGTTAATTTATCTTACAGGTGATAAAAGGCCTTAATGAATTTTAAGTAGGGGAATAATTATATTTTCATTTTAGAAAGATCACTCTGATAGCAGTTGGAAGAATAGACTGAGGGGCACAAGCCCAGAGACAGTGAGATTCCTTATAAAGTGCCTTTTTGTTTTGAAAATACAGGCAAGAAATAATGGAGGCAATGGAATATAAAAAAGAGAACAGGTTTGTCGGTTAAGAGATTGGATTTTTAAAACTTGGTCACATAAACAAGGATCGTAAGTTCATATTTTTCCTATCGGGTATGTTTTATTTATTTTTTTACTGTTTCTTTGAAATAAATATTTTCTGTTCACATAAGCGATTATCTGGAGTGAAGAGAAAAACTATGAAAACCCTAGAAAGCACATACATATAAAAGGTTGTAATACAATATTAATACTCAATACACAGTAGAACTTTTCAAGGAGAGGGTAAACATAAAATAAGTGTGTTGACAATTATTCAGTACAAAGGGTTCATCTTGGAACTTGCAGTCAATTTAACTTCTAGTTAAGTATCTACTAGTCACATGGCCTTGACCGAAAACATTCACCCTCAGTAAGCTTTATGTGATAATGTCCTGTATATGCCACACTGCAGGCTATTTATAATGGCTAGCTTAAGGAGATACCTATGCTGGTAAAGTGGTGGAGTTGCCATCCTGATTAATTTCAGATGAAAAGAAGAGAAGGAGGAAGAGAAAGTGGGACTCGTATTTTTGCAGGAGGAGAAACTGTGATTTTTTTTTTTTTTTTTTTTTACCAGAAGAATGTAAACACCAGGCAAATGTGATTTGCTGGCCTACCTCTGTAGGCTCTAGAAGTCCCAGATAGTGTTTACTAATTCTAGTGATCCTGAACATTACATTTGACCAAAGGGAAAGACAAGAAGTCATCATGTCTTTCATGTCCAAAAACCAAAAGGAGACATATAGCAGGAAAGTCATGGTATGAAACATTCTTTCTACAAACAGACATGAATATTAATTGCAGCGGTATTCATAATGGTAAAAAACTGGGGTCCGAATTTATCAACGGCACGATGGATAAACATTATTGTATACTCACACACTGAACTATCATTCAACAGGTACACAGACATGAATTTGAGGCTTGTGTATCATGAGAGACAGAACATATCAAGAGACAATGGCCAAACCATATATAAAAATAGATCTCTGACCAACAACCCAGCTAAACAACCCCTTATCTCCTATAAACAACCCAGGAAGCCAGTCTGCTTTAAGTCAGACTTTCAGGAAGCCAGACTGCTAACAACAGGGACCATCCACAAGGCTGCACAATAATTTCTATAACAATCAGCCCATGATGGCCAGGACTTGATTAATAACTTTTCTAATTTCTGTCTTGCTTACCACTTAGGACCAACCAAAGAAAGCCAAATATACACCTCTACCCAATCACAGAGGGTGCCCCACTACTACTCAGCCCACCTACACTTTCCCCCCTGCCAACAGTTTCCAATCGGGGCATACCTGAACTCTCTTTTCCTAGGATAAAAATGTAATATTTTACTTAACACAAACACAGTATCTGAAGCAAATCTAGCAAAATGCCACGTTTTGACAAAGCTGGATTATGGGCTGATGGTTATTCCATTTTTCTCTATACTTTTTCTTGTGCTTAAATCTTTAATGATACTAAAAAGCAATTGTAATGGTAACTCTCCCAGTCATGAAGTGAAAATATTTCTCATGCAGGAATTGATGCTTCTACTTGCCACAGATATATCCTTAGTTAATATTTGGTAGTTGGTGACTTTTAAAGACAGAAAGCAAGTATTTTCTGTAATTCAACTTTTTCCCACCCTACAAGGATGGTGAGATATTTACAGTTGCTCTCTCTTATTTTTCTTTTTCTTGCCTTTATTTCCTTTTAGTGAATGCATGAGCCTTCATACGACTTCTTGTGATTTCATCACTCAGTTCCTCAACCATATATGTCCCTTATGCATTTTGTTTCTTTCTTTTTAATTCATAGCTTTCTTTTTCCCAAATGTAAGAACAGTAGGTTCACTGAAGAAATTTTGGAAAATATAGGACATCCTATAAAGGAAAAGAAAAGTTTTTTGTCATTCTATTCAGTGTACATACTAGTAATTCCAATGTATTTTTCCTAGTAATTTTATCTATACATCTTAAAATATAAGTAGGTCTTTAGAGTTTATGAATATTAATATTTTATTGAGATACTAGCCCCAAGTAATGTCTATATCCAAATATGCCCCTTGTGGTGTATATAACTGTCACCTGGAAGAAGAGCCTAACATAAGAGAATATTATGAATAAGTATATGAAATAAATGTGTGAATAAAGCAATAATGAGCTAAGCACAGGAATATCATCATCTACATTCTCCTAGGTAAAAAGTTTTAAATGTATAAACATTTATTTATGTGTACTTAATACGTATATAAAGATGATATTCCTGTTATATATATATATATATATATATATAGGGGGAACCCAATAGTTCCCCAAAGTTCATATCTTTCACATTGACTAAATTCCTTAAAGAATCAAGTTATAAACCACACTATTACCAGGACCTTTTAGAAAAGAATCTGAAGAATCAGACTCATCCTCAAGCTTGCTGTCAGGGACTGCTATATCAAGGAGACATGATTTAGATTCAGGCTCCAAAGGAAACCAGATTATCATCTTCAGTGGTCTCTCTTAAGAATCTGGGCACTGATCCAATGTAATTCCTCTACTTAATATTTGATTCTTTTCCGAACATGGCCTGCCCTATAATTTTAAAAGAAATCATTAGAGATCTTTACCTGACTCAGTGAAAGTCATTTTGGTTCAATGTTACTTTCATAACATTATCTGATATGTCTGAGGGATAATTATGTTTTATAGTTATAGAAGCTAACAGGGCTACAACATAAAATGGTTTAAATTAAGACTATATAAAATACAGAGAGAAGCCACTGATCAGTGGGAAAAAGTCTGTGATGGAAATGCCTTGCATCAATTCTATCAGTTACATCAAAGGAAGAAAATGCAGATATACCCTATTTTCATGGAATACTTATAGAGAGTTATTTTAATCACACTGAAGCTCCATATAATATGAAATACTAGCATGATCTAAAATGTTAAGTCTGTCAAAAAGTTAAGCTGAAAATCTTGAATTAACTCAAGCATTTATAGTCTGTTTCGTCAAAGTGATCATTAATGTTGGCCAACCCTCACACACAACAACATAGATATGGTTTAAGGAACGAGGAAGGATGAAGGTCTGGGTGGAGCGCTGACCTCTCCCCGAGTATGTGCTCCATACTGCTCACTGACTGCATCACTCCTGCCCCTGCATGTCTTAGCGACACCTCCAACTCGGGGTTCCTGAAACTGAACTCGTATATGTCCCCCTAAACCTCCTCTGTTTTCCAATTTCCACCAATGGCACTGCCATCCTTGCAGTTTCCCGGACAACAACAAAAATAGGCCCTCTCAATCCCCCCTGAGTGCTGTTTTTCTAACAGCCCGACTCCCATTCTGTCAGTCCACCCATAAACCTATTAATCTATCCGCAAAGCTCACTGATTCCACCTCATAAATGTCCCTTAAACCCAGAATCTCCGCATCATCATACCTTCACATTCCCGGCCTCTCCCACAGCCTTTCCTCAGTTCCTCCTCATCGGTGAGCTAATCAACGGCAACAGCTTCTAATCGGCTCATTGCCTGAAGGTCTACGCCATCCACACCTCACCCTGACTCCAGGGTTGTCTTTTACAAAAATTTATCTTCTTAAAAATGTCTGTGGACTCCCTGCTGCTACTCAGCATGATACAGAAGATTTTCATCATTTTGCAGCGCTCTATCTTATCAGCTTCATATTCTGCAAGAAGCCTGCTCTTCCTACTTGCCGGCCTAGGCAAGAGCAGAAATGGGGGCCCATATACCATAGGTATGAAGATTAAAACTTATAAATCAAATTTATAAACTGTTAAATATGCTCAAAGCTCCTATCTTAACAAACATAACTGCTTAAAGGACTTGGAGACCAGGGGGGTGGGATATAGAATGCTTGAAGTCCTCACATGAAAAAGAGTCTTGCATGGAAAAGAGCAGCATAGGAATACTCTGGGCCCTCAGTCTGCACCCCATCACTTCATTCCCCTTTGCTTCCACTCCTGGGTTCCCTTCATGAACGATCTTGTGGGCAGGGTGTGGACACCCCTGGCTGATGTCAGAGCTCAACCACACACCCCTGAAAACAGCCACCTAGGCCTAGAGAGGCTTACATCCACCGTACATTCCCACCCACAGGAGAACTGCCAGTAGAGGTCTACACAGACCTTGGAAGTGAGCATGGGGGCTGTCTAAGCAGGACATCCTGGGGTACCCAGTACCTGGAGCATAGGGAGCATGCTCCAGGTTGGCAGGTTACCCCAAGCCCCATGAACCTCTTGCCAGAGTAACACCCTCTAAAGTGCAAGACCTAAATCAAGGAAGGGTGCCTGTCACCTAATTATAAGGGCAGTGCCCTTCTCCAGCACACACCACACACCAGCAACATGGAATGCCTCTTGATTCCTGGAATATAGCAAGTCCTTTCACTTCTTCCTGTCTGGACAAGCTGTATGTGAAGTCTTTTCCCAAGGAAGTTAGAAACATTTTGTGGTTCTTTTTTTATATATTCTGACTCTCCTCTTCCCTACTAGACTCCCAGGCCTTGCCTGTTCCCTCCTCTTTGAATCTCCCCAGCCTACCAAAATGCCTGGTACACAGCACCCTTGGTAACAGTTTAATGAATGAAAGAGGAAATTAATGAATGAATTGATCAATTATGTCCCTATCTCAGCCCATCCTTGTTGCTTGCCTCCTTAATTTCCATTCTCATATTTGGATTTCTGAATCCATCTGGGGTTCCAGAAGGCAAAAATAAAACTGCACTACACTGATGGGAGTGAAACAGGCTGTTTACAAGAAGACACGGAGGAAAGGGAAACTAGAAAGTAAATTAGGGCTCTAGTTCCAAAAGTATGAAGAACTCACGAGGGTGTGTCTTCTTGGTTGTACATAAAGAAAGTTAGAAGGCGGCTACTTGTATACCAGAGATGAGTTTCTGAAGAATTATATTGTCACCACAGATAATTGTTAATTATCTTAAATGATTAATTCTAGAATGGGGCAGCGTGAAAAGATTGCTTTCATTCTTTTATGAATTCTTGCAGAATTCTTTTCTGCAATATCCCTAAATAGTTTGTAGAATGTCCATTCTAAATTAGCACTGTGGCATGGCACGATATGGTGGTGTGTGGCCTTCTACCCAGAGTAGTATGTTTCTACACCTAGAAAACGAGAATAATAGTGGTACATTCCTACCTACCTCAGAGGGTTAGTGTGAGAATTAAAAGAATCAATGCAAAGCAAGGGCTTAGAACGATGCCAGGTGCTCATAAATGTTAGCTAATCTTTTCCTCCTGTTCTTCCTTTGTTTCTTCTTATCCTCTTCCACCTCCTGATTACTATTATTCACATTCCATTTCAGTGGTATTGACTTTTAAGTACATTTCCAACACTGACCCTGATACCGCCACTTAATGGGTGTTTAACATTGTTTTAGAATATAAAAAAGATTTTAAGTTAGAAATAACCATGGACATTAAGATGAAAGCACATCAGTCATTAAAATCATCATTAGAGATTCTGATGCATGTAAAGAAATTTGTGATTGAGGATATACTTGCCGAGGATGGTGGATATTTCTGTTACCACATAAGGTAGAGAGCATTCACTGTGTCAATGGCAGAAATACGTTATGATTCACTTTGCCAGCCAACTTTGAAATTATACAATTTAGATTACTTTTAAATTTGGCATATTTTGGTTTTTTTCAAATTTTACACATAAAATGAGACTCTGCTAATATTTACTAACATTTAAATCACACTTTTTAAATTCACATAGTTTAAAATTCATAAAATTTGACAGATTGTATATTTCTAAAAGCTTTCTTAAATTTTCAACACTTGGGCTACTCTGCCAAGTTTTACGCTGTAGAAGGAAAAAAGACAAATTGCAAAGGAACGGAGAGAATATGAAGGAAAAGAGGAAACAATTGTGACAGAAACAGGCCAGTCATGGACTGCGGCTGTGTCTTCTACAGCTGGACTCCAGTCTCAGTTTTCTTTGCACTTGACTGAATTCTGGCTAAGGAAATGTGAGTCAGAAATTATGTGTGCCTCTTGCAAGCCCGGTCCTGGAACACATGCAATCCTTTGAGCCCTCTCCTCTTTCATGATAACATGACCACAAGAAGAGAAAAAGCAGAGTCTCCAAATCACTACTTGGAAGGGTACTATCCGCTAATCAGGAACACACACTATGTGACTGAGAAATAAACTTTATCTTGTTCAGCCCTTAAGATTTTCAATTTTACCTTTTGTACAGTGGTCAGGCTTGCCATATATAGCATAAACATTACAAAGTATCATCAAGAAGCACCATTACCCTCGATGCACAAATTAATGGCCCGAAGTAGAGTAATATGATTTGGAGGATTTGGTAGTAAAACATATATTTTTCCAACTCTATCTTATTCATGCTAATATTAAAAGTTTGCTTGCATTTCCTAAACCAAAACCTCTAGCACAAGGAAGCGGTTCAAAAGCACCCTATATGAAGAGGAAGAACAACTAAGTTCTGCAATTCACTGCAGAAACTCTACAAATTGGGTAATTTGAATTAGAAGAGAGCTTTGTTCAACCTGTACTACATAGGAGGCAAAACTACGTCTTTGGAAACCATCCCTGGAGTAGATCTAACAGTGGCTTAAGAGAAACCATTATCATACGGGCTGGCATCCTTACAATAATACTTCAGCTCTTACGGAGTACAGTTCCTTAGAACTTTGAAAAACTCAAGGACTTCTATCAAGGCGATGAAAGGAGAGAAAGGCTGATCACCAAAAGAACGCTGGGTTGATAATATGCTAATTTATGCTGTCATATTAAGGAAGTGACTCAAACTTGACTAGAAGTACCTTGAATGTGTAGCACTAGTATTGCCAGTCATAAAAAGGTGACTTGTGTTCTATAACCAGTATATTCCTTAATCCCATCAGGCTTCCCACTCCACTGAGTTCCACGACACTGGAAAAACAGATGGGCTCTTGGAAAACTCTGGAGACACACAATAGGCAATCTATGCACAGAAGCTAGTCCTGTCTTTCCATTTGTTTGGGGAAATTGGGAAGACCCGTGCATCATGGAGATTCTAGAGGATCTAGATTGACTCAGTGGTGAATAAGGAAAACCACTATCATTTTCTCAAAAAGATCATTGGAAACTGACTTTTTTTTTAAACATAGTTACAATTTCTTTTCTTGAAATAAGAACTTTTTAGATCTCTTCTCTTAGAAACTTTTTAGATTGGTGCTTCAATACAGTAACTTTCTTTTAGAAAATAACATTTTTGATTGCTGATTAAATATAACTTTCTTCAAAGGGTCTTCTCCATCCTTGAAGGCTAATGTAGCAATATTTTGCTCTTGTTCTTGAAGTGATATGTCACCCACTCCTGTCTTTTTCCCTTCCATCATCACATCTGAACTCATTGAATGTTGCCTACTAGTGAGTTGTTGGTGAAAATTAAGCTTAGATGAAAGGATCTTTGAAACAATCATAAACAATGTGAAACTCAACTCAATTTAACTCAACTGCAACCTGAACGAGGAAGATAGCAAGTATCACGACTCTCCCAGCATGTAACTATTTGAGAAACGGGATTTGCAAATTTTAGTACAGCCTCTGGCACAGAGTTTGGAGCACAATGAGAAAGATGGCTCTGTCTCTACCATACGTCATTAACAATAGTGGAAACCACACAGCAGGTTCCCCATGCATGATGTTAGAATAGTTCTCCCCAGTCTCCAAAGGGTTTTTAATCTTCTCAGAATCAAAATTATCTTCACTTACTTGCCATTGTACATGGGGAGGAAAAGAAGCATTGATTGATTACCAGTTAATTAAGTCTGATTACCCATTTTGGTTTCTGAAAATATAAATGCCTATAATTAATTTTGAGTTTAAAGGGAGCCAAGCTCCCATGGCATGCACTGATTGCATATGTCAGAGCCAAATGTGCTCTGGTGTTCTGAATAGAGCTTCTTAGACTCCAAAGTCATTAAAGCAAAACCTGTGAGAGAGCTGGGATGAAAGAATGATGTAGAAGTAATCAATCCCACTCCTTTGATAAAACACACTTGCTGGCTCACCTCCTTCTCCATTACCCTCAGTCCTGACCAGACTTGAAATTCTGTGGGAATGGGGGTTTATGCATTGTTCAGCTGAGGATACCCAGCCCTAAGCAGTGGGTACCACGCAGTGTAGGGATCAGTGCTCACTGACCTCTCTGGGCTGGGTCTGGACGATTGTTTGCTGTAGTTCTGTGTGACTCCAGAAATTTCAGGCAAACCTGCACCACCTTCAGCTCCAGCAAGTTCAACCCAGAACAGCCCAGGGGCAAGTCAATGATCCTTGAATTACCCCATTTCTGGGCTATAGTAACTAGTAAAGAGACATGTTCAGGTATTTTTTTTCAACCCTTCATCTCTTGTGATACTGAGCACAGTGAAAGTCAACGGCTGTGTTAAAAAATCAGGACCAATTTTCCCTATAGTCTTAAAATGGCAGCTTATGCTTTCCTTACACAGAGTTCACAAATATACCTTTGTTCCGGAACAATAAAAATCAAAGTATCTTTCGGTAGACAGGAGTAGTCCAAGAAACTTTACTCATAGATTCAACAAATATTTACGGAGCACTAAATATGTGCCTGAGACCATCCTAAGAGCCAAAAACACAACCATGAGCAAAACCAGGTTTGATCCTTGCCCTCGCCTGGCTTTTGGTCTAATAAGAGAGGCAAGCATTAAACAAATAAGCAGGGAGAAAACTATGTAATTGCCAACAGTGGCAAGTGCTCTGAAATTCAAGAATAGACGTAAGGTGTTGATGAAGGAATGAAATAGAGATACTTAATTTAGATTGAGGTTTCTGGGGAATGTTCTTTGAGGAAGTGACATGTAAGATGAGCAGGTGTTAGCGGGTAAAGAATCAGAAGTACGAGGGGAGAAAAAACATGAGAGACTCTTAACTAGAGAAAACAAACTGAGGGTTGCTGGAGGGGAGGTGGGTGGGGGGATGGGGTAACTGGGTGATGGGCGTTAAGGAGGGCACGTGATGTGATGAACACTGGGTGTTATAGACAACTGATAAAGTATCGAACACCACATCTGAAACTAATGATGTACTATATGTTGGCTAAATGAATTTAAATAAAAATAAAAAGAAGTCTGAGCACAGATGTCAAGTCCCTGAGGCAGGAAGGAGGCTGGTGCTCATGAGGCTCCAGCTTCCATCCACCTTTCCCAGCATCGAGGAACTTGGCTGCTTTTATCCCCATCACCCCCTGCACTTCCAGCCTTTCCTTCTCTTCTTCCTTTTGGTGTGCACACAATCTGTCTTCTCCCTCCCACCATCCATCCACACCCTAACAGTTCCCTGTGGCCCCTACCTGAGAACTCCAACGGGCACTTTTGATCTGTCGACAGTAGTTTGCCCCCTTCCTCTTGACACTTTTGGACACTTCCTCATATCTTGGATTCAGTAATAATGTTTTCTCCTGCTTTTAATTACCTATTGAGACACCATTACTTTTGTCTGTCCCTTAAATACTGGCGCTCCCACGTTCCATCCTCAACACACTTCCCTTCTCATTCATGAAACATTCTTCTCCGGTGACCTCTCCCATTCCCGCATTTCACTACGACGAACGTTCGGATGACTTCCTAAGCAGCTTTCTCTCCAGAGCAAAAATCCCTGCGTTTCCTCCTGGCTGCGTCAGAGCCTCCAGAGTCACTGTGTCCAGTGCTGGGGTAGCTGGGTGAAAAGGAACATGCTTCTGTCACTGTCCTTATGCCTGTACTTCTGACCGTAGAAGACATAATGTCCCCGCTGCACTGTTCCACCCCCTCACCAGTTCTTCCCAGAGGGAAAAGTTACAAATCTTATTGGTCAGCTCTTGAAATACTAACTGAGACTCATTTTTGAGGAAGTGTGGGATTTCTGTTCTTTGGAGACAGAATGAGGCTTCATTCGCATCGCTATCACTTTCTACTTCAGAGGTAACTTTATTCCTAAATCTTGCTCTCCCAAGGTTAGTACTCCCTGGGGGCAACAAGCCAGCCCACTTCTTCTGGTCTCCTGAAATAGAAGACCCAGCATCTGCTTCCCAGATTCAGCCATCCCTGTTCGAGGAGGAAGGAGAAAGTCTTTCTTAGAGTCCCAGACTTAGGCCTCGTGTCTGGGCTTACTTTGGGGTGTGAGTTGCTTGCCTGATTATTACGAAAGCAGTGCTTTATGTCTCATTCGCACTTTTTCCTTGTGTATACACTTCTATGTTAGGGAACTACAGAAGGGAGAAGGGCATTAAAATGCCATTCCCTCCCGCAATTCATTGCCAGCCCTTTGTTTTCTCAGTGAACCGTGACTCCCCAGTGCCCAACCCAAGTGGTCCTATGTCCTTCTTTCCCCTTACTCTCAGTAGGTTACCTTGCCCTTCCAATTCTTTCCTGGTAGAATGTAAATATGTCCTTCTCATATCTGTTTCCTGCGTTGGGGCCTTAGCGCCTCTCACCAGGAAATGTGCAAACCTGATCATATCACTCTCTTGCTTGGAACCCTTCTGTCTCCCCAAAGCTTTCAGAGCAAAGCCCAACTTCTTCATGTGCCACACCTCGCTTGTCCCATCTTCTCTCACTCTCAACTGTAAGTTTCAGGGCACATTACACACATGTTCAACCTCTTCCCACTCACTCACCACCCTCTTTGTCCATCTCTTTTTAGAAACCACTTCTGACCCTCCTTGCTCACCAATATCCTAATTATTCACTGCTTCTCTGTGCTCCCACAGAACCTTGAACTTTCCTGCATCTCCCGGCTAATCCATAAGGTCCTAAGGAGCTAGGATTCTGTATGCCTACCTCTGTATCTCTTCTGCTTAGCACAGGATAGGCTCTGGATGAATGTTTGCTGAAAGAATGACTAACAGAAATGTGAATAAGAATGGCATGTTTCTGGAGAGGCCACATGAGCACAGAGTGATAACCACGCCTCTGCCATCATTGGCTTCTGCGAACCTAAATATTTGCTGAATCAACTTCCACGTAACATTGGGGTTGAAAAATAAACCATTGTTCTTTGCTGTGAAGCAGTGCCTAGAAGAAATCACATCATAATAAACTTGATCAAACTATGGTAATTGTTTGAATGTCAAGATCACTGCCATAAATAAAAGCTATTCTTTAAATATTACAAAAGCAAAACCAGTATTTGTTATATTCACCCTACCACACCACTAGTGACAATTACAGGGCATACAGAAACCACCCTTGATTTAGAAGCTGTAAATGTCTCTTGGGGTAGGACCCAGTTTTCTTTTACAATACATGATTTTCAACTTGTCATCTGACTCCAATCTCCTACAGAGTAGAATAATACTGAAATCATTGCTAATTAAAGAAATTTAACTGCTTTCTACTTCTTATTAGCCACATTTTCTTATGCAAGTCACCTTCAAATTCTCCCTTACTGTAAATATTCAAAAAAATTAAATTACTGAGTAGCCCTGATGAGACATGGAAATCTGAAAGTTGCAAACGTTAGGTAGGATAGTGAGTGAATGCTTTTTATTCCAATGTTTAATACATATTTCTGGGGTTGGAAAAAAGTGATAAAGAGAAGGAAAACAGAAAAGAAGGAAAAGAGTTTTCTATCCAACTGTCCTGCAGTGTTTATCATAACTAACACTGCAACAACTATTAATAAGGAAGTTCAAAGTACATGGCTTCCCGATTAAATTTTTAAAAATCACATTAAAGTTTTAGTGACTGAATTTGAGACTAGATCAGCTTTGAACATGGATACTTATTCAACTCCCTGAGCTTTTCTTTCTTTACCAACTGGTAAACTGCCTCAACATAAGCATATGCAGAGCCTTGGTCTAACTATTAATCTTTGACTCATTGTCTCATCCTTTCATGTTGCTACTTTTTTTGGTTCCTATTGCCATTCTTCTCCTTACTATTGGCAAACAAGGTTTTTAAAAAAATCCTTGGGCAACAGTTGTAGACATTCAACTGTGGCTGCTAGAGTTCAACTTCTGTACCACTGTTCATTCCAATCCCCTTTGGATCATTCCTGAATATTTCCACCTCAGTGTATGTTGATGCAACCTTAGGATGTCACAAATTCTTTATTAACTTCGCTTTCTGTCCTATTCAGATTGTATGGGAACAATGAAGACTAGTCTAAATCAACCAGCACTGAGGTGAAAAGAATTATTTCCATTTGCCCCATGTATGATCGTAGCCATCATCATGGCCAGTGCCCCTTTGCCTCATACACTCCGTGCCTCAAATGAAAGGGAGCCTGACCCATGGAGGAGCAAAAATATGGTGGCAAAAATATGGCAAAAATATTCAGCTTCTCACCCTCTTGTTTGGATTCATGTATGTCTACTAACCTGTGTGTGACATCTCCTGAAAACATGTGTGATGGCCTAGACAGTGAGTTAAAACTTCCCTAAATCAGAGAAGAGAGAAAAAAGCTCAGAATAAAATAAAATTGGCCAGTTCCTTAATAAGGTGCTCATGAGGCAATGGGAGAAGGGAGCTAAGTGAGAATATGGTATCAAATAAAAGGAAATAATTCCCTCCTCCTTCTACTCAAGAAGCACAGGAAAGTAATGCACTCTTCATACATGCATTGCAGGTATGGATGGAGACTTTTGAAGCACATGTACAACTTTTTGAGGGAAATTCCACAGACATGAAACCGGTGGCTCACAGAAGTTAAGCACCTTGTTCCAATCTGATATCCAGAAAACAGAAGAGTTGTGAATCAGCCCATGGTCTGTCAGACATAATTATCCTCTCTCTACACCACTATCAAATCATCATTAGTATTACTGTTGTTTCTGTTGTTGCCTTCTACTCAATAAAGCTACTTGTTCTGAAATCAGGCCTTCAGAGACATTGTAACATTCAAAATTAAGCATTAATATACTTCAACACAATAAAAGCCATACATGAAAAACCTACAGCAAACATCATACTGATGGTGAAAGTCAGAAAGCTTTTCTCTAAGATCAGAAACAATGCCACTTGTATTCAACATAGTCCTGCTTTTTTGCTATTTAATTGTATGAGTTCTTTATATATTCTGGGTATTAATCCCCTATCAGAAATATGATTTGAAGATATTTTTTTCCGTTCTGCAGGTTGTCTTTTCACCTTGCTGATGGTTTCTTTTGCTGTGCAGAACCTTTTTATTTTGATGTAGTCCCACTTGTTTATTTTTTATTTTGTTGTCTTTGCGTGAGGTGTGATTTCCAAAAAATCATGACCAAGAGCCATGTCAAGGAGTGTTTTTCCTATATTTTCTTCTAGAGTTTCATTGTTTCTGGCCTTCATTTAAGTCTCTAATCCATTTTGAGTTAATCTTTTGTGAGTGGAACATGGGCAAAGGATCTAAATAGAATTTTTTCCAATGAAAATATATGAATGGCTACAGGTATATGAAGATGTCCAACACCACTAGGGAAATGCAAATTAAAACCATAATAAGATATCACCTCATTAGCATATCACCTTATTAGAATGGCCATCATTAAAAAGATAAGATATAACAAATGCTGGCCTAGAAGTGAAGGAAAGGTAACCCCTGTGCACTCCTGGTGGGATTATAAATTGGTAGACCCATAATGGAAAACAATTTGGAGGTCCCTCAAAAATTAAAATAGAACTGCCATATGATTCAGCTATTCCACTTCTGGGAACATAGCCAAAGGAAATAAAAGCACTAGCTTGAAAAGGATATCTGCACCTCTACATTTAAAGTAGCATTATATACAATAGCTGAGACATGAAAACAACGTAAGTGTCCATCACCAGATGAATGGATAAAGAATTTGTGTACTCACCCTTTTACATCAACATGGTTGGGACTGGAGGAGATTATGCTAAGTGAAATAAGTCAAGCAGAGAAAGTCAATTATCATACGGTTTCACTTATTTGTGGAACATAAGGAATAGCAGGGAGGACATTAGGAGAAGGAAGGGAAAAATGAAGGGGGGGAAATCGGAGGGGAGATGAACCATGAGAGACTATGGACTCCGAGAAACAGACTGAGGGTTTTAGAGGGGAAGGGGGTGGGGGATGGGTTAGCCTGGTGATGGGTATTAAGGAGGGCACGTACTGCATGGACCACTGGGTGTTATACGCAAACAATGAATCGTGGATCACTACATCAAAAACTAATGATGTGCTCAGCATCAGGGAAATCCAAATCAAAACCTCAATGAGATACCACCTCACACCTGTCAGAATGGCTAAAATTAACAAGTCAGGGAGCGACAGATGTTGGCGGGGATGTGGAGAAAGGGGAACCCTCCTACACGGTTGGTGGGAATGCAAGCTGGTGCAACCACTCTGGAAAACAGTATGGAGGTTCCTCAAACAGTTGAAATTAGAGCTACCATTCGATCCAGCAATTGCACTACTGGGTATTTACCCCAAAGATACAAATGTAGGGACCCGAAGGGGTACGTGCACCCCAATGTTTATAGCAGCAATGTCCACAATAGCGAAACTGTGGAAAGAGCCAAGATGTCCATCGACAGATGAATGGATAAAGAAGAGGTGGTATATATACACAATGGAATATTATGCAGCCATCAAAAGGAATGAGAGCTTGCCATTTGCAATGACGTGGATGGAACTGGAGGGTGTTATGCTTAGTGAAATAAGACAATCAGAGAAAGACATGTATCATATGACCTCACTGATATGAGGAATTCTTAATCTCAGGAACAAACTGAGGGTTGCTGGAGTGGGTGGGGGGGGGAGGGATGGGGGTGGCTGAGTGACAGATATTGGGGAGGGTATGTGCTACGGTGAGCGCTGTGAATTGTGTAAGACTGTTGAATCACAGATCTATACTTCTGAAACAAATAATGCAACATATTTTAAGAAAAAAGAAAAAGAAGAAGATAGCAGGAGGGGAAGAATGAAGGGGAGTAAGTCAGAGGGGGAGACGAACCAGGAGAGATGATGGACTCTGAAAAACAAACTGAGGTTTCTAGAGGGGAGGAGGGTGGGGGGATGGGTTAGCCTGGTGATGGGTATTAAAGAGGGCACATTCTGCATGGAGCACTGGGTGTTATGAACAAACAATGAATCATGGAACACTACATCAAAAACTAATGATGTAATATATGGTGATTAACATAACAATAAAAAATTTAAAAAAAAGAATGAATAAAATTTAGCTTTCTAAAAAAAATTAAAAAAAATAAAAAAATAAAATTAAAAAAACTAATGATGTATTGTATGATGACTAAGAACATAATAAAATTAAATTTAAAAAAAGTTGTGGTACACATGTACAAGGGACTATTGTTCAGCCATTAAAAAATGAGGAAATCCTACCACTGGTGACAATAAAGATGGACTTTGAAGGCATTATGCTGAATGAAATAAATCAGACAGAGAAAGACAAATACTACATGATCTCACTTATATGTGGAATCTAAAAAAAAAACCAAATAGGTACCAAATTCATAGAAAAAGAGATCAGATTTGCAGATTTGTGGTTACCAGAGGTGGGGTGTGGAAGAGAGAATTAGAGGAACGTGGTCAAAAGGTACAAACTTCCAGTTGTAAGATAAATAAGTATTAGGAATATAATGGTGTCTATAGCCAATACTGCTTTATGGTATACAGGAAAGTTACTACAAGAGTAGCGAGAGTAGATCCTTAGAGTTCTCAACACAAGAAGTTTTTTTTTTTTTCTTTTCTTTTCACTGTAACTATATGAGATGATGGATGTTAACTAAATCTATTAGGGTAAACATTTCACAATATTTCTGAATCAAACCATCATGCTCTCCACCTTAAACTTCACAGTGATGTAAGTCAATTATTTCTCAATAAAATGGAGGGGGGATTTAAAAAAAAAATAAAACAGTACTGGAACTCCTAGTCAGAGAAATTAGGCAAGAAAAAGAAATAAAAGGTATCCAAATTGGAAAGGAAGCAGTAAAAATATCTCTGTTCACATGTTTTTATCTTATACGTAGAAAACTCTAAAGATTCCATGCAAAAAAGTTAGAATTAATAAAAAAAAATTCAGCAAAGTAGCAAGATAAAAAGTCAACACACAAAAATCAATTGCATTTCTAAACACTAACAATGAATAATCTGAAAGGAAGATTAAAAAAACTATTTCCATCTACAGTAGCATCAAAAAGAATTTCCCTCCTAATAACTAAACAAAGGAAGTGAAAGACTTGTTCAGTGAAAGCTATAAAACACTTTTGAAAGAAATTAAACAAGACATAAACAAATGAAAAGACATTCCATTTATTTATGGGTTGAAAGGGTTAACAGTGTTGTTAATACTAGTAAATCTGCAATGCAGATTCAGTGCAATCCATATCAAAATCCCGAAGACATTTCTTACAATAGAAAAATCCATCCTAATTCACATGGAATCATGAGGGACCCTGAATAGCCAAAACAATCCTGAAAGAAGAACAAAACTGGAGTTCTCAATCTTCCTGACTTCAACTTACCACAAAACTACAGTAATCAAAACAGTGTAGTAATGGCATAAAGAGAGACATACATACCAAGGATATAGAAGAGAGTCCAAAAATAAACCCGCACTCATATGGTCCAATGATTTTTGACAAAGGATGTCAAGACCATAAGAAATCTTTTCAACAAATGGTGCTGGGAAACCTGGATTTCCATATGCAAACAAATGAAGTTGGACCTTTACCTAAAACTGTATATAAAATCAACCTAAACTGGATCCATGACCTAAATGTAAGACCCCAAAAGAGAAAAAAAGCACTCTTAGAAGACAACAGATAACAGGGCGCCTGGGTGGCTCAGTCGTTAAGCGTCTGCCTTCGGCTCAGGTCATGATCCCAGGGTCCTGGGATCGAGCCTCACATCAGGCTCCCTTCTCAGTGGGAAGCCTACTTCTCCCTCTCCCACTCCCCCTGTTTGTGTTCCTGCTCTCACTGTCTCTCTCTGTCAAATAAATAAATAAAATCTTTAAATAAATAAATAAATCAAAGAAGACAATAGAGAACAAAAGCTTCACAATATTTGATTTCTTGGATATGATACCAAAGGCACAGACAACAAAAGAAAAGTAAACAGGTTGGACTTCATGAAAATTTTAAAATGTGCATCAGAGGACACTAACAATAGAATAAAAAGGCAACACACAGAATAGGAGAAAGTATTTGCAAATCATATATATAAGAGAGAATTACTAAAACTCAACAACAACAACAAAAATAAACAGCCTCATTCAAAAATGGCCAAAGAATTTGAATGGACATTTCTCTAAAAAAGATATACAAGTGGCCAATAAGCACATGGAAAGATGCTCAACATCACTAATCACCAGGGAAATGCAAATCAAAACTATAATGAGATACCACCTCAGACCCATTAGAATGACTATTACATTAAAGAAAAAAAAAAAAAAAAAAAAAACAGAAAAGTTTTGGCAAGGATGTGGAGAAAGGAATCCTTGTGCATTGTTAAGAATGTAAAATGGTACAGCCATTGTAGAAAACAGTATGGTGTCTCTTCAAAAAATTTAAAATAGAATGACCACATGATCTAGTAATTTCTATTCCAGATATATAACCAAAAGAAGTGAAAGCAGGGTTTGGAAGAGATATCTGTATACCCATATTCAAGCTGCATTATTCACAATAGCTAAAATGTGGAGATAATTCAAGTGTCCAACGAACAGATAAAATGTGGTATGTAAGTACAATGGCGTACTATTCAACCTTAATAAAAGAAGGAAATCCTGCTGTGGACCACAACATGGATGAAACTTGAGGACATTATGCTAAGTGAACTAGGCCAGTCAAGAAGAGACAAATACCATATGATTCCACTGGTAAGAGGGACTTGGAGCAGTCACAACCACAGAGACAGGAAGTAGAATGGTGGTTGCCAGGGGCTGGGGGAAGGAGGAAATTGGGGAGTTATTGTTTAATAAAGTATAGAGTTTCAGTTTTGCAAGATAAAAACCATTTTAGAGACAGATGGTGGAGATGGCTGCATAACAATATGAGTGTATTAATGCCACTGAACTGTACACTTAAAAATGGTTAAGATAAATTCTACGTTATGTGTATTTTCCAATAAAAACTGGAAAATGTAAGAAAATTTCAACATTTATAATCTGAAAATCAACAGCAATCCTTTAAAAAACAAACACTACAAACACCATATATTTGACCATCAAACTTATCTTTAGCATTCCCAATACAATTTTTCAAAATATTAACCCACACCAATTCCTATTCATTTATCTACAGGTTTCTACTTTTTTGTTCTTTTCTAAAAATTTTTAATTGAAGCATAGTTGACACGTAGTATTATATTAGTTTCAGGTGTACAACATAGTGATTTGACAATTATATACACTACAAAATGCTCACCATGATAAGTGTAGTTACTATCTGTGTCACCATACAAAGTCATTACAGTATTGACTATATTCCCAATGCTGTACTTGTCAGCAAGTACAGACTCACTTATTTTATAACTGGAAGTTTATACTTCTTCATGCCCATCACCTGTTTCATCTGTTCCAACCACCAGTTTGCTCTCTACAGTTATGAGTTGATATCTTTGTTTGTTCATTCGTTTTGTTGTTTTGATTTCATATATAAGTGAAACCTCTGGTATTTGTCTGTCTGACTTATTTCATTTAGCATACATCAGCCCAGGTCCCATCCGTGTCATTGTGAATGGGATGGTCTCATTCTTTTTTGTGGCTAAGTAATATTCCATTAATATTCCCTTGTGATATATGCCACTTCTTGTTTGTCCCTTCATCATTCCATTGTAAATAAGGCTGCAATAAGACTAAAATAGAAGTACCATACAATCTAGTAATTCCACGTCTGGGTATTTAGCCAAAGAAAATGAAAACACTAATTCACAATGTTTCCATTTTTTTAACCTTATACTTCTTTAAAGCAGGCCTCAGAATCACATAGTAACCACAGGTAATATGAATCCATGTGAACCAATAGAGAGTAAAAAGAAATATCAATGTGCTAATATACTGCTTCATAATCATAAACGACAGGAGGTGTAGATGGTTACTTGAGGCACACTGAAATGCTTTTTGTAATCATTAGCTCACAATCAGTCCATCAGGCTGTCAGTGACACACAGCACAACCAAACTTCTTGTGTTGACTATTGACTTTTCTCTTTTTTCCCTGCCGGTATTGGTACTTTCTACAAAACATATTAAATCTTCTCCCTCTAGGCTTATTATTTTCTGTTTCTCCTCTCTTTTTATTCCTCATTTGTTTTTGCTTTGCCTTCACGTGGTTCTATTTCACTCCTCACTCGAGCAGAAAAGATAATCTCCATTCATCTCTACATTGCACATTCTGAATGCTCTCACCAATAGGATCACAGAGGTATTGAACTTCAGCACTATTAGGGACTATTCTGATCACTGAAGATGACAGAGATTGAGAGATTTGGATAAAATTATATGGCCAGTTGGGTAATAAAACTGAATTATTCAACTGTATTGGGACTACACCAGGAGTCTTCATCCACTGGATCTTGGCAAAAGATCCAAGGTTAGGAACTGCATATAAACACTTAAATAGTCTTTCTCTATCCAGAGACTTGGGTTCTGAAGATTTCCTTAGGATTTTAATTTCTTTTAGCCAATTCCAAGGATCCAAGCTATTTTCTTTTCCAAACGTTTTTGTTCCATTTGCTCTGCAGCTCAGCAAAGAATGTGGGCCACAGCCCGAGGCAGCTGGGCCTTGAAGAGTCTGCGTGGGGGTGGTACAGCTGCAGACCTCTGGATCGGAAGTGTCAACCCTGGCAGTTACACAGCCTGTGATTTGCCTGAGTATTTGTATAACGAGGACGAAATTCAGTTTGTATTTAATTATTGTTTTGATAATATCGTGGTTCTAAATCATTTGCCAATGGTATTTTAAAATTCCTTCTCCTTTGATTCTATCCTTCCTCTTAATGCAGCCATTAAATACCACCTATTATGGCTCACAAGTGGAAAAAATTAGCAATCCTCATTTAAAAAAAAATTGTAGGAAATGGTACAATGGACCCAACAGCTCCTTCCCTCAGAGTATGCCCAGATATTAAGGAAACATGAGGAAGCTACAAAAAAGGAGCATTTGGAAGCTGAATATCAGAAATCAAGGGCCCCAAAGAGAAGATGGAGAGCAGAATCACAAGGGGAGGGGTGTTGTATGCTTGGGGCATGGGGACATTAAGGATGAAAGGCATAGAGAGAGGAGGAGGGGGATATGGGGAAAGCAGCCTTGACATCTGAGGCCTCAACCGTGCCCCATTAAAGGCTGTCAGGATCAGACTATCCAACAAGATTCGTCAAAGATCATAACAAGAAAGGAGGGAGAGTCTGTCTATTAGGCTATCTGGGAAAATACTGGGAAGGTTCCTGAGCAGAACCTCGAAACTCTGCATTTTAGAGAAGCTTCAATCTAAAGAAACTCCTTCCGTGGGTCACATGGTGCCAGGAGCACTCTGCCATGAGCGATTACCATGCATCCTTTAAAACAGAGATTAATCAGTAATGGGATCCTTCTGTCTTTGTAGTTCTTCTGGGAAACCTAACTTCCCCTTCCTTTTCTCTCTCTTCTTTGATATGATTGTCTCCAGTACACACACACACACACACACACACACACACACACACACACACACTTTGGCTACCTTGTGCCACTGATTCATTTGTTCAACAAACATCGAATGCCTCTTATGTTTCAGGAACCGTACCATACCCTGAGGTTTCTGAAATGAATCCCACTCCTCCCCAGGCATTCCCGGCTCAGCACAGGAGATACCCAGGAAGGCTGGTCATTAAATAGTATAGAGGACATCTGGGAGGCATTAACTCTGATGGGGGCAGGGAGGAGGGAAAAGTGAGCAAATAGTTGGGGAGAAGATTCATAGATGAGGACACTTAAGCTGGGTCTTGCAGGTAAGTAACAGTTTGCAAGGAAGACAAGGAGGGAATAGAAAAATTAAGCAGCAAAGGTGAAGTTGAAAGTCTGAAAGTTTTATGATCTACGTTTCCTTTATGTTCTGAAAAACAGATGTCTTAAAACTCAGGTTGGTATATCAGAAGATCTTTATTATTTTTCATTGATCAGCTGTTGAGATTAGAGTTTGGACATATGGTGCTTTCAATCATTAAAAAAGATTAATTTGCTTATAATGAATTAGACTACCATTCTGTTCTCCAACATTCTTCTAGAATCTGGAAGCATGGATAACTCTTGCTTCAATCAATGAGATTCCTGTTCTCAAATGTTTTGAGAGTACATTATAGAGAGTCGGGTCAACTCAGCTGCATGCAAACTGCAAAACCCTAAATTTAATTCCCAGCTTGCAACCTAAATTTTCTAAAACTATGCTGTTACTTCAACCAAGAAACAGATGGGTAGCCATTTGACTTTTGGTTATGTTCACAAGCAAATATACAGATGAAGTAGGCATAATAGATAGAACGTGTTGCAATCCAAAGCTCTCAAGTTATTTCTATTAATTGTGAATTTAGTGGTCATGCTACTTTGGGTACAATGATCTCCTACTCCTTGTACTGAGGATTTTATCTTTTCTTTCTATAAGCCTTTTAAATGATGACCGTGGGCACTCTGATTATAACCAGTGACACTGGTCTTAGCCAGTTTTTCCTCTATTATTGTTCCTCTATTATCTACTTCATTGGCACCACTGTTTATCAAATCTGTAATCTTTTTCAAATAAGCAAAAATAGTTTCTGTATAAGATTTGAGCTCCCTTAAAAAATAAGAAGCATTAAACTGGTGAATAGGTTTGCGGAGCATTTATCACTAATGTCAAAGCTCTATGACCCCAAACCCATCAATATGCAAACCTGGGTTAGGTACTCAACCACTTTGTGCCTCAGCTACCTTCTATGGAAAGTGGAGATGATAATACTTTATAGGGCTCTTATATGGTTTAATGCAATAATATATGTAGCATACATAGCTTAGCACAGGGCTGACCCACTGAAGGCACCCAGCAAATAACCTATTTACTTTGGCTCATGATGACTGTATTTTTTTAAAGCCAACAACCTAAAGGCACTGAATAAAATCTAATGCTTAGGATTTAAGAAAATGTCTCTCCTTTACACTTACATTCATTAGTAACATGTCATAACTAATACTTTTGAAATAAAAGGATGAAAAATTATTTCAAAATAAATGTAATCAAACATAAAATACCTCAGGGAAATAGAGAAAGTACAATATTGCATGAATAGTGGAAAATTATATCTATAACATGCTTCTTAATTCTGAGTTAATGAAAATAAAGGTGAATGTCACACGTGGTTATTTTAATTAAAGCTTATATCAAGGTGGTTAAAAACAGTCAAATTTTCAGAAACAATTCTTCAGCATTCAATTAACATTTGGATCAAAGTACAATGTCCTCCCATGCAATTCAAAGCAATAAAATAAACCTACCTTTGAAGCAAACAAATATTTTGTTCAATGATTTCTACTCTTAAAAGAAAAGGGGGGGCTTGCTTAACCCTACAGCTAAAGAGTAAATAAAATGTAAATGTCTTAGGAACCAAAAACAAAAAAAAAATCAAAGTTAATACTATTTCAATTCATTAAATCGCTCCTGACACGTAACACAACACTTCCCACTGCTAATTAATGACATTCTGAGATTTCAGGAATTGATGAAAATGTTCACAGTGAAACTCAATCTGTTTCTTTATGAATGAACTATCTTGTGCTTAACATACGCCATAGGATAATTGAACACGGCTAGCCAGCATCCAGCTGGCTCTAGCAAGGGCTCACAAATACCCACAAACTGCCTCTGTCTTCCCTCTAACCTGAGGGATGTGAAACACAGAATCCGCCGTCAAAAGCAAAACAAATAATAACACAGCAGACCCACTTTTTGCCTATAAAGACAATTTTCCAGAAAATGTATTTAAAAAGGAGACACAATAAAATACATTTGCTGATGTTCCCTCCTCTCAACATTTTTCAAAACCTGAACCTGAGCTTCCATTGCCCATAATTAGTCACAAATACTTTCAAGACACATAATCTGACAGGAAGCCCCTGGAGATGGCTCTGAATATAGTAAAGGAAGCCAGGATGTTAAAACTCCTTCTTCACATTTTTCTTCAACCAGATTTGCTAAACCAAGGAAATTATTTGATTTGCAAGACCATTAGCCACACTGACAAATTAATTTCATCAATCACGGTAAAATGGGATGAAATTGAGTATTTTTTTTCATACTGAAAGTAAATTCAAGGGCACTAGGGAAGAGATGGAGAAATGGTATCTTATTATCCAAAAGACATTTTAGCTCCTGTAAGGACCTCATGACTCATAATGTGGAGAAATGGAAACTGGAAGACACGGTTTCCGCTTACATTTCAAAATGCCTCAGCACATAGAACTCTCATTGGTTTAAATTATTAAAATCTGTGAATGGATAAACCTCCCAAACAATACATCCGTTCCTGGGCACGGGATGCCACACACAGCATTGCAAGAGGCACTCTAATAACCAGCCTGTTACGGGTGGGTAAGAAAGACAAGGTGCATGCTTGCTGATGAAGCACTAAACCTCAAACATTTCCCAGCTCAGGAAGTACTTGGATGTATTAATGTTAATATAAAACAAGACCGAGTTCATTCTGCCAGGATGCTGCTACTGGAACCCTCCCGCATTTATGCCACCATTAGTCCATCATAGCTTCTCATTCACGCTCTTAAATTAGTCATTCATTTATTCAGCAAGTATACTCTGGGTTAGATTTTGAAAAATTGTTGCAGGTGAGGCCAAAAAGTTTAGACTTTTATGAAGGGCAATGCAGAGGAAGTGAAGGGTCTTAAGTAGGAGAATGACACATCAGATTTTTATTTTAGAAAGATGACAGTTGGGGTGCCAGGGTGGCTCGGACGGTCAAGCGTCTGCCTTCGGCTCAGGTCATGATCCCAAGGTCTTGGGATCGAGCCCCATGTTGGACTCTCTGCTTAGCAGGGAGCCTGCTTCTCCCTCTGCTGCTGCTCTGCCTAATTGTGCTCTCTCTCTCTGTCAAACAAGTAAATAAAATCTTTTAAAAAATTAAAAAAAATAAAAATAAAGAAAGATGACAGTTTGGATATTAGGAGTAGATGCAGCTAGGATGCAGTTAGAAGTAGATAACTAGAAAGCAGCTTAAGAAGGACTGCACTAGCCCAGGCAATAAATGTTGATGGCCAGAAATCTGTGGGAGTGAGATTCGAGAGAATGAAATAGAATCAAGACATACAAGGAAGGTTAACGAAAAAAAAAAAGGGGGAACAAAGCAAATTTGGAGAGATGGTTGGGAAATGATGTGTTCAATTTATAACTGGTTGCATTTAAACTCAAATGTACAGTTAGTCAGTGCAGGACAGTGAGATTTCTATCTGGACCTCAGAAGCTGGTGGAAGGGGGATCTAAATTTGGAAGACATCTCTAATACAAATGATTATTCAAGGGATGGCAGAGACAGCACAGGTAGAAACTTCAGGGTTAAGAAATAAAAGCTCAGAAGACTAAACACTAAGAAAGCACCCACATTTTAGAAATGGGCACAGAGGGAAGAGAATAAAGAGAGAAGGAAGAAACTATAAGAGTATGTATAGAGAAAGCCAAGGACAAAGACTTCAAGAAGGCAGTCATGGTCAAAATTGGCAAGTGCTGCCAAGTTGTCAATTGAAATAGAAAAGTACAGTGGATTTAATAAAAAGGAGAAGGATGATAGATGAGTTGGGAATCTTGGTTGTACAAATGCTCAATTGGACTGAATTAAGATGCACTTGGAGGTGAGGGATTGGAGATGAGTGTAAAGAACATTTTCATGAACTGTGAATGTCCACTTCTAGAAATTTCCACCAATGAGAACAAAAATGTCAGCTGTGGCATAATTCCAAGTGATGGTGGGGCACTGAAGTTACTTTAGACTTGGTGTAGCAGCAAGGCAGGAGCCAGAGAGCAAAGACTTGATGACACGGGGGACAGAAGTGAGGACATCTGTTGACAATGATGGGGAAACAAAGGGGCCTCAACCCCCACTTCTGGGTCTCAGAACATACACTGTGGCAAATGAGCAAATTCTACATTGATTCATTCATTCATTCATTCAAGAAGTATTTCTTGAGTAGCTGCTACTCTGGGGGCTATGCTAGATGCTAGGAAGATTCTTGAATAAACAATCACATATGCTTCCCGCTCTCCCAGAACCCACAGTAGGGAGGCTGCTGTAAATGTAGAAGGCTTGAGATGGAGGAAAATGTCAATTAAGACCCAAAGATAGGGGTGCCTGGGTGGCTCGGTCAGCTGAGCGTCTGCATTTGGCTCAGGTCATGATCCCAGGGTCCTGGGATAGAGCCTTGCATCGGGCTCCCTGCTCAGTGGGGAGTGAGCTTCTCCCTCTGCCTGCCACTTCTCCTGCTTGTGTTCTCTCTCACTCACTCTCTTTCAAATAAAAAAAAAATAAATCTTAAAAAAGAAAAGACCCAAAGGTAATAGCTTCCATTGAAAAGGAGGGCAAAAGAAGGGACTTTTGTTCACTAGGAAACTGGTTCTTCATAAAGCTCAGTACATAGGTTTTGGAGGAAGGCAGTGGCAGAGGTCTAGTTAGGAGGAGGAAGTACAGAGCAGGCTGGACTGCACAGAAAAGGCAACCTACCTTCTAGGGACTTTCATTTTGTAAAGCAACTAAGAACATCAGGGGTGTGCAGCCTAGAGGAACTGGCTAATAGGCTTTGGGGTTTCCAGTGGAATTCATCCCAAATGGGCAGGTCCTGATTAATAGGGTTTCTTGGGGAATTCAAATGGGCAACACAATGGTAGCTTCTGGCACTTGGTTCTCATTACAAAACCAGGCTAGACCTGGTTAGACTGGGGACCCAGGGAACCTGAGTGTAGGACAGTGGGAGGCATGAGGATTTTTTTCCCCAATGTCCATTACAGAAATAACCCTGGGGCTCGGAAGGAAGCTGGACCTTTCGTAAAAGAGCCAGCCAGTTCTAGATTGGGGTTCTTAAGGAATCCACCTCTGACCTTGGTATCTTTCAAACCTTTGTATCTCCTTGACGCTCATCTTCATCATTTTCCTCATGATATGTGACTCTTCCTCTGGGATCCAGTTTTGATTCTTTCCTAATGAGGAATATGCTCCCATAATTATCTCCACTACCATGGTCTTAATAGTCACCCCATCCTGACATGTTCTCACCTCACCGAGATGCTGATCTGCAGTTGTGTTGGTAGCATATTTTCTTGAAACCTTCTTTGTTGCCTAAAGACCACAGTCTTTAGTTCACCACACTGCTCATCTCATAAAACCTCTGAGGGCCCCCAGGGTCAGAAGACCAGGAAATGAAAGATGCATTACCAGGGCTCCTGGGTGGCTCAGATGGTTGGGCATCTGCCTTCGGCTCACGTCATGATCTCCAGGTCCTGGGATTGAGCCCCACCATCGGGCTCCCGGCTCAGCAGGGAGTCTGCTTCTCTCTCTGTCCCTCCCCTGCTGCTTGTGCTCTCTGTCTCTCTCTCTCTCTCTCTCAAATGAATAAATAAAATCTTTACAAAAATAAAAAAAACGCATCACCATCCTCATCCAAATTCTAGAAGAAATAAAATGCCAATACTTCCTCCAACACCTTCATTACCTTCTTTTCTCTTTCATTCCTCAAGACAAAACTCTAGCTACCCCCTTGTTACCCCCTTGTTTCTTGCTAGTTTCACCTGCAGAGACACAAAGAGGTCTTTTTTCTTGCCAAATATTCTGATCATATCACATCCCTATGAGCACTATAAAGTGCTCTTCAAAAGAGATCCTCTTATGAGTCAGGACGGTCCTCTGCGCCCTGGAGTCTTTTCCTAAGTGGCTTCCTCAGGTGGCTGCAAGGCCTTCTGCAAGCTTTCTTGCTGTGCTTATTGTCTTTCGCTTTCCTTCACTCCAACCAAACAAATATTCTTTGGCACTTTGTTTCACCCTTCCAACCCCATCTCCAGACCTCCTTCCCCACTGCAGCTGGCAGAGAACAATCCTCTGATCTATCACCCTGGCCCCTCGGTTTTCCCACAGGAGTTCTCACACAAATTCTAACCCACACGAATAAAGTTGCCACACCAGGTAGAAAAGGTGAACACACACCTCTGCCCCAAACACCTATCTGGGATGTAGGTGAATGGAGGGCAGGCAACAGGGTGGTGACTGTTCAGTGCAGTCCTTAGAATAACGTCAGTGTTGACAAAGGGTGCAAAATAATGGGAAAACCTGAACCACAAGAGAAATATAAGCACGCATCGGTCTTCTCTTCATTCACTTGTAGACAAAATCAGAAGCAGATGTTTTTATTCATTGCCCTTTGCACTGGCACCCACTGCCTGATGAACTTGTTCTTGCCAGCAGGCTCTCCCTGTGCTTAACCATCCGTGCACGGGCTGCAACTTAGCACTCATTTTACCGTGGGTTCTGTGAGAGTTTCCCCCCTCGTCCATCTTGTGTTCCAAGACTACCCATGATGTTGTGTTCCAAGGCTACCCGTGGGCAGGCCAGGTACAGTTACAGATAGCCTTCACAAGCTTTGCTGGTGAGGAAAAGACAATACATCTCTCTTTGTATTTCAAAGTGCTATAATATATATATAGCTAAAATCACTGAAATTCCTCAGACTGTTCATTGGGGTTTCTCAGTGGGTGGAGAGCTGCTCAATGGGACCTGCCAAACCACAATGCAAGGAAGTGTATTCCCAGTATCTCCATGGTAATCAGCAACATGCAAAAAGTTACAATCAATTTCTATAGATGCCCAATTTACGTCGGGGAAGATGCAGAGGCTCAAGCACAACATACGGAGCAGCTCCATGCAATCGTATTACGTTAGCACAAACATTCTAGCCAGGATGGAAATAACTATCAGTTTCTGTGTTTCCAAATAATTGAAATCAAATGTTTATTCTATTATTCATTCATTTATATAACACTTCTTAAGCATTTACTATGTGTCAGGGAATACTACTGGTACCGGGGATACAGCAACATGGAAAAAATAATAAAGAATTCCTGCTGTTTTGTTGGCAAAAAGATGATAAACACTGAGTTAGAGAATCCTCATTCTACATCAGTCTTTAGAGGTTGGGTTGGTTAACGGTGCCCAGATATTTTGTCAAACATTATTCTGAACGTTTCTGTGAGGGTGTTTTTGGGATAACATTAATATTTTTTTAATTTTATTTTTAAAGATTTTATTTATTTATTTGTTTGTTTGTTTGAGAGAGAGCTGGGAGGAAGGGCAGAGGGGGAGGTAGAGAGACAAGCAGACTCCTTGCTAAGCACAAAGCCCAACCTGGGGCTTGATCCCACAACCCTGAGATCATGACCTGAGCCAAAATCAAGAGTCAGACGTTCAACCAACTGCACCACCCAAGCACCCAAATATTGACATTGAAATCACTGAACATTGAGTAAAGCAGATTACCCTCCATAATGTAGGTGGGCCTCACCCAATCAGTTGAAGGCCTTAAAGAAACAAAGACTGACCTCCCCCAAACAAGACGGAACTGCAGTAGATGACAGCCTTCAAATCTGAACCACAATATGAGCTCTGTCCTGAGTCTTCTGCCTGACCTGCAGATTTTGGATTTGTCAGTTTCAGTAATCACATGAGCTAATTCCTGAAAATCTCTCTCTCTCTCTATATATATATATATGTATATATATATGTATATGTATACACACACACACACACACACACACACACACACACACACACTTCTATTGATTCTCTGTCTCTGGAGAACCCTGACTAATACAGGGGTATTCTGATTTTGATGGGAAAGTCTCCAGTCCTAACATACCCATACTCATATTAATTTCCATTCTGGCATCCCTCACATACTTCCCAGTGCTGATGCTGCAGGAATTGGTTATACCTGCCTCTCCCCTGACAGCCTTCATGATACTCTCTGGGTGTGAACCCCACGTGGTCTTTGGAAGTTGGACCTGCTTACCTACCCCTGGTACCTCCTTAACCTCACTCATTCCAGTGTGTTCTCAGAGAAATCACCCAGTTCAGCTGGCTCTGAAGGTCACCTACAAACCCTCGCAAGACTGAAAATCAATCCTTAGTTCTGAGCCACACCAGTTTGCATCCTCTGCTGGGTTCATGCAAATGTCAAAGCAGCAGGAAAATGCCACAATAGGAAATGGCAATCAATCCTGCCCCAGAGACAGCAGGCCATCTAGCAGCTCATGTACTTGCTAACTAGAAACTGTGGACACCCCAAAGGTCTGCTCCTGTCTTTAAAGTCCTTAATTCCAAGGTATACATTTTCTCATTGGGATTGGCCTGGATCCAAGCACCTTGGGCACTTCCACATGGCCTCAACTTTGCTCATGATTCCCCTCTTCGTGGTATGCTTTATTCCATTTTTCTACCATAAAACTATCCATTCTTCCAGCCTGGCCTCAAATGTTTCATTTTTTTCTGAAGTCTTTCCTGACCCCTGCCAGGAAAAGTTAATTACTCCTTTAACTGTGTTCCCAGAGACATTTAAATTTCTTCTGAAGATTAGAAAGGACACATCAAAAACATGGTCATATTAACCAAATATTCAGACATCAGCCCAATGAAAGCTGTTCGAGAAAACTAGTCTAAATATGAAAAGATGCAAGTTTTACTGGTTCTGTTCTATTCTCTCAGGACCAGGCTTTAAAAATGTAATTTGTAAACAGAGGCTCATAGCACTAGATAGCTCAGTAGCAGGCTACTTTCCAGAGATTAGTTAGCTCATAAATTAGACATAACCCTCAAATATTAGAACTCCAAAATATAATAACTTATTTGCAGTGCTCACGAGGTAAGTCCTGGTGTGAACTCCACAATTATAATTGTTTATATTATAACCACCTTCGTTACCTCTATTCCTTAGATCCTTCAACCCTAAGAGTAAATGGAATTGTACTATCTTCAAAATAGTTCAAGTAGCTATTAATTTATTCCAGTGGAATATCCTAATAAAATGTCCCCCAAACTTTCCAAACCAACACATGTCAAATCCATTTAAATGCCAGAGAAGTTTCCCACCCGCCCCCCAGGCTGACTTTAGCACATATCAAGTGCTCAACCTAAAGGTGATGTGCAGGGGCACCTGGGTAGCTCAGTCGTTAAGCGTCTGCCTTCGGCTCAGATCATGATGGGATAGAGCCCCACATCGGGGTCCCTGCTCGGCGGGGAGTCTGCTTCTCCCTCTCCCACTCCCCCTGCTTGTGTTCCCTCTCTCGCTATGTCTTTATCTGTCAAATAAATAAATAAAATCTTTTTAAAAAAAGTGATGTGCAAAAGAAGTAATAAATATGAGCTAATCATGGAAATAGATGTTGGATAGGATTGCCAACAGACTGTGCTAAGAACTACCATAAACACTCCCTGATTTTTGGAAAGTTCATCTGTCGCCTGGAGCCCCCAGGGAGGCAGCTTCAGTTCGGTGCCCAGCTTAACATTCAGGTTTTCAGGGCAGGTCACATTCAAACATTATATTGACGTAATAAGATAATCTTAATCTTCCTGAAACTCCCAGCAATCTGTGTTTTTCTCCACCACAGCACTAGTGGTACCATTTTGGCTTTTCCACCAGATAAGCCAACTCATCACTTGTAATAATTCTCCAGAGGCAGCACTGGGTTCGGGCAGCTTCTGTACGTCCTGCTCTGCATTAGTTGTTGGCAGAGAAGAGGGACTGCCCCTTCTACACTTTGTCAAGAATCAGTCCCTGGCTGGAGTGTCTTCTACCCCTCTCAAACTTGGCCTTGATGTTTATGATGATAAAGGTAAATCCAATGACTATTTCCCACTCCGATTATACCTGGCCACTCAGCAATATTTTATACAAATCCCCCTTCTCCTGAAAATACTCAGGCACCTGGTCCCCAGGACGCCACACTGCCGGAGTGTCCTGCTTTATAGCAGCCCTTCTCAAGTCTAGAAGCCTCTTCTTTCAGAACTTCCTGAAGCTCAGGCTTCCAACTTCCCCACACTTACACCCCAGGACCTCTCATCCAGTTCAACTGCCTTAAATCCATCTGGACGTCACTGACTTCTTCAAGTATCTCCTTCTCTGGCCTCTCCCCAGAGCTCCAGACAAATCCACACAGCAGACATCCCCTTCAAGCTGGACATATGGAGCAGCTAGCACAAACAGCAATCATACTATGCTAGCACAAACAGCACTCGAACAGAACTCTTTTACATCCTCTGTCAGAATGTGCCCCTTGACTTCCCCATATCCATAAGGGGCACAATAACTTACTCACTCAGGCAATATGAGACTTCTCGAACAGAACTCTTTTACATCCTCTGTCAGAATGTGCCCCTTGACTTCCCCATATCCATAAGGGGCACAATAATTTACTCACTCAGGCAATATGAGACTTATGTCATGTACTCAAACCCCATGACTATTCCATCAGCAAATCCCATCAACTTTATCTCCAGCTTTCTGATGACTCTCTGTCACCACTGCCTCTCCCCTGGACCATGGCGTCAGCCCCTGACATTAGTGATGGTTTTAAAGCATAAATCGAATCACATCACTTCCCTGTTCAAAGCCAGTCCAGGGGTGCCTGGGTGGTGCAGTGGGTTGAGTGCCAATTCTTGGTTTCAGCTTAGGGTTGTGAGATCAAGCCCGCCTCGGGGCTCCATGCTCAGCACGGAGTCTGCCTGGGACTCTCTCCCTCTCCCTTTGCCCCGCCCCGCCTCAAATAAATAAATAAATCTTTAAACAAACAAACAAAAAAGCACCGACCTAAAGCTCCTCATTACCCTCAGAAGTGGTTTGGTTTCTTTTTTTGAGGGGGTGGAGGAAGGTGTGGATAACAGGGAATTTTATTTTTGTTGTTGACAATCTTAAACATATTTTTTGGGGGGGAAATAACAGACACTTCTACTATATAATCCTCCCTTCCTCTGGTTCCAAGTACTATATTGAGATGAAGACCCAACCATATCCTGTTGCAGCTTAAAACCCTTCCATGGCTCCTCATTGCTCTTGGACAAATACCAAAATCCTGCTGTAGCCTGCAGACCCTGCTCCATTCCCCTCTTCCCTCCACCAAGCCCTCCAAGGCTATAGTGAAGCAGAAAGAGGCCTAGATGGGGAGGGAAGAGCTCAGGCCAGCATTCCTGGCCCTGCTGCCTCCTCTCAGCAGCCCTCCCTAATTTTACCCATATGGAGTTCATCTCTGCAGAACATCCCAAATCCTTACCTTCACACCCCAAGGCTGGACAGAACCAGGTCCCTTCACAACTCTGACTGCCATTCTTCCCATCCTTCACCCTGTTCTCCCCCCACACATACCAGCCTTCTGGCAGTTGCTCACACAAGCTCATTCCATCTCAGGGCTTTATTTCCTCTGCCTGGACTGCATCCCCCCAGATCACCACATGTTCACACACTTTGCTCTTATGATCTTCGAAGATATCTCCTCAGAGTGGCCCTTCCTGTCCATAATTGGGCCTGAGCTCCCTGTCCCCTTTTCTCCTTTATTATTTAAATTACATTTATTTCTTTGATATCTGTCTCCTCCACTAAAATAAAAACAGGGAGGAAAGGACTTCTACGAACTCATTCACCGCTGACCCCCATTCCAGTCTTGGCTGGCAGCTCAAGCTGACCAGAGCTGCTTCTGCACACCCAGCCTATGTGTCTACAGAAAAAGATATCCTGATGCTCCTTAGTGATGGCATGTCTGAGATACAGAAAAAAGTTTAGTTGAGCATCTGAATGTGTTTCTTTAGTTCAATGAACCATTTGTAAGGACCTTTATTTCCCACACCTGTGCCTGAGGATTGCCTGAAGGATTGAACAGGCATGAAATTATTACTATTCCAATTGCAAATGCACAGAAAGCCAATTCCAAAAAGCATATTCCAGAAAGAAGGAAGGAAGGGAGGCAGGAAGGAAAGGAAGGAAAAGAAAGGAAGGAAGGAAGGAAGGAAGGAAGGAAAGGAATAAGAAAGGAAGGAAGGAAGCAAGCAAGCAGCTGTCCAACGGTGACTTCAGGTATGGCTCAGAGCAAGATCTTTAAACAATGTTGTTAGGGCACATTTCTCTCCTATCTCTCACCTCACTTCTCTTTACAAAAGCTGTATTTTCTCCTGCTATAAATATGCTCCCTCTATGCAGTAAGGGAGTAATAACTGTCAATTCCAGGACTGTATTAATTAAGTAATTCCAGTGGAAAGAGGATTTCTTTCTTCCAAGAGCCTTTTATCAATCCCAGGAATGACTCAAGGGGCCTGTATGTCCACCACTGGACAAATTCCTTGTCCACGGATACAAACTTGAGTGCATTGCTCACCCCCATGGTCTAGCTGCAGAGCAACAGAGCTGGGGCTGGACAATGTGCTAAGCAACCAAACTGAGGGAGTGGGAAATACATATCTAGTAGAACAATCCAGGATTTGGGAATGTCTCTCTTAACCCAGGTATGATAGATGTTTTTCATACCAACCTGCACACATCTTTAGGTCTAGAAGAAAATCTTTGCACTCAGCAGTGATGAGGTGAGCACAAACCTCCCACTCTGTATCTGCTCCCACATAGACCCAGGTGGACCTTTTATGTTCACAAAACAAAACAAAACAGAACCACCCAACATGCTCACAAACGCCACAGAAGCCCTAAAGCCAATCCCCCAGGACAACTTCCCTTTACATAAGTAAAGATCAACAAGCCAAACTCAAAAGTGAATTAAACAGGTGAAAAATGTCAGCACATTTATTTATCTACAGATTCCCCTTTGGTGTTTAAAGACCATTCATCCACTGATAACTCTCAAGTCACTTCTCCAGACTGACCTCTCCCCTGAGCTTCACACTGGTGAGTCCAATTGTCTACATGTCAGCTCTGCTTACATATGCAAGAGGCATCTCAAACCTATGACATATAAAACAGAAGCCCTCCTCTTCCCAAACCTGATCCTCTCTCTGTCTTCTGCTCAGAGGTGGCAACGCCATTTCACTTCTCAGGCAAATAGCCTTGAACTTGAACTTATCCTGATTTTTTCTCTCTTCTACCTGACATCCAAAGCTTCAGCCAATCATGTTATCTCTGCTTCAAAATATATAAAAAATCGAGCTGGTACTTCACTGCTACCACCTGGCCCGAGTCACCAGCATCCCTTACCTGGGCCACTGCAGCAGCCTCTCAGCTGGTCTTCTGGGCTCTGCACTCAATGTCCAACCCAGAAACCAGAGTGATCCTGTTTAAAAAAAAAAAAAAAAACCAAACACAAAAAAGTAAGATCATGTCACACATCAGTTCTCAAATCCTCTGCTGCATGCCCATCTCATGAAGACAAAAGTCAAAGCCCAGGAGCCCTGTGTGATCTGGTCCCTGGTGCCTTCCTGACATCACTTCCTGCTACTGGGGCCCTCGCTGGTTCTACTCAAGTCACCTTGGCATTCTTGTCAGTCCTCCTACACACCAGGCATGCTCCTGCTGAAGGCTTCTGGACTAGCAGTTTTTTCCACCGGAATCCTCTTCCTTAAAAATCTTTACCTTTTTAGTTTGAAAGCAGCCCCCACGCACCCCCATGCAACACTTCCTCTCTCATTTCTTCACTTTATTTTTCTCTAGATCACATCTCTCCACTGATGTGTAAATGTTTTGTTTGCTTATTGCCTGTGTCTCCCTGATAGACCATAACCTCCATGAGAATGGGGGTGTGTGTGTGTGTGTGTGCCTATTTTGTTCACCGCTCTATACCCTGTGCCTGGAACTGTGCCTGGGATGTAGTAGGTGCTCAGTAAATATGTGCTAAGTTAATCAATTATCTATCTACAAATTTCTCTTGCCCAAGAAAAGAAAAAGCAAAGTATATGGCTTAAAGAAAAATCCTCTATTGCCTTCTCCTCATTCTCTCCCTCACACGGACTTTAAGAAACAGAAAAACATTTTCAAGAGTATCTGCTTTTTGGGGCGCCTGGGTGGCTCAGTTGGTTAAGCGACTGCCTTCGGCTCAGGTCATGATCCTGGAGTCCCGGGATCGAGTCCCGCATGGGGCTCCCTGCTCGGCAGGGAGTCTGCTTCTCCCTCTGACCCTCTTCCCTCTCGTGCTCTCTATCATTCTCTCTCTCAATAAATAAATAAAAAATCTTAAAAAAAAGAGTATCTGCTTTTTGAGTCCAATATGATAAAAGAATGTATTAAATAAGAACTGTCTGAAATAAGATACAAGCATAGCAAAATGAAATATGTAGTAACTGAAATAAAACCAGTAGGTATACATAAAATCAATTCATATCATAGAGAATTAACTTGAGAAACATCCCCAGAATAAAGGCCAAATGAATAAAGTTGTAAAAAAAATATGCACAAAGGGAATAGCATACTTGGAGGACAAATCTTAGAGAGAAAACCCACCAGTAAAAGAATAAATGTATGGATGAGAAGCAATAATAGGAGGTAGGAGAGGATAAAATATTCCAGACCTAAAAAAGCAAACTTGACATCAGAAATTGATAGTTTAACATCTTCCAGAGAAACTTAATGAGCAGAAATAAATATTATGGCATAGCCTCATAAAAATTTAAAACTTAAAGAATATGTTTACGGAGTCCTAAAATCAACCAAACTGGGGGGGAAAATCGACTATAGTTTCTTTTCCATTATCTCCTCTATAATAATAAATGCCAGACAACAAGGCAGTTTACAGCACATGGAGGAGGAAAGTTATGATTTAGGAATTTTATAAATATCCATGTGTTACTCATATGTTAGGACAACATCTGTTAAATAACTACACCTGCAAATGAGGAATGTTATAAAAAAAAAACTCAGCTAGCAGATGAAAAAAGCTGATAAATTTACCACCCAATACTTTTTTTTTTACAAAAATTGATTGATGATATATTCCAGCTCACCAAGAGGTTAATAAAACTGTAAGTTCAAAAAATGAAGGCATTTAATAGAAAATAATTACCAGTAGACATCCAAACTGGTTAACTGCCAAGAGATAGTTCAATAAATACATTAATAGTTATGAGAAAAATAATATAGTCTAACAAATATTTTAATATAATCAGAGAAACTGAAACAGAATGCAGAGCATACATTTATTGAAAAAAAGGACATGCTATTCCAAAAGATTTGTTTTTTTGTGTGTTAACTTCCAGATTGAATTCATGGAAGTGTAAATCTGTGTGTGCACTGAGGGAGTGGATAATGGGAGGGAAATTTGAAAAGTAAGAGACAAAATTCTTATTAAAATGATAAGTACTAGTAGAATTTAAAAGAGACTATCTCCTTCAATAGACAAAATTTTGGAATAAACCTAACAAATGTGTGCAAAACATGCATGGAAAAAAATGCAAAACTCTTTTGAAAGACACTAAAGACTCAAATAAAGAGAAAAAAATGTCATGTCCATGGATCAGAATACTCAATTTTTTTAGACATTTTGTTTCTTCTCAAATTAAACTTTGAATTAAATGAAATTCAATCAAAATCTCAGAAATGCCTTTTTTAATAGAACTTGGAAAGTAAATTCCAGACCGTATATGGAAGAGCAAAAATCAAGAACAGCCCTTGAAGAGAAAAAAGGTAAAAGGTTTTGCACTATCAGATCTTAGGACTTATAATAAAACTGTAGTGCTTGATCACCAAAGTGTGGCACTAAGGGATAGACAAATGAAACAGAACAGAGATGATACTCTGAGCTCTCATACATGAAAATGTGATGTATGGCAGAGGTGGCGTTGAGGATCACAAGAGAAAGGATAGATGTTTATTTCTATATTTTTATTTTTATTTATTTTATTTATTTTATTTATTTTATTTTTTTATTTTATTATGTTATGTTAGTCACCATACCATACATCATTGGTTTTTTATGTAGTGATCCACAATCCATTGTTTTCGTATAACACCCAGAGCTCCATGCAGTACATGCCCTCCTTAATACCCATCACCGGGCTAACCCATCCCCCCACCCCCTCCCCTCTAAAGCCCTGTTTGTTTCTCAGAGTCCATAGTCTCTCATGGTTCACCTCTCCCTCTGATTTCCCTCCCTTCATTTTTCCCTTCCTTCTCCTAATGTCCTCCATGCTATTCCTTATGTTACACAAATAAGTGAAACCATATGATAATTGACTTTCTCTGCTTGGCTTATTTCACTTAGCATAATCTCCTCCAGTCCCATCCATGTTGATGTAAAAGTTGGGTATTCACCCTTTCTGATGGCTGAGTAATATTCCATTGTATATATGGACCACATCTTCTTTATCCATTCATCTGTTGAAGGGCATCTCAGCTCTTTCCACAGTTTGGCTCTTGCAGACATTGCTGCCATGAATGTTGGGGTGCATATGGCCCGTCTTTTCACTACATCTGTGTCTTTGGGATAAATACCCAGTAGTGTAATTGCTGGGTCATAGGGTGGCTCTATTTTTAATATTTTAGGAACCTCCATACTGTTTTCCAAACTGGCTGTACCAACTTGCATTCCCACCAACAGTGTAAGAGGGTTCCCCTTTCTCCACAACCTCTCCAACATTTGTTGTTTCTTTCCCTGTCCATTTTTGCCATTCTAACTGGTGTAAGGTGGTATCTCAATGTGGTTTTGATTTGAATTTCCCTGATGGCTAATGATGATGAACATCTTTTCATGTGTCTGTTAGCCATTTGTATGTCTTCTTCAGAGAAGTGTCTTTTCATAACTTCTGCCCATTTTTTGACTTGATTATTTGTTTTTTGGGTGTTGGTTTGAGAAGCAACAGCAATCAGACAACAAAAAGAAATAAAAGGTATTCAAATTGGCAAAGAAGAAGTCAGACTTTCTCTTTTCGCAGACGACATGACACTTTATGTGGAAAACCCAAAAACTCCACCCCCAAATTACTAGAACTCATACAGCAATTCAGGAATGTGGCAGGATACAAAATCAATGCACAGAAATCGTTGCTTTCTTATACACTAACAATGCAACTGTAGAAAGAGAAATTAGAGAAACGATTCCATTTACAATAGCACCAAAAACCGTAAGATACCTTGGAATAAACCTAACCAAAGAGGTAAAGGATCTATACTCTAGGAACTACAGAACACTCATGAAAGAAATTGAAGAAGACACAAAAAGATGGAAAAATATTCCATGCTCATGGATCAGAAGAATAAACATTGTTAAAATGTCTATGCTACCCAGAGCAATCTATACCTTCAATGACATCCCGATCAAAATTCCAATGACATTTCTCAAAGTGATGGAACAAACAATCCTAAAATTTGTATGGAATCAGAAAAGACCCCGAATCACCAAGGAAATGTTGAAAGAGAAAAACAAAGCTGGGGGCATCACGTTGCCCAATTTCAAGCTATATTACAAAGCTGTGATCACCAAGACAGCATGGTACTGGCACAAAAATAGACATATAGACCAATGGAACAGAATAGACAGAATAGGGTCTCTATTCTGTCCATATCTGGACCCTCAATTCTATGGTCAAATAATCTTTGACAAAGCAGGAAAAAACATGCAATGGAAAAAAGACAGTCTCTTCAATAAATGGTGCTGGGAAAATTGGACAGTCACATGCAGAAGAATGAAACTCGACCATTCTCTAACACCATACACAAAGATAAACTCAAAATGGATGAAAGACCTCAATGTGAGACAGGAATCCATCAAAATCCTAGGGGAGAACATAAGCAGTAACCTCTTTGACATCGGCCACAGCAACTTTTTTCAAGATACATCTCCAAAAGCTAGTGAAACAAAAGCAAAAATGAACTTTGGGGACTTCATCAAGATAAAAAGCTTCTGCACAGCAAAGGAAACAGTCAACAAAACAAACAGGCAACCCACAGAATGGGAGAAGATATTTGCAAATGACACTACAGATAACGGGCTGGTATCCAAGATCTATAAAAAAAAGGATAAATGTTTAATATATGATGCTAAGACAACTTGTGGTCCACATGGGAAAAATAAAATTGGAATCCACATCACAGCACACTCACCACACCAAAGGATTAAAGACTTGAACTCAAAAGTCAAAACCTACAAAACTTAAACATATAGGAGAATATCATTATGGTGTCAGGTAGGGAGAAAGTTCTTAACATGAAAAAAGAGGTAATGAAAGAAATTATCAATACATTCAACTACCTTAAAATTAAGAACTTCTGTTCATAGAAATATACCATGATGAAACCCTCATACACTGCTAGCTGGAGTGTAAAATGGTACAACTACTTTGGAAAACAGTTGGGCACTCTCTTAAAATTTAAATGTACACCAAGATCATACACCCAGCCATTCTACTGCAAGGTATGCTATGAGAGAAAGAAATACATGTTCATCCAAAGGCTTCTGTGAATGTCTTTGTTTTTAATAATTAAAAAGGGAAACAATGCAAATATACAACAAAAAGGGAATGGATAGGGACACCTGGGTGGCTCAGTCGGTTAAGTGTCTACCTTCAGCTCAGGTCATGATCCCGGGGTCCTGGGATTGTGCCCCGCATGGGGCTCCCTGCTCAGCGGGGAGTCTGCTTCTCCTTTTCCCTCTGTCCTTCCCCCTGGCCCTGCTCATACACGTGCTCTCTCACTCTCTCTCACATAAATAAATAAAATCTTATTTAAAAAGGGGAAGATGGACAAGCAAATTGTAGCATATCCATATAACTGAATATTACTCAGCAATAAAAATGAATTAACTATATATGCAACAACATGGATGAATCCAAAATAATTGCACTAAGTGAATGCAGCCTGACAAAACTGAATGGACACCGTATGATTCCACTTGTATAAAACTCTTAAAAAATGTAAATTAATCTACAGTGACAGAAAGTAGATCAGTGGGTATCTGGAGATGGGGAGGGTAGGGAATGAGAGAAGGATTACTAAGAGGTACAAGGAAACTTTTGGGAGTGCTGAATAAGTTCACTATCCTGATTGTGTTGATGACTTCATATGTATGCAGATGTCAAATTTTATTTAGTTGCACATTTAAAATATGTGAAGTTTATTGTAGGTTAATCAAAACTCAATTAAGCTGTTTTTTTTTAAAGATATCATAAAGAAAGTAGAAAGACAAGCCAAACACTGGAAAAAGACTATATGCAACACATATAACCATCAAAGGAATAGTACTCATAATATGTATTTTTTGAACTCCTTGAACCCAATTAGAATAAAGCAAGTAATACAGTAGAAAAACAGGCAAAAGACACAACAGACATTTCACAGAAAAGGGACCACAAATGGTAAATAAACTAATGAGAAGATGCTCCATCAATTAGTAATCAGGAAAATGTAATTTTAAAATCATAATAATGTACTATTTTACTTCTGCATATTTATAAACAATTAAAAGCCTAACAATACAAAGCAGAGGCAAGGATGCAGATCAATAAGAACTCTTACACATCACTGGGAAAGTTAAAAGGTACGCCACTTCAAAAACCAAGGCAGCCTTAACATTAAAATTGAAGATCTTCATACCCCAAGCCCACTAATTCTGTTCTCAGGAACACACTATAGAGAATTCCTGCACACACACATTAGTAGACGCCTACAGCAGCATTCATAGCAGCATAATTTATAATAGTCACAAATTGGAAAAAACTCAAATGCTCATCAACCAGAGAAAGATGAATAAATTGTAGTATATTCTCTCAACAAAAGTTCATCGGGATAAATATGGATATACTATATATAAATGCAGCAACACAGGTAATTCATAGAAATATCATATTGCAGAAGAAGTACCAAGTTGCATAGAGTGGGATACAATTTTTAAAAACTAAAAAAAGCAAAAGCAAACAAAGCATTACTTTAAAATGCAAACATATGTGACAAAACTTTAAAAATAACTTCAGTGTGCAAGTCTTTCACCTCCTTGGTTAAATTTATTCCTAGGTATTTTATTCTTTCTGGTGCTATTATAAATGGGACTGTTTTCTTAATTTCTCTTTCTGTTGGTTGATTAGTGTATAGGAATGCAACAGATCTCTATATATTAATTTTGTATCCTGTGATTTCACTGAATTCATTTATTAGTTCTAATCACTTTTTGGTGGAGTCTTTAGGGTTTTCTATATATATAGCATCATGTCATCTGCAAGTACTGATGGTTTTACTCCTTACTCACTGATTTGAACGCCATTTATTTCTTTTTCTTATCTGATTGCTGTGGCCAGGACTTCCAATACTATGTTGAATAAAAGAGGCAAGAATATGCATTCTTGTCTTGTTCCTGATCTTAGAGGAAAAGCTTTCAGCTTTTTGTCTTTGAGTATGAAGTTAGCTGTGGGTTTGTCATGTATGGTCTCTATTATGGTGAGATATATTCCCCCTATACCCACTTTATTCAGTTTTTATCATAATTTGGAGTTTTTATCATAAATTGATGTCAAATTTTGTCAAATGCTTTTTCTGCATCAATTAAGATGATCATATGATTTTTATCCATCATTTTACTAATCCCTCATTTTTATCCCTCATTTTACATTTTACTAATGTGTTGTATTACACTGATTGATTTGTGGATATTGAGCCATACTTGCATCCCTGAATAATTTCATTTGGTCATGGCATATGATCCCTTTAAGGTATTGTGGAATTCAGTTTGTTAATATTTGTATCTATGTTTCATCAGTGATATTGACCTGTACTCTTTTTTTTCTGTACTGTCATTGTCTGTTTTTGGTTTCAGGGTAATACTGGCCTCATAGAATGAATATGGAAGCATTCCATCCTCTTCATTTTTTTTGAAAAATTTGAGAATAGATATTAATTATTTTTTAAATGGTTGGTGGAATTCACCTGTAAAGCCAACTGTCTTTGACTTTTGTTTGTTGGGATTTTTTGTTTTTTTAAGATTTATTTATTTATTTTAGAGAGAGAGAGAGCAGAGGGGCAGAGGGAAAGGGAGACAGAAACTTTACCAGACTCCTTACTGAGCTTAGAGCACAATATGGGGCTTGATTCCATGATCCCCCAGATCACGACCTGAGCTGAAACCAAGAGTCGGATGCTTAACTGACTATGTCACACATGGGCCCCAAGAGTCTTTTGATCACTGACTCTATTTTATTACTAGTAATCAAGCTGTTCAGATTTTCTATTTCTTCTAACTTAGTCTAAGAGAACGATAAATCCCAGAGACTAGTGCTTACCAATGAAGGGAAGGCTAGGAAGAACATACCAGTGGATTGATTGGGGTAAGATTCCATTAGATTGAATGCTGATGTTCTGGTTAAGCTGGGTTCCAGTTAAGTTGCATGGTTCCAGTTACCGTGGTAATATAATAACACAGATTTATTTTTATAACTTACATGTGTGCTTCAATATTTTGTATGTATCAAATGCTACGTGATAAGAACATTTGAAAGAGAAATTTTGCATTTCTTAGTATGATAAGGAACAGTCAGTTAAAATACAGATATATAAGAAAAATGTTAGAAATGCAGTAGATAAATTGTCAGGTAACAAAGAACAATTTACAAAAGACCAAGTGCACCCAAAAAATGAACTTGAAAAAAGATTCAATCTCACCTAAAATCCAGAAAATTGCCTCTTGAAGCCACATAATACTGCCAATTAAATTATCAGCCATTGTATAGTTATAATTCTATTGTACACTTAAAATCCTGGAAGTTTTATAGCCTAAGATACTATTGAAAAGTCAATTATCAAAACATTTTAGCATCTGAAAATATTCTTACACTTTAAGCCAAATATCTTAGTTTTGATAATCTTTATTTTTATAGTTTATCCATTATAGTGAAAAGTAAATATTCAACAACATAAAAATATTTTAAAAATCATCATTATCTCCTCAAAGGCATAAAAGTTGACAGTTTTGAATATTATATAACAAAAAAGCAATGTTAATAAACATTAGATGAAAAAAACATAAGGATGTATACACACCATGATGACAACTATACTTTTAAAAAGAAACAAGCCTATAAAGTCATGGAATTAAACACTCCAGAATTATAACACTAGCTTTTTTGGGTTGATAACACTACACGTAATTTTTTACTTTTCTCTATATTCCAAGATTTTCATATCTGAATTAAATTTCTTTTATCATTTAAGAAAGTAAGGAAATGAAAAACTAATGCTTAAATATTAGGCTTACCATTTACAAATTAGTTTTACCCTCCCCAAAGTCATAGGAACATTATCCAAATTGGTACTAAAAAAAAGCAAACATCAAAAACATAAAGAATAAAAAAAGAAAACCTAACAAAGTGAATTTAAAACCCCATAAGAGTTAAAAAAAAAAAGAAAACTAAATTTAGTTGGAATGGTGGATAAAATTAATAGAGAAATATTTCCTTGAATTCATATAAAAGGACAACACAAAGAAAAAAAGTTGCAACAACCTTTTTCTCTCCACACAGAGTGGTTCATTTTTTCAGAGTGAGCAAAGAAAAGAACACAAACCCCTAAAACATATTTTTCAAATGAGAAAGTGCATCCATTCGAACTTGACTTTTAAGATACACACATCTGTAAACAACAGTACACAAAGGTGGGGAGTTAGTGTGCATATCTATTAGCAGACAGCTGCTTATAATTTTGGTTTAGAGTTAGAACACTATTTTTGGAATAACCAACTGTGTTCAATTTATAACAGATGTAACCAAGTGTTTATTACAGTAAAATGCTAGTTTCCGTAAGTCAAAAGTTCAATGAATAAATAAGTCCTGTATGTAAGCAGAATGACATTTATTGTTCCGAACCAAAGAATTCACTCTAATCAGTGGTGGACATTAATTATTCCATTAACTACAGTGCTCTTAATTTTATTCTACTTGGAAAAAAGGGGGAAACTAGCTCATTTGTTGTTTTGTATCTAATTATGTCTTATTCTCATAGATCCCATACATGATTGCAATCGTAAAGTTAAACACAGGGAAATACCTAAACATTTCACATGAATCGGCATTTCGCCCACATAACCATCTTTAATCTAAAGAGGGAAAAAGTCTGATTCAAGACCTAGTTCAGTCTCTCTATAGTCCTTACATAGTAACATCAAATCATGCCAGCCTTCTTGCCAAAGAGGCTCTCTATGTGCCTTTTAATGGGTATCCCTAATTATGCTGTTGCCCACTGAAGCCCCTTTCAGAGACCATTTTCAGGGCTATTTCCAGAAAGACTCTGAGTCAGTCACACCATTTTATGAAAACCTTCAGTTTTCAGTACTGCTCTACGGAATGGGCTGAGCTAGGGTGCAGACAGCAGGGTAGCTAGAGTCCAAATCCAGGGTTTAGAAGGGTAGAAAAAATACCAGAAACATAGAAGCAGTTATAGTTGAAGACATAAGAGGGAAGGAAGATTGGTGAGGTCAGCAGGCTGGAGGCAAGGACTTTGCGAGAAAAGCTAGTGTAAAATATTGGGTATAGGAGGGATCCCACTGGGTTAAACTGAGGCAGACACAATGGCTTCAAGTAGCTGGAAGAATGGACTTGGAGGGCTTCAACTTCCACCCAGGACCAAGGTCATGGCCAGATGTGCAAGTTCTCCTGGGTGTGGGACAGTCTGAAGGCAAAGTTATCAGATAAACAGGGCATGTCTTCCTGGTGCATCAATTAACTCAATGACAAGTAATCAAAGCATAACTCATATTAAAATAATTACACACATATTATGGAGGGGAATACAAAAGTACATGAATTTTTAAGTTGCAACACAAGGGCTTAAATAAATTTTTATTTTTTATTTTTTGGACCATTTAGGGCTAACTACCCAAGTTTGGGATTATGCCTTCATTCTCTTCCTCCTTTAAGGATGCTTACTTAGGGGTAAAATTTTATTTATTTATTTGAGAGAGAATCTGCTAAGTTACCCAACATGGCAATAAAAATCTTCCACAATCAGCTTATTGTCCACGTTTCAACCTTATCTTCCCCTATAATAAATAAATCATCCCCTGTAATTTATGACTGATAGATAGATAGATCGATCTAATAAGACTGTGAAAAGAAACTTGGACAACATCTTAAGAATGCTAAAAATTCTAATTCTATTAATTCTGTGTAAAAAATGTACAAGTATTGGGGTGCCTGGGTGGCTCAGTCGGTTAAGTGTCTGCCTTCCGCTCAGGTCATGCATAATCTCAGGGTCCTGGGATCGAGGCCCCCATCGGGCTCCCTGCTCAGCGGGGAGTCTGTTTCTTCTTCTGCCTCTGCCTATCCACCCCACTCCTGTTGTCTCTCTCTCTCTCTCAAATAAATAAATAAAATCTTTAAAGTTTTTTTAAATATACAAGTATTATGTTCTCCTTTCTACAACTTCAAATATTCACAATTAGAATTAAAGTTTTTTTAAATATACAAGTATTATGTTCTCCTTTCTACAACTTCAAATATTCACAATTACTCATGAGCCAGTCTCAACTACTGAGAAACTTATGAAGCAGGAATAAATGTGCAAAAATGAATGTACACAGCAAAAAGTGATGATGCAAATTAAAGCTCACACATTTTTGTTTTAGAAGAGACCAACGTGCCCTTACTATTTGTCTATTTTTATATTTGTATATAAAGCCCTAACAAGGTGACTTTTTTTTTCATTTTCCCAGAATGCAGCAGTTAAGAAGCAGATAATTAAATAATCAGAGGGGTGATGGGAATAGTGCCGGCCGCAAGTGCACAGACAGAAAGTGGAAGCAAGAGTTAGAAACAGTGACAGCAAGAGTTAGTTAGAAACTAATCAACCAGATACAATCATCAAAAAGCAAGAAAGTGTAGGGCCATTCATTGCAGAAACAGATCAAAGATATCAATAGCACTAAGAAAGTGGCATGGTCCATGAACATCAGACAGGTGGACGGTCCTGGTGGTGGATTCCTCAATATCCACTTGACCCCAAATTATAACAAGTTCATCACTCTCTGCTGGCCAGTGACGGGTCTAAAGACGGGCGTGTGAACCAATCCTGGCCAATGAGTTCTGTGATGAGGTCTGTGTGCCCCCAAGAATTCACTGGCCATTTGCCACAGCCAGAGAATGGTGCCAAACACAATGGGTAGGGCAAAGTGAAACAAGAAACAGAAGAACAGCTAGACCCAGGATACGAGACGTGAAACCTGCCCGTCGGAACCTGTAATATATGAACTAGAGTATCTACTTGTTGAAGTCTTTTTCAACTGGGATTTCCATTCCATGCAGTCCAAACTTTCTCATTACACAGACTAAGCTCAAGACCTGGCCACAGCACGGGGTGACTTGGAATAAGGCACTTAATTTCTTTGAGCCTCAGCTTTTTCATTGATAAAAAGTTTCCTCATTGATAATTGTGAAAATTTAAGGAGAAAACAGCAAAAGCGTACTGCATCATATGGAGGTCTGTTCCTCCAAAGGCTGGCAAATCCCAAAAATCAAGACTATAAATAGACTATATTTAAGAAGCTAGATCATTTGGAAAATATTTTTATCCAGATTTATTTTAATTTTAAGGTAATTAAAAACAAATACTAGGAAGTTTTTTCTTAAACATTACAATGAGTATCCTAATCTAAGAGCTAATAATAAATTTAATGGCAAGTGCTAAAACAATTTATATATATTTTTAATTTATTACATGTAATTTTAATTGTGGTAAAATATACAACAGAATTTACCATCTGAACCGCTTTTTTAGAAGATTTATTTATTTGAGAGAGAGAGAGAGCACGAGCATGAGGAGGGCAGAGGGGGAGGAAAAGAGAGTCTCAAGCCAACTCCACACCAAGCCTGGGGCCCGATGTGGGGCTTGCTCTCAAGACCCTGAGATCATGACCTGAGAGGAAACCAAGAGGGGGATGCTTAACTGCCTGGGCCACCAAGGCGCCCCAACCATCTTAGCCATTTTAAGTGTACTATTCAGTAACATTAAGTACCTTCACATTGTTGGGTTATCATCACCACCATTTATCCCCAGAACTCTTTTCATTTTGCAAAGCTGACACTCTGTACCCATTAAACACTAACTCCCCACTCCCCCTCCCCCCGGCCCTTGGCAACCACCATTCTACTTCTGTCTCTATGAATCTGACAACTCTAGGTGCCTTATAATTGATTTTTTTTGGTAACTGGCATCTTGCACTTAGCATAAGGTCCTTAAGGTTCATGCCTGTTGTAGCATGTGTCAGAATTCTCCTCCTTTTTAAGACTGAATAATATTCCACTGTGTGTGTGTGTGTGTGTGTGTGTGTGTTTATTACATTTTATTTATCCATTCATCTGTAAGTGGACACTTGGGTTGCAATGGCAAAATATTTTTAAAGCAAAAAAGATAGGAAATCTGAATAGAAACAAGAATAATAAAAGAAAATATAGGAGACCTTGTGTACCTGATTTAATGCAAAGGAAAATTACAAAATGTTTATTAGAAGCACCCACTGTATGTGTTTAGGCATCAGGGTTGATTTCTTTTCAACTCTGAACAGGTGGGTTTACACTAATTTCTCCCATTGTCCCAGAAGGCAAATACTCTGATTCCTAAATGAGGGAGATTTTTCTGGAAATTTTTAACACTTTATTTATACTAAAGGTAACATACTCAGAGAACATTCTTAATTACCTTTGTTGGTTTGGATCGGTTTAGGTAACCAAGAACAGGGATTATTGATTTACTTATACTTTTATAAGCACTGAAAAGGAATAGCATGCCCCAGCAGTGAAAGTAATAGCAGGATTTCATCATGTTTTTTTCAAAAAGGAATAAAAGATGTTATTTATAATAGTGACCCTGACTCCAACAGATAATAATGCTTTACCATTATTTTACCCACATGCTGGGCAGTGCATGGGGTCTGTCAGAGTCAAGCAGGTGAAAGGTGACAACTCTAAGACATTAAAATAATACTGGTAACAGGAAGCCCTAACCCACTTTCAAATTTGCCTCATGGTTGCACTTTCTGGGCAGAAATGGTCAGGATGGGATGAAGGAGTGGATTCTGATGGCAATTTGGAAGTTCTATCTGACTTCTCAAGGGCAGTCCCTCAGGGAAACTGGCTAATTTCCCAGATGTTTTATGAAATTCTCACATATTTCATCCTAAAAATGATTTTTAATGGGCCTTAAAAACTAGGACTTAAAGACAACAAAAGCCCACACAAAATCGGGTGCATAGAAGCTATTATTAATGCCCTGAATCCAAAAATATTCCAAGGGTCTTTGATAAGTTAAAAAGATGTCAGTGGAATTCATACTTTTTCATTTTAATTTTCTAAGCAAAACCCAGACTCACAGGTTTTTCATCCCTTAGAGAACATGAGCCATTTCTATATGGGTGACTTGTGAATGCTAGTGTAATAATTCTAGGCTTATAGTGGTTAATATACTTACATTGGATTTTTATCTCTGAAATTTTGGACGGGTTTTCCTATCCCAGAACAGAGTATTCTTACAGTATGTCCAAGAGGTAGCTTTGAGATTCCAATATCCTTGTTTTATGTTTAACCAAATGGAAAATTGAAGGCAAAGAGCAATGTTTAGAGCAGGTAAAAACACAAAGTGGAAAGGAGCTAAAAGAATCTTTTGGATTCCTGTTACCTCTACTTTCGCCTTTGGGGAAGTCCTTTCTGTGATGCTTCAGCCCCGTCCCTCTGCCTGTCTCACCTCCTTCTGTTTCCCCTGGCAATTCGGCAATTTGTTTCATCCCTCTATTCAGCTCACCCTCAAAATCCAGCTCAAAGGTCATTTCCACAAAGAGATTTTAAAAAATAACCCTCGGTATTCTAATTGGTTTCTTTACTCAACGCTTCCCCAGGATCTAGATATTTCATTACTGTTTCCTGTATATTATTACAAAATCTTGGTAAGCAACACTTCTTCAAAATTTTAATTTTATTTTATCAAGTCACACAAATAGGCTAAATAGGCTAAATGCTTTTGCAAGGTTTAAAAACAAAAATGCTAAGACACTATCTCACCAACTCCCCAAACCGCCCCTCTTCTGCCCTGGAGGCAAAGACTTTTCAATTTCTCAGCTGTTCGATCCGGCATTTACTTATCTCCTCATTTCCACATAATATGTATATATGGCTATTTCTTGATTTAATGAGGTAAACTTCACATAACACCAAAATTAACCATTTTAAAATGAGTAACTGAGTGAAATTTAGTACATTCCCAGTGTTGTACAACCACCACCTCTATCCAGTTGCAAAATAGTTCCATCATCCCAAAGTAAAAGCTCTTAAGCAATTTCTCCCCACTGCCCCCATCCATGGCAACTCCCAATCTGTGTTTGGTCTCTATGGATTTAACTATTCTGAATATTTCCTTTAAATAAAGTCATTCAATATATAACTTTTTCTGTCTGGCTTCTTACCATAACATTCTGGAGGTTCATCCATGCGGTAGCACGGCTTATGACCTCGCTCCTTATCATGGCTGAATACTATTCCACTGCTTACATACACCTGTGTAAATACATGTACTTGTTTGAATACCTGTTTCCAGTTCTTTGGGGTATATACTTAGGAGTGGAATTGCAGGGATATATGGTTAATTCTATGTTTAGCTTTTGGAGGAACCAGCAAGCACAGGCACTATCTTGTGTGCACATTCTAACTAAGTATATTGAAGGGAAGGCCTGATTTTTAATTTAAGTTTGCATTTTCTTGCTTGTTTTCCTTCCTTCTTTCTCTCTCTTTCTCCCCAAGTTATATGGCTCCTGATATACCTTCCTCGATGCTCCAAAACTACTTATTCAATAGTTACTTCATCTACATAAACCTAGAGACTGCTATAAGAAAATATTGTGAACAATATGGTCCTTTTTAACAAAGAGAAATCCTATCATTTATCTTCTTTCGCTAAACAGATTTCAGGTTTTAAAAAAGTATAGATTTTCCTTACTTTCCATCTCTGTACATTTATTCTGTATCAGACTAGTCTTGATGCTTCTCCACCCACATATTCTTCTCCCCAGATAAAGGATTTATCAGTAACTAAAAAATAATGCAATTTTAAAACTGCTTTAAGCTTGTGATGAATAACAAAGCAAGCAAAAAGAATTATTTAAACGTGGAAAAAACAAACTTGAGACAAATCCTGAAGCATAAAATATTTCCCTGTGACAACAAAACTTGCTTATAAACAAATGGCTCTTCAGAATATTTCCTGCTATCCTATATACCACATTTAATTATTTTGAAAAAGAAAACTGTTCTTTTAGGCACAAAGATATTTAACAGACGAAGGGCCATTTCAGAGGCAGTCCCTTATGTTAACTCCTGGTACCACACTATTGAGGATACAGGGTGAGGAAGGACAGAACATTCACATTTATTCTGCACCTACTGAATCATACCCTGATGAGGCGAAAATGGAAACAAAGAGGATTTATGCTAACCAACAGGAAAGCCTGATCATAATGACTCTGACACTAAAACACAGCTCAAGAAAGTTAAGAAACCCATATGAAATATGTTTTAAGAAGACACACATATTTTAATGGGATTTACACGTAATTCTCTATGATCCCCTCTATGGGGTTCTGGGTCTTATAATCAGGATTAGCTGCACTTTTCCTCAACAACGGGATGGTTTTTAGATTGTAGACACAGCGAATCATGTCGCTGATGATGTTTTTACCTTTGCATTGGCTGCTAATGAGCTCAGAGCCCCATTTTCTGACCCACATATCCAAGGAGGAGGATTTCAGAGCATACATTTTGTATACTAATCTCATCTTCGGGTCACTTTCTTTTTATTCCTGTTTCCACTCTCATTGTATGTACCTTTATTGCTCTGGCTTAAAACCTAAGAGGAAAAATGCAAGAACATAAAGAAATCAGCATCTCTAGCCAACCCACTCCAAACCAGACTTGTGATTTTAGGACTTTAACCTTATTTGGTATATTTGGTATATTTCCCGCAATCTATAATCATTCAAGTTTGCGGCGATCTTAGGGTGACCTTTACTGTCGAGCTTGAAAGCATGGGCACAACTTACTGGGCTTCGTTTTTCCTCAATAATCAGTGGGCAAAAATTCTTACCTCACCATGTGGTTGTGATGCAAAACTTACACAATCCATGCAAAGAGTTTAGCACTCTGCCTGGACCATACTAAGTGCTCAATAAGAATCAGCTCTTGTTAGCTACTATATATTAACAAGTCCTTCTGTGAGCTTAATTTAGAGCAAATTAAAAAGAATCTGAAAACAGAATCCAATTTACTTCATTTGAAAATGCACTGGTACGGGGGTAACCAAGTATTTCTTAATACCAAGAAACATTTTGAGTTCAGAGAAATCTGGAGGTGAAGATAAGGTGGAGAGGTAAAGACAGTGAGTGCAGGCAACTCTCTCAAAAAGACAAGTTGCAAAAAGAAAGGCAAAATAGACAAAGAGTTTAGTATTGAAGGAGAAATGCTATTTTGTGCATGGTTTCTGTTTATTTGTTTAATGTGTGTTTGTGCATGTGTGCATGTTTCAGACGGGTGAAACATGCAGGGCACCTGGGCGGCTCAGTCCGTGAAGAGGTGGACTCTTGATTTTGGCTCAGGTCATGATCTCAGGGTCATGGGATCAGCCCTGTCTCAGGCTCTGCCCTCAGCGAGGAGTCTGCTTGAGATTCTCTCTTTCTTTCCCTCTCCCTCTGCCCCTCCCCCACCATGCTCGTGCTCTCTCTCTCTCTCCCACTGGAAAAAAAAAAAGGGTGAAACATGAATATACACCACGACAGGTGCTGGGACAATGACAAGTATAAACAAACTTTACATATGAGAAGTTGAAAATGCAAAGAAAATGAAAAATAAGAGCTAAAAGAACTACAAATTATGTCAAAGATTTAAAAAAAAAAAAAGCCACATGTCCATTTGTGTCCTTTTAATTTACACAGTAGATGCAGATATAAAAAGCTGCTCCTAGTAAGCTAGATCAGCTTTCCCCATTGGCTTACAACATCAAATTTTGCTATGTGTGTCCAGTGCTGGGCCAGACCGGAGGTGGGGAGGGGAGAGAGTCTCCAGATGGAGAAGTTGGTTGTAAATTACCCTACTTGGGAAGGTCCAGCAAATTTCATTTTATTTGGGAAAAAAACAAAGCAGGTTCATCCTGTAAGGGCAGGAAATCCTAATTGTGTATACTGAATTTGTTTTAATTTGTAACTTGTAATCCAAAATTTTTACATATTGAGTTGATTTAACACAAGGGATGCTAGGGCAAAGGGTGATGAGTTTACCTATTTAGAATCACGACAAAATGTATGCATAAGAATTCAATACAAAGGGAATCTGATAATCAAACTAAGCCTTATATCGTAAATCAGCGTTTTGTTTTAGACAGATTTAAATAAAGGTGTTGTTCATTTATTTCATAAGGAGAAACTTTCCAAATGCCCTGAGCATACTTTTGCTTTATTTTTGTGCACAGTTCATATATTTTAATGATACATTCTCATCCAACAGAAGTATAAGCATAAATTTCCTATATATGGCATTAGTCAGAATGCTCCCATAAAACTTACTTAAGAAGAGAACAATAATGCCTTTCAAAACAGAAACACACCATTTGTATCATTTGTGCCACAATTTCTGCCTTCTTATCACTGTTAAAGCAAAAATACAACCATTAACTTGCAAATTATGGGAGAGTGTTTCCCTTTAAAACAAAACTTTTTTTTTTTAAAGATCATGTCCTTCAACGGTCATTTTGGTGAACTTAGTAATGCCATTTATCCTTTAAATAAAATATTGTAAAAGTTAAAATGTCACGTCAGGTTTGCTTTCCTCTCATGTTAAAATTTAGGTAATGTGATTACTTCCTTTAGAATCAGTTTTACCTTATTTTTTTTGGTAAATATAATGTCTACAGATGAGAGAAAATGAATATATTCATTTTGACACTGAAATTCCCAAAGTTACATGATGGTCATCTGCTTCACGCTCATTTTAAATCTCCCTGGTATATTCACATTATGAAGCATAAAATAAACGTAAAATCTTATAGCTACATCAAAGAGACTCCAAAATTAATCAATTTTTACCATTAGGTCGCATAATGTTCAATAGTAAAGGGGAAGTAAGGTAAAATAAGGAATCACAGGCTCATCATAAATAAATTATTTAGGACATTCTATGTACAAACTCTGGTCATAATACTTTCATCAAATTTATTTACTTCTTCACTCACTTCATTGACTGAATAAATATTGGGCTAACTGCCAAAGGGATAAAAATGAACAGACCTCGCCTCTCTCCTCTACCATCAAAAGGGAGAGACAGACATGCAAATAAGTTACAATATAATAAAATAACTGTTATACTAGAAGTGGTACTTATGCTGGGAGGACATAGGAGAAGAAGCTACCCTGGGGATAGAAGAACCACCCCATGCCTTAATTCACAGGTCTTAGCTACTGGTTGTACATGGATAAGGACAAAGAAGAAATCTGAGAAGTTCAGATATCTGATTTGGACAACTAGCTGGCATTTCTGAGTAAGCAAATATAGAATGGGGAGAAGATCTGGAGAAACGGAAGAAGGGGTGGTATTTCCGATTTGTACGTATTAAGTATGAGGTACCTGTGACACAGCCAGGTGGGGTACCTAATCATCAGTGTATATGCAGGTCTGGCTTCAGAAGAGAATTCTAAGCTGAACAGATTTGAGAGTAAGTTTGAAGCCAAGGAAATAAAGGAAATTGCTTAGAAGTACCAGACATAGGAGATCATGAAGCATTAATTTTGTGGAGGGCTGGAATAATCTAAATTGACTATTTTTTTTAGAATATTTTCAACCCCAAAATCACATCACATATTCTAGTGGGAATTAAAGCCAAACTTTATTAGAGATACTGAAGAGTTTTAATGGGTGCCTTGTGTAAGAATAACTCCTACTGCTAACGATGATAATGACAAAAATATCACCATGCAAATCAACACAAACTCCTAGAAGGAGAAAAATCTGGCAGAACCTTAATAATTAGACCATAGAAGAGCAGAACTTCAATATTAACTGAAAACATGATCTGTAGAATGGTCATGACTATTGAAATGATCATTTCTATGATGCTGGTAAACAGGAAAAGGGCTTTTAAAATGTTTGCTGATTGATGCATTTTTAGAGAAGAATGGTATTTGGATCTGCCTTCTGGTCCATGATAGTTTGCCTGGGTAAGAATCAAATGAATCTGCTGGAAGTACAAAAACAAAATTTCTGATGATAAAATAAAACTGAAATGATTAGTCACTGTGCATGGAAACCAACAGCTCTTGATATTGGCCTTCCGGTCTTAGAAATGGAGAAATGTCTCAGTATGAGAGCCAAGGGCAAAAAGCCAAATGAACATGGTTTTACAGACCAGAACCTGTGCCCAATGGGCTTGCAACAGCCATCCTGGGTAGCTGAGCAGGTAAACACAGTCCAAAGTATGATAGCTTCAAACAGTACTATTCAGTGATCCCCTAGCAGCTTGCTCTCTGCACTCCTATCATCTGCTATGTCAATTAATCCATGACATATCCTTCCTTCACTCTTTTCCAAACCTTTAGATCACAGTTAGAAACCTTGGCTTGACTTGGCTTCCCTCCCTGCCCAATTTGTAGAGACTCCTACTGACCTCCTGCTGTTAACATTGGCTGTTCCACACCTTCATCCTCTGAGATTACATACTGAACCAAATGCCTACCTGCTGCCCTCCACCCCAACCACCCCTTTCTTTGCTGCTTTTAGCATACCAGGAGCAATTCTATACTTTTAAGAGGCAATTAACGATTGAATAGGTAATATGCAAATCATCTGAAAATACTTGGTTGAGAGCAATAAGAAATAAGGCATGCGTTATTTAATTAAATGGTATTTATAACTATTAATAATTAGATTACAGTTACATGTGCAACTTCATCAAATTTTAAAAGTAGAAATAATGGCGTAACATTTGATCTTTCACAGTAAACACAGAAGTTCAAAGGCCCTATGAAAATAAAAGCCAACTGTTTCTGACACTTGCAATGAATATTAATTTGGCTTAAATTATTTGTTAAAAGCTTCAAAGAAAAATGCCCTTGAAATAATGTAGGTTCAGAATAGATACCTGCTAAGTTGCAGTTACATTACAACACAATCATTTTAAAATTACCCACTAGCATTCAATTTCACATCCACCTCCTCTCTCTTTGGGACAGAGTTTACTGCACAGCTCTGCAGTAACAAAGAATTTGCCAGCCCGTTCATTCACTGGTCCCGTAATGGTGGCTACAGCCCCACCCCAACAGGTCAAGAGAACAAAGGAGCTGGGGGTTGGAGAGAGGGGTAGGTACGCTCCTTTTTCCACGTTCCTCCCTCAAACTATACAGAGGCAAACAAACTTCTGCCACCATTTTGCCTTCACCCTCTGTGCCAGTGGATAACCTTGCACGCTTCCGCCCTTGAGCTTCAGAGGGGTAAAGTCTAGAAGCTACACTTCTCCCTTGCCTGCAAAGTCCCTAAGAAAAATTCACCACTAAGAGGACCTCAGGTGAAATTTGGAAGGTGCGAGGTATTGCTTTTGGATGGCAACCACAGGCCGGCTCATGGGTGTCAGCAGACAACAGAAGTGACACTTGACCCAGAGATCTGCCATCTCCAGATTTCCTGATAGTGATCCTCCTGGGCTTGGCTCTCCCATCTTCTAATGGTCGTGTAAGTCTCTAATTCCCAGAGTTTAATTTGTCCCCATTAAAGTCTCTTGATCAGCTTCTGTTTTCTCACTCATTCTTTCTGAAGAGGGAAGAGTGGTTGGTTTGATCTGTTGAAGCTTGCTATTCACTGGACAATGTTTCACTAGTGGGTAGGGGCACATCATCTTTCACATGGACCCAGAGGACTCTTCCTTATTTCTTCTTCCATGTGGTAGGCACATCTGGACAGCCCCCTGCCCCAAACCTTCTGTATTGGCTTTTTATCGCTGCTGTAAAAAATGACCACAAAGTGAGTGGCTTAAAACAATAGAACTTCATTATCTTAGAGTTCTGTAGGTCAGAAGTCTCAGAGGGCTAAATCAGGGTGTTGGCAGGGCTGTGTTCCTTCCAGAGGCTCTAGGAAAGAATCTGCTTCGTTCCCTTTTCCATGTCCTATAGATGGTCCACATCCTGCAACTTGTGACCCTCCATCACTTCAATGTCTGCTTCTGTCATCACATCTTTCTCTGTGACCTTCTTGCTCCCTCTTAAAAGACCCTTGTGATTATAATGGGGCCACCTGAATAATCCAGGATAATATCCCCCCTCAAGATCTTTAACATAATCATATCCACAAAGTCTCTTTTACCATGTAAGGTAAAATATTCACAGCTTTTGGGAATTAGGATGTGGACACTGGGCGGGCAGGGGAGGGGCATTGTTCTGCCACATCTTCCTCTGCAAACAGCCTGTCAGCCTCTTCCACATCCAAGCAGGTGGTATCAGGGTCTGCTCTGAATATCTGGTCCCTCCATCCCTCTGCAAGCACACTTGAGCTTGTGGGGCCCAATTCTTAATAAAGAGTAGAAGTAAAAAGTCCCACTTGGAGTGAAGCCTAAAGCACATACTCTAATACAGATTTCACAAAACTCTGCATTGAAGATTATACAAACAAAATCCCTACTTATATTTTCCATCTGGCCAGCAATCTTACCCGGTTGGTTTGCATTATTGATCAGAACCCTGGAGAAGGAGAAGAGTAGATGGTGACCCAGTCCCCTAAACTCATACCCGCTCCATAGATATTTGATGAACTACCCAACTATTCTTTTGTAACAGACTTTGTTTCTAATGTATCTATTCTGCAATGTGGGTTTTGTAAAACATACTTCTCAAAATCAAGGCACACCTGTATAAATCTGAATTTGAGTGAAAGTTCAACACATGAATCATCTGCAAAATACAATGAATTTTCCAAAAACACTTTTACTATTTGACACCAAAATACAGTAAAATCATAACACACAATATTTTTCAATTTCATATCGGTACAGAACAAAAAGCCTGTGAATGCTGATCGAGGCTATTCTCTTCATTCACATGAATTAACAAGCATGCACTACATTGTTCACATTGCCAGTTTCTTCAGCCAATACAATCCTCATTAGCTATAAATAAAGTTGTCTTCATGACATTCATAACTGAATATTTAAATCAATATCAGATGCAGAAATGTCCTTGGTGACAACAGAGCAACTGTGTTTAAAGAGCATAATACCTGCCAGAGCAGGACCTTCATCATCTGTTTAAATGAGAATAGCATTATTTGATTAGAACACAACAAAGCATTAATGGAAATTCTAAAACAATATAAGGCAAAGCCAGAAATTATGCTGGCCTGAATTATAATGCAGCTCAGGGATTCTGTGGCCTAGAAAAATGCAGGCTGCAGAAGGTTAAAGAAAGGCCCTATTCTACTCCTGCTACTTTACTTTCTTATTCCCTCAGACATCATTCATTCATTCATGTTCATTCATTCATTCATTACCTCATTCTGCATCTATTATAGGCCCAACCCTGAAGACGTGAGTGTAAATAACACCATCACTGCCTTCAATTTGTTCACAGAAAAACATTCAAAAAATTAACTCTTCACACAATATGCCAAAAGGTCACTGGAAGCGAGAGGAGTCAGTAATTCTACACAGAGAGCTCCCAGCAAGAAGCAACACAGCCAAGTGGCTAAGCATGGGTCTGTGGAACCAGGCCACTTCTTGGTGAATAATCTCTCTGTGCTTCATATGGCTGTGTATTTTTTTAAGATTTTATTTATTTATTTGAGAGAGAGAGTGCATGGGGGGTTGCAGAGGGAGAGGGACAAGCCAACTCTGCGCTGAGCACAGAACCCAGAGCCAGATGCGGGGCTCGATCCCAGGGCCCTGAGATCATGACCTAAGCCAAAGTCAGAAAGTCAACCGACTGAGCCACCCAGGAGTCCCCATATTGCTGTGTGTTAAACAGAAATCATGATAGCACTTTAGGCACAGTGAGAGCTATATAGACATAGTAACAAGGGCCAGATAGGCATCATAAATGCTATAGAAGTGTTACATAACTAAATTGAAGTTTCACAGAGAGGTAATATTTGAGACAGGCTTTGAAGAACAAGCAAACATTTGTCCATCACAAAAGAAAGAAGGGCATTTCAGGTGGACCAAAGTTTCTTTTTCCCTGGGAATTTTCCCCCACTGCTGTTGGGGCAGCTTCAGGGAGAGCCTATACATCTACTTCCAGAAAAACCTAGCTCCCTCGGGAGGATCCGCACTGCCTCTTTCTCTAGTCTAAGCACATCCAACTTCCTCTGGGAAGTCCCCTGATGCCTTAAAGCTAACATCTGCAAGTCCTATCAATTCTTTTTTTTTATGTTATGTTAATCACCATACATTACATCATTAGGTTTTGTTTTCTTTCTTTTTTTATATATATTTTTTATTATGTTATGTTAGTCACCATACATTACATCATTAGTTTTTGATGTAGTGTTCCATGATTCATTGTTTGCATAAACACCCACTGCTCCATGCGGAACGTGCCCTCTTTAATACCCATCACCAGGCTAACACATCCCCCACCCCCTCCCCTCTAGAACCCTCAGTGTGTTTCTCAGAGTCCATAGTCTCTCATGGTTCGTCTCCCCCTCCGATCCCCCCCTTCGTTTTTCCCTTCCTCCTATCTTCTTTTTTTTTTTTTAACATATAATGTATTATTTGTTTCAGGGGTACAGATCTGTGATTCAACAGTCTTGCACACTTCACAGCGCTCACCATAGCACATACCCTCCCCAGGGTCTATCACCCAGCCACCCCCTCCCTCCCACCCCACCCCCACTCCAGCAACACTCAGTTTGTTTCTTGAGATTGAGAATTCCTCATATCAGTGAGATCATATGATACATGTCTTTCTCTGATTGACTTATTTCACTCAGCATAATACCCTCCAGTTCCATCCACATCATTGCAAATGGCAAGATCTCATTCTTTTTGATGGCTGCATAATATTCCATTGTATATATATACCACATCTTCTTTATCCATTCATCTGTCTATAAGTCCTATCAACTCTAACAGCAAACCAAATCTCTCATCTGTCCACTTCTCGCCCACGCCACCTTTCACAGAGTCATACCTGGATGGTCTACCTCTGCTCTGGCCCCATTTGACTTCTCCACAAAGTAGCAAGTCATCTTCCCAATACGTCAATCTTTTCACGTTACTCTTCTCCTTAAAACTATTCACGCTGGGCTCCGACTAGATCCACACTCCTTACCAACCTCCAAGACTCTTTGTGAGGAGGCCCCTACCTCATTTCTCCCCTGACGTCTCCCTGCTTGTGCTCCAAACAGAGTGGCCATCTTTGGTGTCTGCATTCAAGCTTTCTCCTGCCCCAAGGACTTTGCATATCAGCCCCTCTACCTGAAGCCTCCTTCCCTGCATTCTCTACCTAACCAACAGCTTCTTTCCTTTAGAGCTCAGCTTGAGAAACAGTGCCCATCAGAGGAAAAAGCACTCAAAAGGGAGGCAGGCAGGTGGAGCGGGTGTCCCAGCTCTGCCGCCTCAGGCTAGGTGAGCAGGGAGGTCACCCGATGTTTCTGGGCCTATGTGTCCACCTGTAAAATCAGGGGAGTGGGCCAGATGCATGCTCATTCTTCCTTCCAGCTCCCATCCTTTTTCTTCTGCCCTAAACAAACATAACCTTGTCATCTTCTCTTTCTCTCTTCCTTCTCTCTAAGACCAGCCTGAAACCATCTTTCCATCCCTCATTCTATTCCATTTCCCCCTTGTCTCCATTCTGAGCCTCATAAAAGTAAAAACCTAAAATAAATGGAAAGAGCAGAAATAATGAGTGGTATCTCCTTCTTTCAGGGAAATGTGAAACAAGAATATGAGTGATGAATCCAGACAAGGAAATTTAAAAAGTGAAAACACACCACTTGCTCTGAGGATAATGATACAGGACTGTAGCCCGGACTTGCGGGCCATGGTGGTCTGGCTCATTCTACCTGCCTCCTGACCATTGTTCCTCCTGCTCTGTGCACTCCACCCACAGTGGCCTCCTTCACTCATTCCCCAAGAGGAGCCCTCAGGCACACTGTTCCCACCACCAGAACACTCAACCAAATTCCCTGATTACCCATTCTCAAGGCACCAGAACTCTCCCCTTCATTGTCTTAAATACAGCTGTACTGTTATATTTAATTTGTGATTATTTTATTGTATCTGCCTACCCCTTTTAACCTCTGTGTCCTCATAGGATAGGAACTACATCTATTTAAACTTATAAATAAATGTACTTCTCTCACACCTATTAATATTCTGAATGAACATATGCATAAAGAGAACAGAATAGAACACATCCTATACATAAGATATTCCCAATAGTAAGGCCCAAGCTTGGTGTCCATGTGGCAACCAAGAATCCTGTGTCCTCTGTAGATCCTGTTGGGGTTTTCTTCCCCAGATCCATGCTGTTGTCTGGGATCCACAACACCCCTGACTCCCTCCTCTTCTTCTCATCCTGCATTTGTACTGTCCCTGAAGTGGTTAGAATAGCAGTATTGAGAATGAAGGACAGGAGAGGAGAGGCCACTCTTATACTGATACCCAAACGAGATGAAGATATCACTAGGAAAGAGAATCACAGACCAATATCCCTTATGAATATGGACACAAAAATCCTTAACAAATACCAGCAAACTAAATGCAGCAACATATAAAAAGGATCGTACAACATGATCAAGTGGAATTTATCCCAGGAATGCAATGTTGGCTTAACATCTGATTAATGTAATATATCATTTTAATAAAATAAAGAACAAAGATCATATGATCATCTCAATAAATACAGAAAAAGCATTTCCCAAAATCCAATACCATTTTATAATGGAAACACTCAACAAACCAGGAAGGGAAAAGGAACTTCTTCAACCTGATAAAAGGCATCTATGCAAAACCCACAGATATCATTATACTTAACAGCAAAAGACTGAATGCTTTCCCCCTAAAATCAAAAAGAAGACAAAGATATCCAATATCACCCCTCTATTTAACATTGTTCTGCAGGTTCTAGCCAGGGCAATAGAAAAAGATGAAGGAAGGAAGGAAGGAAGGAAGGAAGGAAGGAAGGAAGGAAGGGAGGGAGGAAGGGAGGGAGGAAGGGAAGGGAGATGGGAGGGAGGGAAAGGGGGAGGGAGGGAAGAAGAAAGCAAACATTCAGATTGGAAAGGAAGGAATACTAAGAATAATTTAACAAATAGGTGTAACACTTACACTCTTAAAATTACAAAACATTGATGAAAAAATTAAAGACCTAAATAAATGGAAAGCCATTCTATGTTCATGTGTCAGAAGAATTAGTATTGTTAAGATGGCATTACTCCCCGGATCGACCTACAGATTTAACACAATTCCTACCAAAATCCCCACTGGCTATTTTAGCAGAATTTGACAAACAGATCCTAAAATTTATATGGAAATTTGAGGGACTCAGATAGCCAAAACAATCTTGAGAAATAAGAAGCAAGCTGGAGGACTCACACTTTCCAATTTGAATTTACTACAAACCCATAGTATTTAAGACAATGTGGCACTACATAAAAAGAGACATATAGATAGATAAATGGAATAAAATTGAGAGTCCAGAAATAAACCCTTCCATTTATGTTCAGTTGATTTCAGCAAGGATGCCAAAACAATTCAACTCTTCAACAAACAGTGCTGGGACAACTGGATATCCACATGCAAAAGAATAAAGTTGGGTGCCTTCCTCATACCATATACAAAAATTAACTGCAAATGTATTAGACCTAAATTAAACAAGAGCTAGAATTACAAAACACTTGGAAGAAAACATAAGAATAAATGTTATTGAATTTGGATTTTTTGCACAAGTGACAAAAGAAAAAAATAGATAAATTGTTCTTAATCAAAATATCAAAACTTCTGTGCTGGAACCTAAACCATCATTAAAGTGAAAAGACAACCCACATAAAAGGAGAAAATATTGCAAATCATATCATCTGACAAGGAACTTATATCTAGACAACTTACAAACCAAAAATAAAAAGACAACTCTATTGCAAAATGGACCATGTGGAGCACGTGGATGGCACAGTCTGTTGAGCATCAGACTCTTGATTCCTGCTCAGGTTTGGGTCTCAGGTTGGTTGTGGGATGGAGCCTGCATCAGGCTCCCTGCTCAGCGGGGAGTCTGCTTCCTTCTTCTCCCTCTCCCTCTGCCCACCCTCCCTACTCTCTTTCTCAAATACATACATACATACATACATACATACATACATACATACATAAATAAATAAATAAAGGATAATGTGTTTAAATAGGCATTTATCTATTGCCATTAGTCATTAGGGAAGTGCAAATCAAAACCACAATGAGATATACTTCACACCCATTGGGATGGTTGTAATCAAAAACAAGAGCCAAGTATTGGCGAGAATATGGAGAAAATGGAACCCTCATATACTGCTGGTGAGAATGTAAAATGATTCAGCCTTTTTGGAAACCAGTTTGGCAGTTCCTCAAAATGCTAAACCACCCAACAACTCCATTCCTAGATATCCATCCAAGAGAAATGAAAATGTATATCCATACAAAGACTTGTATACAACTCTTCCTAACAGAACAATTTGTAATAGCCAAAAATTGGAAATAACCCTGATATCCATCAACTGATGAATGGATAAATAAAATGTGGTTTATCCATGTAATGGACTATTATTTGGCAATAAAAAGAAATGAAGTATTGATACAACACAGATGGGCCTTGAAAACATTATACTAAGTGAAAGAAGCCAGTTACAAAAAGCCACATATTTATGATTCCATTTATATGAAGTATCCGGAAGGGGCAAATCCATAGAGACAGAAAGTAGGTAAGTGGTTTCCAGGACCTGGCAGAGCAGGCCAAGCAGGCAGGTAGGAAGGGAATGGCAAATGGTATGAATTTCTTTTAGGGGAGACGGAAATGTCCTAAAATGAGATGGTAGTGATCACTGCATAATCCTATGAATACACTAAAAAAAAAAAAATGAACTGTACACTTTAAATGGATGAATTTTATAATACATGAATTATATCTCAATAAAAACTAGGTTTTGTTTTGTTTTGTTTTGTTTAGAAAGAGGGAAGAAAAAAACATACCCAGAGGCCATGCTTTTCCTTATTTACCACTGAGCTCACCATCTTCAGTGTCCTCACCTCTTCCCACCCCCAATTCCCAGAGACTTCATTCTTCCAACAGAGACCCAAGCTCGGGTCCTATAGTGAAATGCTCAGGATAACTTCACCCAGTCTGGATTTTTTTCTCTGAAATATATATAATATAATGTACATTATATATTTTTAAATTATACATTTATAAATTATAAATTTTAAATTTCTGAAATTAAAATTTCCAAAGATCTACCCTGATCATCTATCTATTCCAGGGGTCAGCAAACTAAAACTCACAGGCCCAATCTAAACGTCAGCCTTTTTTTTTTTTGGTTGTTGTCCTGCCCTGTAGTTTAGAATAGTTTTTACATTTTCAAAGGGCTGTTTAAAAAAAAAAAAAAGTATGTGACAAAAACTAAATGTGGACTGCAAAGTCTAAAATATTTATTTATTATCTGGACCTTTATAGGACAAATGTGATGACTCTTGGATCTATACAATTTTTTTCTATGATTCATTGAGTGAAAAAGGCAAGGGTCCGGAGTGGGGGAGTTGTGGTTAGGAGCAGGAGAAGACAAGAGGAAAACTTATATCCCACATATGACTGTTCACAATGAAATAAGTAGACTGTGGAAGCCAGCTTGTACAGATTCATAAGAGCTAATTATTATATTTTCAAGAGTTTTGTGAGCCAGTTGATAGGATGGTGAAGTCGACTACCATAAAAATATTTACAATTTTCCCTCTTCCAGAGACCAAGCACACCTCTAAATGAAAACCTTCTGAAAATCTCTTTTTCAGAAAAGAGAGGGTAAGGAAGAAGCTTTGAACCTGCTTTCTGGTCCACTGGGAATGTGTAGGTAGGACACCATGGTACAAAGCTAGAAATGGAATAGATAGGGAAGTACATAAGGCGACGTTTGGGGTTCTCACAGTGACTGTCTCTGATCCCCCTGCCCCCTTCCCCTACTCTGCGGGGACACCCATTCTATGCATGAGTGTTTGCCAGGAGAATCTCCAGGCCCGGGTATCTGGACGCTGCTGTGAGTTGAAGGACCGAGCCACTGCCAAGACTGCAGTAGGTAAAAACAAGCTCCCGGTGTTAACCTAGGCAATGGATTGTTAAGAAAGTCCATTTTAAAATGTTCTCACCACAAAAAAAGAAATGGTAATTGTGTGGCATGATGAAGATGTTATACTTTGTACATCTGAAACTTACACAATGTTATGTCAATTACATCTCAATAAATCTGGGGGCAGAGGGGGAGGCAATGGGAAGGGAAGATTTCCTGATCACCACTAGAGGGAGGGCAGATCCCACTTTGCACAAAGGTACTTGAAGGACCAGGATGCTGAGGCTTAACCAGAAAGTGAAGCCAAAAGAAAGGAGAGGAAGACTGCAGGACAGAGGGAAGGCGGACAAAGTAGAGAGAAGGACAGAGAAGGAAGAAGAAAAGGTGAGCAAAGAGGACACAGGTGTGATTGAGAAAACTGGCATCAAAACTCTCAGCAAGTTTTCAACAAACTAAGCACTTTATCCTGTGCAGAATGGGGTCGCAGCAGAGGCCTCAGAGTGGGAGGCTAGGAGAATATCCCAATTCCCAACATCAACACTGATATTTGCCTTGCACGAATCTTAATTCTCAATGATGTCTACACACTTCGTGTCGATAGGCATTTTTAAAATTTATTTAGGCTTTGTTAATTTAACATGATTTTATAAACTTGTCTTTAAAAACTTATAGATAAATAAGACACACAGTTGACCCTTGGACAACGTATGCTTGAACTGTGTGGATCCCCTTATACACGGATTTTGTACTGTATAGTACTAGAAGTGTATTTTCTCCTCCCTATGATTTCCTTAATAACATTTTCTTTTCTCTAGCTTCCTTATTATAAGAATACAGTACATAATACATATAACATACAAAATATGTGTCAATTGACTTTATGTTATAGGTAAGGCTTTCATCCAACAGCAGGCTATTGGTTAAGTTTTGGAGGAGTCAAAATTATATGCAGATTTTTTACTACCTGGGGGTCAGTTACCCCTAACCCCACACTGGTCAAGGGCCAACTGTATTCTGTTCTGCTGAACAAACCTGTAAGGAGCCAAGAGAGAGACTACTTAAAAACTGCCAACCTAGATCTTCATGGTGTAACAGGATAGAAATTAGGATTTTATTCATTAGAAATTAATACTCATTTTCCCATATAAAAAAATCGAACTATAGTATCATTTTTTAACGCTCAGCAATGAATTAAATGGGCTTTTCCCAAGGCATCTGGGAACCTAAATTCCACACGTAACATTGTTTCTATGAGAAAAACATTTCCAAACAACCTACTTATGAAAACCATTCAGAACAAATTGTGTTTGTAAGCTAGGCAAAAAAATTAGGTGTATACCAGTTGTTTGAAAAGCTAAAAGTCACTCCCTCTCTATTTTCATTGTTATGATAGTTTGGGTTTCTCTCCTTGAGTTCGAACCACCACCAACTGCTCCCCCGCCCCACAACACACACGCACACAGTCTCTCCTGAAGAGTTGCTTTGGCTGCATCTTTCATAGTTAAAAGAAAATGGATTTCCCACGGCTATAGTTCAAGGTTGTTGGCCCCATTTTTGCTGCTGTGGTAACTTTTCCTGGCTCCAGAAAAGCTACTCTAAACTAATGTAAATCGGACAAGGTCACAGAGAGTGCTAAGAACAGAACTTGTAACCTACAAGCACTAAACCCAAGGCTCTCTTTCTATTTCTAGAGCAAAAAAAAAATGGGCACAATATAACATTTTTCTCCGTTAAAGCAAAACCATTATGAGCACTTAGGACTGAAAAGACTGCCTGTTAAGTCAACTTTACAAGTTGCCCTGAGCTCAAGACTGCTCTGAGCTAGTAGGTATTACAAGCTGCAGAGTTTAGTATGGTAATTTTATAGAAATATAATAGTGTACCCAACTTTAACACACAGGCCCCATATCTGCTCACAATATCTTGGTAGAACCCATAAAAATAACCTATCAGTTCAGCCAACACTGCATTAAACAGGTACAGCCTATTTTTAAGCAATTAAGGAGTGTTACTTAGCAGAGGCTGTTTCTAGCCCTTGGGATAGCTTTACAGGAATCGTTTTATTTAATTATTATTTTTTCATGTAGTGTCTCATTGGTTAATTGATATGGCTTCATAAGTCCTCCTCAGGACAACCAGGGAGAATAGTCCTGTCAAGACAAGACAAAAACCCAGTAGCAAGAGACAAGAAAAAGAAAAGTAGTGAAAATCCAACTGGGTGGTCAACTAGATGACATATCAAATCTCTCTCAGTTTCCTCTTATGTTTCTGTTCTTTTTTTAAGATTTTATTTATTTATTTATTTGTCAGAGACTGAGAGAGAGAGAGAGAGAGAGAGAGAGAGAGCGAGCAAGCAGGGGAAGCAGCAGGCTCCCTGCTGAGCAAGGAGCCCGATGTGGGACTTGATTCCAAGACCCTGGGATCATGACCTGAGCCAAAGGCAGATGCTTAACCGACTGTGCCACCCAGGTATCCCTCACGTTCCTGTTCTTAATCCTGACTTCAGTAGGTGACTCCATTAAGAAAAATTGTTCCAGAAACAGTTCTGTTTTCCAATTTGGCCCTGATCTCCACTTTGCACACCTGGAATGCCACTCTTCCCAGTCTCCCACTGACACTGCCATTTAAGAAATACAATGTGATCCCTTAGAAGAAGACCCTTGCCCCATTTAGGAAGGACTTGCCTGGACAGCATGATAAAATGTGGATATGTCACCCCAAGGATGGACCTTACCCCAGCAACCTTCCAGAAGCCCCAGGTCAGAAGGTATTTCATGGAAATGATTAGGCCATATCTTGGAGAGATAACTGCATTTTATTTCCTAATTATTTCTAGCAGCAGATGTAAACAACCCCTGGGACTCCTTCAAGGTCATTTCCAAATATAACAGCTGAGGATCCTGGCATCATTCTGCCTCAGATCACAATCCTAGTCAAAGGAGAGGCTAAAAGGCCAGGAGACCATAGATGACACCATAAGAATAATGTCTTATACTAATTAAGCATGTACTACATGCCAGGTGCACAGAGAAACACAAAACATACTTGTATAGGATATATGGTATTTACAGTCACAAGAGCTAAAAGGGAAATTCGTGCAAGAAAGAGGGTTGAAAGTTAGAGGGGTGTAATCTTAAATAGGGTAGCCAAGAGAAGCCCTAGTGCGAAGAGGAATTCAAGGAAAGATTTGAAGGGGAGCACCTGGGCTCAGTCAGTTAAGCAACTGACTTTTGGTTTCAGCTCAGGTCATGATCTCAGGGTCATGAAGTCAAGCCCCAAGAGGGGCTCCATGCTGAGATGGAGGCTGCTTAAAGATTCTCTCTCCTCTCCCTCTGTACCCCACACGACCAGGCTCAAGTGCTTTCTCCCACTCTCTCTCTCTCTCTCTCAAAAAAAAAAAAAAGATTTGAAAGGAGTGAGAGTGCCAAGCAGGTGTTTAAGGGAGAGCATTCCAGCCAAAGGGTAGAACAAGTTCAAAGTTGCTTAGGAGAGAGCATATGTGGTATGTTGTAGGAACAGGAAGGCAGGAAGACATTGGACATGAGTATGTATGGCAGAAACACTGTGATTGTGGGGAAGCAGGAGAAGTCAGAAGGGCTAGAAGGGGATAGATCATTTTCTTTAGTCTAAAAGAAACGGGAAGGTGTAAATGAAATGTAACAGTAAGATGGGAGGATGTAAAATGTAAGCAGAGGAGTAGTGTGACCTGACTTCAGTGTTGGTAATATTGCTCTGGCTGTGTGTTGAACTTAGACTTTGGCCTGGGGCAAGAATGGAAGCCGAGAAAGAAGGAGCCACTGCAATAACCCAGGTGAGAAATGGTAGAGGCTTTATCTACGCTGGTAGCAGGGCAGGTGGTGAGAAATGGTCAGATTTGGAATATATCTTGAAGGCACGGCTGCAAGAGTTGGGAATGCATCAAATACTGGCTGGGAAAGAAAGAGGAGTCAAGGCTGACTCCAAAGGTTTTGGCCCAAGCCACCAGGAAAATGGAGCTGCCACTTGCTGAAAGAAAGAGTGAGGGACAGAAGTGGGCTTGGGGAAGGGGCATTTCAGGGTCCCATCTATCCAGAAAGTGATATGCAAAGAGGACAGCATTTTACATCTAGAATCTTTAGAAGGACATGGCTCTCATATTAAGAATTCCAATTCTACCTAAGTGATACCTCCCTCCTTCACTCTGTCATTATATACTCACTCACTCACTTACTCAGTCATTCATTCATTCCTTTATTCAACAAATGTTTACTGAGTGTTTTTTGTGTGCCAAACAGTACACTTTGTCTTGGACATGCAGCAAGCAAGAAATACTTGGTTCCTCTCCTTATAAAACTTACAACCTGAAGTGGAAGCAATAAACAAACAATTATGCAAACATCCATACCTATATACAAAACAAAACAAAAATTTGCTAGTAAATAAACAAAGGCATGGGGAACTCAAGTAATTGCCCGCAGTTGCAGAGCTGGGGAGAGACAGGGTTAGAACGTAAACGCAAGTTGTCTCTCTCCAGAGCCCACATGCCTATGCTAACCGAGCGATAAAACACCAGCCCGTGCTGTTCAGTGGAGACAGAACATAGCAGCCAAGGAGAATCAGAACTTGACCTGAAGTCCTGCACAATGACTGTGATAGGACTGTCACAGAACCTTTTCCAGGACAGAGTGCCCTCATCTATAAAACCATCTATGTAAAGACCAGGTGATCTCTAAAGCCCCTTCTGGCTTTGAAACTATGATCTACGATGCGCAGTGGGGTCAAAATGTAGGAAAGTAGATGTGAGAAGCACCCAATCTAAACTTGACTCACTCCACAGTTTTGTCTGGGTCTAGACCTGTGTGTGAGGCTGGAAGTCATGGACCCCCGACCAAGTCCTTCACTGCTCTGTCCTGTGAAGGACCTGGAAAAGCAGCAGGAACAGGAAGAGGAGGTTAGCAGGTAGGACCCCTCTCAGAGGTGGGACCAAGGAGAGGATGTGAGCTGGACAGAGAGAAAAGAGGAAATGCAAGGATAGCAGATCCATGAAGTTGCCCCTGTGTTGAGGTGCCCTGAGGGCACGAATTCTTGTCAAGCCTACAATGGACAATATATGGGACTCCTAGGCATATGAGCGTGACACTGGGAAATTTAGATCCTTCACCTTTCTAGGCCCCAATTTTCTCATCTGCGAAAACAAAGCTAGATAATTTCTAAGCTCAGTAATCTATGACTTCACACTCTTGTAACCTCAGCATCTTTGCACCCTAACTACATTTCCAAAATAAAGTCCTGCCTTCTAGAATGTACTCCTTGTCAAACCTGCAAGTTTCAGTCTAAGAGTCACTTGATCTAACAATGCAATTCTTATAATAATTCAAGTCAGATATCCACCACATCAGAAACATTTCTGTGTTTGATTAAAGAATCCCAAAGTTGAGCTACCCTTTTTTAGTATTTATTTATATTTTCTTCTAAAATACAATTTTTAATCACCATACATTGTCCACAATCACAACACTCTTCCTAGAACTCTGATAACATCCTAAAACACCTTCAAAATACCGAATAATGGAAAATATGGGCTATTTTCTATTTATTAATTACAAATTGCTCGTCAGTTTGGTATACTAAATTAATGACATCCACCACAGAATACAATGTCTAAAAATAGCATGCTCTACATTGACATATTCTGATTTTAAATGCCTAATTAAATCATTTAAGTAAAATAATCTTATTTCCTAAGTAGAGAAAATGAAGTTTATAAAAATTCTAGGATGGCCCCAACTCACATTGCAGTAAAAAGTTTCCAATAACTAAATCTAGGATTATTGCCTATAAACTCTTGACTCAAATCACCAAATAATTATTACTGTTGACAAATACTGGTTTTAAAAAAAAGTAAGTATTTCTGTTGTACACATAATTAAAAAAAATGAAGTTTTAGTTTCTTGGTAAAAATAATAAAATTAAATTAATGGGGATAAAACCCTTATCATTCACCTGGGAATTTCCCACCTTCTACCTGTGTAATGAGTTCAATTACTTAAGCCAAGGGGAGTGTGCATATGTGTTTAATCTTCATTGGTAAAACCTATGTATAAGTATTTTAATCAAGTTTAAATTAAATAGGTTAAAATACACAAGTAGAAACTTGCACAATAAATAGCAAAATATTATAAAACGTTTGAAGGAATTGTTTTGGTAATTCTAATGCATGCTTTCATGCTTTCATCAACCTGTTCCACTACGCTAGACACACCAAATCACCATATTATCAACATATCCACATGAACACAGCATCATGACCTCCATATGGTAATTAACAGAGGCCTTGCTCTAAAGAAGTTATAATCCAAATATCCACAGAGATGCATGTATTTCAGAGAGAGAATGCAATGAGTTGGGTGCTGCTAATTTCCACTGGGTTAACATGGAAGACAAAAGTTGTTTGTTAAAGAATATATACTTCCAAATGCTCACGAGCCCTACTTTTTTTCTCTTGCCCTCTCCAGCTCCCTTGATTTCTTTCCCTTTCAACTCATTCTCTTTCTTCTTTAATGTCCCCCCAGACAGTAACCTCCCACCCCTTACACACAGGTTCACTTTCCAAGGCTTCAGTCACCCACAGAGGTTTGGTCAAAAGGTCAGTAGGAGACTAATGCCATGTCACAATGACTTCATCTCATTGGGTAGGTATTTTATCATCTCATATCTTCCCAAGAAGAAGGGTGAGGACAGTACAGCAAGATATTTTGAGAGAGAGAGAGACCACATTCACATAACTTTATTGCAGTATACTGTTATAAGTGTTCTATTTTATCATGTTATTGTTAATCTCTTATTTGCATAATTTACAAATCAAACTTTATCATAAGTATTATGTATAGGGAGAAAACAGTATATATAGGGTTCAGTACTATCTCCAAAGTTTGAGACATCTACTGGGGCTCTAGGAAGTATCCCCTCCTCTGCTGATAAGGGGGGACTACTATACAGCATGATTATCTTTAAGACACTTTTCACTATGGATAATTTATCCTTTCATCCATTCTATGTGCTTGGCACAGTGTTGGCCTCTGAGCATCAAACATGAGTGAGTGTCCCTGCCTTCAGGGAGGATGAAATATAGCAGATGCTGGGCTCCACAGTTAATGAGCCCGAAGTGAGTCACTGTGGTGAAAACCAGGTAGCACCTGCCCTTTCCTGTAGGACATGTATTTTTCCCATCTTCTTTCCAGATCGCTGCTCTCACAGACTGGGAGCTCCCTGAGTACTGGAATCATACATCAGTCATTTCTATTGCCCTGGCATCTAACACAATGCCTGGCACACATTGGGCCTCATAAAGTGTTTTGCATGAATAAATGAATGAATCTGAGTAAATGAAATTGGATAATCAGGATGCATCGGGAATGACTTTTTAAAAGATGGGATTTAGTTAACCATCTCCTTCTTCCCCCAAAGCGGATCTACCCTTGGTCCCAGAAGCTGGGTGGGATCCCGGTTTCCTAGGCACAGTCCTACTCTGGAAGAAGATGCCTCCGTTGCCTTTCCAGAATAATCGCATCACATTTTGTACAAAACTCCCTGAGAGCCCTCCCCAGGTGAGAAGAGGGTAGATGAGCCGGCCCTCGGCGCCCTCGCCTGCCCTCTGCGGGGCTCTGCTCCGAGGGAGGCGCGCGGCTTCCATGAACTTTTTTTCCGCATTAGAAGTTTGGTCTCTTAAAGGACAGAACCTCCTTCGGGAGTCCGGTTAGAGATGCGAGAGCCAAAAAGAGCTGAACGTGCCCCGAGAACGAGTGAGCAGAAAGCTAGGGTCTCCGGCAACCCCGGTAGCGCCCGGCCCTCGTCGCGGCGGGGAAGAGCCTGCAGACTCGGGGGGACCGGCGGAGGCGCAGCGGGGAGCAGCCGGGGGGCCCGCCGCCGCCGGTCAGCCTGCTCCGAGCGCGCCCGCCCTCGGGGAAGCCGCCCAATTACGAGCACTCGCCACCGAGGCTCCCGAGACGCCCAACAGCAACTGCAGCGACCTGAAGCTTCACACCGGCCTCCTCCCCTGACCGGGGTCTCCTCCGTCGAGGCTGGAGGGTCTCAGAGGACCCCAAACCTCGCGTTCCGAGCGGCGGGTCCGGACTCGCCGGCGTCCCCACCCTCCAGCGTCGCCGCCTCGCGCCGGCTTCTCGCTCCTCTTGCCCCCGCCGTCCAGCGTCCGGAAGCGCGATGGCCTCAGCGCAGCCCCGGGTGAGAAGCCACGCAATATCCTAGTCGCACTGTCTGCAACCTCGGACAAGCCCCCGGCTCGCCACTCCACGGGGGCACGCCAAGGTCACCAGAATAGGTGTGACTACCTCCACCCTCACTTCCCCCCCCCCCCCCCCCCCCCCCCCCCCTTTCTGAGATCTCCTGGGTCGGGTTCCTTTCGCGTCCCTCACCCCAGCTGGGGTCTCCTCCTCTGGCACCCCTCACCCTATCGGGGTCCCTCCCTGCCTTTGCCCTCCCGGGGTCCTCGCCCCCTTCTGGTAACGCTCACTTTCACTCCCGGGCGAGGCTGTCTCGTTAAGTCTGCCCTCCGTATCCTAAGAGAACGAGGGGAGGAGATGTGCCTCCCACTCGCTCAAGGGGAGCGGCGGGGAAAACGACGCAAACTTCTGCTGCACTTACTTCGGGCCGAGGCTGCCGCCCCCTCGCCTCGCCTCTCTCTCCCACAGGCAGCTGCTCGGCGGCGACCTGGAGCCACCGCGCGCGCATTCCCCACACCGGCGCAGCTGCGAAATGCGCAGGACTGGGGGTCTCTCCCGGGCGAGCGCGCCCAGAGCCGGAGTCCCGGCGCCGAGGTCCGGACGCCGCACTCGGCTGCGAGCTGTGCAGCGGCCGCCTCCAGCAGCCCCGCGAGGCTGCGCACGGCGCCGCGCGCCCGCTCCTCCGCCGGGTCGTTTCTGTCCGAGTTGCAGTTTTCAGTGCATGCCAGGACTGCAGCACCCCTCTCCGTCCTCCCCCGGAAACGACTTTCAATTCACCTGGAGGCTCGCGATGCTCCCCCGCGGGCGGGCAGCGTGACAGCGGGTGCAGAGGAGAGGGAGGAGCGCGGGAGCGGCGCCTGCCCGAGTGCGCCTCCAGCTTTCTAGGCGAGGAGCGCGCAACCCTCTCCAGCCGCTCTCCTCGGGACTGCAGTCCTGACGTCACCCCACCCCCCACCCCCACCCCGCGGAGGAGCGGCTCGGAGGGTGGGGTGCCGGGAGCGAGGACGCGGGAGTGTGAGCGGGAGTGTGAGCGCGTGTGTGTGCACGCGCCCGTGTGCCTCGAGAGGCTGGGGACTGGTCAGAACCGCAGCTGGATCTGCGAGGAGCCAGAAACCGAGCTCCCTGCAAACAGGCGCCGAGGGGCTGCCGTGAACAGCCGGGGGCGCTCGCTTCCAGATTGGGGCGAGGATACTACCCACGGCGAGTTTGAACGAAACGGATTAACGCGATAGGGGCCGTGGGAGAGCGGGAGTTGGACACTCTCTTTCCCCAAAGTTGCAGGATGCTCTGGACGCCTTTAAAAAGCTGAGCTGGAGGTTTAGGAGGAGGAGAGGAGTAAACCCTGCCGGAGGGCTGACTTTCATCTCCTGTAGGAAGGAGGCGGGGTGGGGAAGGGTCCTCTCAGGGTCCTCCACTCCTGTCGACAGGTCCTAGGAAGGAACCCGCTTTGGTCCGCCAAGGGTGCCTGTCGCCTACTCTGAGCAGACGTCCAGGCCGCCACCGTGTGTACTGAGAAGTTGCTGCAAAGGAATCAAAGGGACCGGGCCTTACCCACCTAATTCCCCGCCCTGCGTGAACCTCGGGGATTTTCCGCCACGGCTGGACGAAAGTGCCCGGAACCAGAGAAAGGGGTCAAGGCCCAGACTGGGCTCTAGATGCGCGATACCCTGCCCTTGGGTTCTGGATCTGAGACTGCGATGGTCAGAACTCTGCGCAGAGATCCTAGAGATCATCAGTGTTAGGCCCACAGTTTGAGTCTTTGCCACCCTCCAGATCCTTACTCTTGAAAGAGACCTCAGTAGCCACCCAACTTTCACCGTTCTCTGAAGTTCTCCTGGGGACCAAAAATAGAAGACAATTTCTGCGGAGGAACCACATGAAGGATCTTCAAGAGGTTCTGGGATGGCTGAAGCTGTCCCTGGAGCGTTTGTCCCAGCCATCTTTGGGGCAGAGTGCTTGGCTCCGTGCGCCTGCAGCGCTCTGCAGCGCTCTGCACCGCGAGGTTGTGCCCTGCTGGGAGTGCCCGCCGCCCGCCGCCTCCCGGCTGGAGCAAAATGTGCAATGCGCTCCCTCCGAGGCCGGATCCGCTGTCAAGCAGGGAGACGTCGGGTGCGCACTGCAGTGACCGCAGCAGCCCCCAGCAATCTTGCCCCCCGTTGAGTGGCGGTGATTTTTTAACGCCAGCGTCTTCCTTCCTGAACATTGATTTCTGAGATGCCTGGTAGTCATTAAAATACTTGTTTAAAATGGAAAGGGTGAAGGGTGGGCAGCTGGAAGTAAACAGAATGGGAGAAAAAGATCCCCTGTCCACAAATACTTTTTTAACTTCAGCTTCTTAAAGTTACTAAAAGTAGGCTCAGCCCTACTTGAAGCAGCAGAAAGTTTCATTGCATTCTTGAATCTCAAATGGAAGCTTATCAGAATAGAAGGAAGTTTGGGATCTTGGTCTACCGCCTTAGATATAAAAGTCTCAGGAATTCCCACATTTGATAATCAGAATTCTAGCTAATCAGACAATATATGGATATTATTAACTGTGAGTCGGATTGAACAAATAGAATAATTAAAATAACTAAAGATGCAGCATGTTCCTAATTAAAAGAACAGGAAGTTTTCAGAGAAGGACATAGGGTATCACCTTCCAGGTCCTCTTGAAATGGTCCTTTTTAAAAACTATATAAGTTGGAAAACACCCTGTCATCACAAAACAATTACATAACTAGATCCTAATTATGCATGTTTCAGAAAAAGTGATTCCTCAGTAGGAATGACTGTTCCTGAAAATGTTAATTCAGATTAACAGTGTGGGAATGAGCTAGTCATTGACAAAGGAAATGGTTTGAAAACAAGATTGTGAAGTGGCAGCTAAGCTGGTATGTATGAACCTTCTAAGTTGGGGCACAATTTTGCTTCCTAGTGTTCAATGTCAACAGCTAATTAGTAATGCTATCTTAGCAGGTATGGAAGCTGGCTGAGGGTAGCCAAGGTAAGTAATGGCTATTTAATGGGGCAGGCCTAAGTACTCCTTCCTTGATTTCCTATTATATTCTGTTCACAGCTCCAAGATAACTTTTTTTCACAATCTAATGTGATTGGTTGTTTGCAGGTCTGTCACCCTTTGAGATTTAAAATCTCCTTCAGAGCAAGAATTTTGTCTTTCTTTCCACAGGACCCAGCACAGTGCCTGGTAAATGATAGGCACTTAATAAATACATGTTGACTGACTTAACTGCTTTTTAAAGAGTATAAAATAACTACATGTTAAATCTATGTGTTCCAAACTCTCATGCCAGCTATATGAAACAAAATATTTCATATATATATATGAAATGAAAAGAAGAGGACAAAATCATTTCTCAAAAGGATAACTGTCAATGGCTGAGTTGGAGTTTAAATTGTCCAGAGAAACATTCCTTGCTGATCTTATCCTATGAGAATCCTTTCATGTTTGTCAATTGACATTTATGTGTTTTAAGTTTGGTGTGTGGAGCACAGAAGCACTGTGCAAAGTGCGTTACAGATATTTTCCCACTGGTCAGAAAGCAACAAATCATTTACGTTGGGTGTATGCATTTCTGATATGTTAAGAATTGTTAGCTCAGCTCGCCCTGGACTTTGCCCTAATCAGTGTGAGGACAGCTCACACGGGTCCAGGCACTGCTACTATGGGCCAATAGGCTGTGGGCCAATAGGCTGTAGGCCAATGCTTCTGTGACCATGCTCTCAAACACAGAACACCTATGGCCAGGCAGTTCAATCATCAGGCACAGTCCAGGGACCAGGTGGAAAATTATCTACATGTACACACCAATCCATAGCTATTATAGAGCAGAATATCATGTTTACAAAGAAGGAATAGCTCTGTTGGGAGTCAGGGTGGGGGTTTTTCAGAGGGGGCACTTTTTAAATATAACAGTGGCCTTTTATCACACACTGTGGTAGCCATTAAAGCCTCTAAACCAAACCTTTTAGCAATTAAATGTTGGTAAAACTATGGAGACTCATAATTCTGTTTTACTGGAAGCCATCTCCTGACCAAAACAAACTCTATGATTCAACTTCTCATTTTCTGCAACAACAACAACAACAAAAAAAAAAAAAAAGGAAAAAGAAAGGAAGGAAGGAAGGGAAAGGGGGAAAAGGGGAGAAGAAGGAAGATTAAAATTATTTCGTATAGGAAAACAGTATGGAGGTTTAAAAAAGTTAAAAATAGAACTACCTTATGGCCCAGCAGTTGCACTACTGGGTATTCACTCAAAGAATAAAAGAACACTAGTTCAAAGGGATACATTGCACCCCTATGTTTATTGCAGAATTATTTACTATAGCCAAGATATGAAAGTAGCCCAAATGTCCACTGTTTGATGAATGGATAAAGATGTGGGATACACACACACACACACACACACACACACACACACACACACACACAGTGAAATGTTACTCAACCATAAAAAAAAAGAATGAAAACTTGCCATTTGCAACGACATGGATGGAGCTAGAGAGTATAATGCTGGGCAAAATAAGTCAGAGAAGACAAATACCGTATGATTTCACTTGTATGTGGAATTTAAGAAACAAACGAGCAAAGGGGAAAAAATAAGAGAAAGAGAGACAAACCAAGAAACAGACTCTTCATCATAGAGAAGAAACTGATAGTTACAGAGGGGTGGTTGGCAGGGGCATGGGGGAAATAAGTGATGGGGATTAAGGAGTGCGCTTGTCCTGATGAGCACAGGCTGATGTGTGGAAGTGTTGAGTCACTATATTGTACACCTGAAACTAATAGAACACTATATTTTAACTAACTGGGATTAAAATAAAAACGTAAAAAAATGAAAAATGAAAAAAATTATTTCACATAGGGCTTACCTAAAAAGCCAGTTAACACATATATCTTGTGGGGCGCCTGGGTGGCTCAGTCAGTTAAGCGTCTGCCTTCAGCTCAGGTCATGATCCCGGGGTCCTGGGATCAAGCCCCTCATCGGGCTCCCTGCTCAGCGGGGAGTCTCTTTGTCCCTCTTCCTCAGGCCCTCCCCCCACTCATGCGCGCCTTCTCTGTCTCTCTCTCTCTCTTCAAATAAATAAAATCTTTTTAAAAAGCCCACATACAGCTTGTATATATTTATTCTGTGCATTTATAAAGAGACATTGTGGTCAAAATAATTTTAACAAATCCGTCCAATTATGTAGATACATTTTTAAAAAACGTAAAAAGAGCCTAAAATAGCCCATGATAAAGAGTATCAAAAATTGTAAACATTTGTTTTCAGGACATAGCAAAATTGCTATAAAACACTGGAATTTTCCTGTAACTTCTCTCAGGACTTGGATTTGCTCTTAATATTTTATGCCTCATGATATATTAATAGCTTTGTATTTGAACTGTATAGTTTTATATAGTACCTTCTAATCTTGGTAGAGTTAACCTCAAAAACAAAATCTAAGTGGCTGATTTCTTTTAAGAAGTTAAAGTCCTAAACTGATAAATTCAAATTTCAAAAATATCATAACCAAAACAAGCAGTTGGCATAATATAATTATAAATAGTACTTCTAAAGTACTATTGCAGATCAATAATAACTTTGTGATAAAAATTGAATTTGGCTGGTGTTATTATATGTTATATTTATATGTATTATATATATGTATTTTTATATAATATATATTTACATGTATTATATATGTATATAAAATATTACAACATTTAACTTACACATGTGTTCATATATTATAATGCTACTCTACCATAGCTTTTCAGATAGGATTTAGACCATCCCCTGGATCTGCTTTTTCATGAATTATGGACTACTCATCCTAAACAGACTACATTGACATCAAAGAACATTTTTGTCACATTATAAAACCTAATGAGGAATAGTAAAGAGTCAGTTTGTTGTTTTCCGTTCAAATTTTGGGGAGGGCTTCCTCCAGGGGTAGGTTTTAAGGGTTTTTATAAAGGGTGTTTTTATATGTAGATTTGCTTATATGTGAACATAATGCTGCTAGCTACTGTTTTCATTTTTCCCATCACTGGTATCAAGTCAAGAAAAGTCTTGGCCAAAAGAATAGATTTGGAAGGTCAAGTACCTATCAGACTTGGTTCCTGCCCTCAAAGAGCCTACCGTCTGGTAACTTTTCTGCTTTCCATGTGACTCCCTGTGAGTTATGCTGGGATCTAGGGATGCAAACATTTGTACCTGGGCAAGTAGGGGAGGACTGAATTTATAAGAACCAATTAGAATTTCCTAAGAGGTGTCAGGAAGTCTTTTTAAGTGGATGTAGTTACAGTGCTTTGATTCTCCCTGAACTGTGTGGAGCAGCTTCAACCTAAGTCTGAAAGTGCACTTGCTTTAATCCTCAGTCCTTCTAGAGCTCTTTCTTTCTTTCTTTCTTTCTTTTTTTTTTTTTGTATGACTTTAATCTTATGGAAACCAGGGAAGTTTCTTCCTTTTTCTTTTTTTTATTATGTTATGTTAATCACCATACATTACATCATTAGTTTTTGATGTAGCGTTCCATGATTCATTATTTGCGTATAACACCCAGTGCTCCATGCAGAACATGCTTTCTTTTTTTTTAATAATTTTTTATTGTTATGTTAATCACCATACATTACATCATTAGTTTTTGATGTAGTGTTCCATGATTCATTGTTTGTGCATAACACCCAGTGCTCCATACAGAATGTGCCCTCTTTAATACCCGTCACCAGGCTAACCCATCCCCCAACCCCCTCCCCTCTAGAACCCTCAGTTTGTTTTTCAGAGTCCATTGTCTCTCATGGATCGTCTCCCCCTCTGACTTACTCCCCTTCATTCTTCCCCTCCTGCTATCTTCTTCTTCTTTTTTTTTTCTTAACATATATTGCATTATTTGTTTCAGAGGTACAGATCTGTGATTCATCAGTCTTGCACAATTCACAGTGCTCACCATAGCACATACCCTCCCCAATGTCTATCACCCAGCCACCCCATCCCTCCCACCCCCCACCACTCCAGCAACCCTCAGTTTGTTTTTCAGAGTCCATCGTCTCTCTTGGTTCGTCTCCCCCTCCGATATCCCCCCTTCATTCTTCCCCTCCTGCTATCTCCTTCTTCTTCTTCTTTTTTTAACATATAACGTATTGTTTCATAGGTACAGATCTGTGATTCAACACTCTTGCACAATTCACAGCTAGAGCACTTATTTCTTTAACCCCATTTTCTGCCTGGTCTCCTCTGACTTTTGCACAGAGTAGTTTTGTTGTTTTGTTTTGTTTTCGTTTAGATTGTCTAATGCAAGCAATTAGAACTTAGGTACCCCTGGGCAGAGCTCTTGTCTGCCTACGTGTTTATAAAGCATTATGTATACTTAGAGCACTTTATAAATAATAATAACAGTAATCACCCTCCATACAAAATTAGAATGTTAACATATTCAACCAGTCTAGTGTGCTGATTTGCTTTAGTGCTTCATGATTATCTCATGAAACCAATGGTATAATGGGCACTACATTATACAATCTTCCAAAAATATGTTCCTATATATTCTGGCAGAGAGATGCACCTGTGGTTTTCCTCCACCCACCTCTACGATCCAGAAATGGCAGGGTGATACTTAAGTTGTATTCATGTTGCAAACTATTCAAAGTAATCTCCTTTTCAGCCTTTTCCTCCCCCAAAGCCAGCCAGCATTAAGTATGGCTAAGATATATGGGTCCTAAAGGAGTAACTTGAACAAGCAAATGGGAATGTATAATTTGCCCCACATAAAGCACAGGATGAGAGTTATAGATTGCCATACTCACTCATTGCAGGAAGTCTAGGGCCTTGGGGCATTCCTGTAAGCTTTAACCGTTGGTAACTACCCACAGCCACAGCTGTAAGCTCCTTGAGGTTTCACTGTCAGATTCAACAGCAACCAGAAAATTAGTCTGACTTTGTTGTAAAAACAGTGAACTGCCTCGCATTTTCTTTCTTTTTAAAAATTTTATTTATTTATTTGAGAGAGAGCATGCCGGAGCTGGGGGAGGGGCAGAGAAGCAGACTCGCCACTGAGCAGGGACTGGATCCCAGGACTCTGTGATCATGACCTGAGCCAAAGGCAGATGCTTACCCAACTGAGCTGCCCTGCCTTGCATTTTCAAACTCAGAGGAAAAGAGCAAAGAAATTGCAGAAAACACAGTTGATAAATACCTCTTCGTTTGCAATAAGCATTGCTGATCTCTTCCTGCAACAAACTTACTAGGTTGAGGTCATTGAGTTAGTCCCACAGCTTCAATCATTAGGCAGACAGGTTACATGCCCAAAATACGCATGGCATTTGAAAATAGTGTTGAAAGAGCAGTACTACATAAAATTGAAAACCTCACACCATTCTACTACCTAAGAAGAGGGAGCTCCCTGCCTTGCTTGCTTTTTTGCCCAGGGGTTTTCTTCTAATCCAGTAATGTTATTTTAATGTGCCAGAATGGGAACCTTGGCCAGAGACTTCTGCCATCAAAAATTCCAGTGTCTCGGGCTGTATTTTTAGTCTTCTGAATTAATTGGATATTTCACCCTATAGTAAAAATCCCTTTGACACTGCCGCAGAAATACCTAAGGCATAGTTCCCAGAAAGAACCACTGGCTGGCCACAGAGTTGAGAGGTTCTGTCTGGCAAGGCCCCTGAAATCTGCACTCAACAATCCTGGCTCTCCAAGTTCTTTCCAGCAGAGCAAAACCCATTGATTTTTACAGTACACAGAGCTGACTTTGGAAGATGTTATCATTTGAAACATTATCCAAACTACCAAAATAATCATTAGGTGTGTATGTCTTCACTTGCAGCTGCTTAAAAAATTTTTTTTTAAATAATAAAAAGCCATCTTGACCTAATCCTCAAACTTGTGTGTAAAAGACCATGGCAAATGAGAAATACAAGTCAAAATGCCCTCTGGAACATTCCCATTAAAATGATTAAAGGTAGCAATAGCTTCTGAAGTTTTAAACTATATATACTCTTATTTAAAACACTGTCGGAGGATATATACTACTCAGTGCTGGGCAGAAAAAAATATATATATCCAAGGAGAAATATTTATAGTGGCAAAGGATAGGTAGGTTTAAGGTGAAACACGTTCCAGCTTGAGTTTAAACTTGCATCCCAGAGGTTGACTTACAAGATGGGTGTAGAAACAGAAATCATTCTGGATGTTTTGAGAAAGCAGTGACTCAATGTCCGGAATTAGGGCTCACAAAATCAGTGGAAGATCTAGAGGAAAAAGTTCTGACCTGAGATTCCAGAAATGCCATAAAAAAGTACAGAACCGAACTTCCAGGCCAGCCATGACCTCGGAGGCTGTCACTGGAGTGATGAGTTCAAAACTATGTTCCTCCTCTGCTGTACCCCTGCAGGTGTTTCTGGACATTGAAAAAGCAGGAGATGGCCAATGTAAGGAAATGGTTATTTCCATGCCTTTCTCTGCCAGCAGAAATACCCAAAGCTGGGAGGAAGGTGGCCCCTGGCTCACGGGTCACCTCTTTGGACATGTTTCAAGAAGAGTTAGGGCTTGGCTCTTGGGGCTTTTCCCTTGCCTGGTTTCTTGATATTGTTGTCTTTAAAAGATTTCAGAAGTTCTAGGAAAAAAAAATTCAAGCACTGGAGTCATTGTCAACATCACTGTTATAATTTAAGGCATTACTGGCAGTCTTGGGGAACAAATAAGCAAGTAGGCTTTGAAAGAATAGTACATTTCTTTATGGGTGTCTTGGCTTTAAAAAAGCCTCTTGGCTTAAAAAAAATTTTTTTTATATAGCTTTAAGTGGATGTAGTCTAAAAATATGTAATCTGTATGTCCAGACCATCATAAGAGTAGAGACTTAATAGGTGCACGTGCACACACACACACACACACACACACACACATACACAGCATTTATATAATTCCACCCCCACACTTTATTACAAGGCTTTAATCCTCCACCTAAAGAGCATTCCTTGCATCGTCCTGAGGGGTCCAGCTCTAGGCCCGAATCCTATGTTTTATTCTTATATGCTGTCTTTCTGACTGCCACCTGCACGCACATCTTACAGAGCCAATCAGAGGAGATTACAAAGGCTCTGCCGGGTAGGCCCCATGGAGGGGGTGCTGCCCTGTCCACACCAGATTGTGTGCACAGCCACTGCATTGCAGTTTTCCAGAAGGAGTTGCAATCTAAGACTCAGGGCCCCCAAGGCCAGCCATGCCCACCCTCATACCTGTATTCCTCGTGTAAGCCCCTCCATGTAGAAGCTTCCTTATGGGGACTCCGACTGAGGCACTGTTCTCAACTCTGAGTCAGTACTTTTCCATTCCTGGTCCATCCTCCCCTTCCTCCTCCTCACCCCGCGGGGGACTAAAAAGGCAGAAACCTTTTGTTCAGGGCTCCTCAACAGTGAACCTAGCTTCCCCCCACCTCCAATCAGCAGCCCCTGACCCTATATGCCGCAATTATTTCTAAACTTCTGCAGGGTTCCTTCATGAAAGCTACTCTCAACTACCTTGGGGAGCATGTGGTTTCCCTTTTCTCCGGTTTCTGGATGGTCCAGGGGGCCGGGGAAATGTCCTCTGAACCGCTGTTGATGGTGCTGGAGCCAGCTCCCAGTTTGTCAGATCTGCCATGCTGCCTCGGCGGATATGCCTGGTGCTCTCTCTTGCCAATGGTATTCGTAGTCAATCCTACTTCTGCTGTGTTTCCTGTGAAGGGAAGTTCCCTCCCTCAGGTATATATACCTCATTACTGAGGCTCATAGCAGGGCTGCTTCATGTGCCTAGGGACTTGGAGAGAGTTCCACGAAATGGCTGAGTCATTTCTACTAGAATTCTCTCCAAGTCACTGACACAAGGGGACGCGGGCAACAGGATCATCTGAGTGATAGACATTTATGGTTCTCAAAATGACCCCTTCCTTGCTACAGCGCAGCTCCTTTAGACCCCCTTCTCTCTCTGAGAATGGGGTGGGCATATGTATGAGTTCCTTCTTGGCCACTGGTGGTTGGTACTGTCCATTGACTCACTCATCCATCATCCCACCCCCAAAGAGCTAGAGAGGCTGGAAAGCTACAAACTTCATTTCCCACCATTCCTTTACCTAGGCTTCAGGATTCAAGGTAGGGCTCACTGATAGATACACTCCCCACAAGATTTCCATGTCTGCTCATGGGCTAACTGCATATGGCCCCCTGTCTCCATTGTCTCTGTGGCTCCCTAGAAAGCAATGCAGATTGGATGAGGGGAAATAGGTCTTTCCTTCTTAGATTTTTGCTGAAAACTCTCCACATCCTTTAGGCTATGTTTTATTCTTATATGCTGTCTTTCTGACTGCCACCTGCACGCACATTTTCAGAAGCAGAGATGGATGTACACCCTGGATTCTTGTCTTGAGGACTAACACAAGGACTCACATACTTCTAATGTAGGCAGTTTCTTTTAAAATACAGCTAAAGTCCAATTATTTTATGGTGATTATTTTTAGTATTTGGCTTATATATGGGACATATGTCACATTTCTGACTTCCCAAAACTTTCCAACACCTTTCTAATTTTGGGAAATGTTCCACTTTATGAGTTTCACCTTTTCAAGATTAAACATGTGGATGTATCCCTTGCTCAGCCTCCTTTGCAACTAGAGCACAGGCAGGTAACTTGGTGCTGGTAGTGTGTTACACCCCCAGGAGACTTCAGTCCAAAAGTGAGCAACGTGAGAAACTACCTCTGTCAGAGTATCCATTACTGGAGAGTGTGGTGGCAGAGCCTTTTGGCTTTTAGCAGAAGCTATGATTGCAAAGCAAAGTCTTTACAAGTGGAATCAGTGCTGGCAGGAGGAACAGGAGGAACAGTTGAGGCCAAGTTAAGTTGCAGGCAGCCTTGCCAAGTCAGGTATCTAGTGTAATGGCAACAACGGCTGTATTTCTCCTCTAGCACATTCTACGGTGTGGCTTAAACATGTTAGTGGAATGTTAGTCCAGACCTTGTCGTTCTACGCTGGGATTATGTGGAATCTATAGATCAATTTGAAGAGAACTGATATCTGATGGGTTTTAAGTCTTTCAATATATGGGCGCAATCTATCTCTCCTTTTACTTAAACCTCCCCAAAATTCTTTTTAGCATGGTTTGTAGTCTTGAACTTTGCTCATCAGACTCATCCCAAATATTTCATAATTTTGGTACTGCTGTAATGATATTTTTTTAATTTCAATTTCTGATAGCTCATTGCTAATACACAGAAACACATTGACTTTTGGATATTAGTGTTGTATCCTGCAACTTTTCTAAGTTGTTATTAGTTCTAGTAACTTTTTTGTATATTTCCCTCAAACTTTCCCCATAGACAACCATGTCGTGTTTGGAAAAAAAAAAAACAACTAGTTTTACTTCTTCCTTTCTGTTCTTGATGCCTTTTATTTCTTTTCCTTGCCTGGTTGCACTGGCTAGAAACTCCATATGATGATCTACAGAAGTGGTGAGATTGTGCATCGTTGCCTTGTTTTTTATCTTAGGGGGAAAGCATTCAGTTCACCAGTAAGTGTGATTTCAGCCATAGATTTGTCATATGTGCCTTTTATCAAGTTGAGAAAAAAAAATTTCAACCAGAAATGGAATTTTGTCAAATACTTTTTCTGTGTATATTGAGATATTCATATGGCATTTCTTTCTCAGTTTATTAATATGATGAATTATATTGATAGATTTTCAAGTATTAAACCAACCCCTGTATTCCTGGGATAAGCCTTGCTTGGTCATAATGTATCTTTTTAAATATATATACATTGTTAGGTTTGATTTGCTAGTTTGCTTAAGAATTTTACATGTATGTCCTCTAGGTATATTGCTTTGTATTTTTTTTTCTTGTAATTTATTTGTTTGGTTTTAGTACAAGGGCATGTCATCCACACAGAATGAGATGGAAAGTATACCCTACATTTCAGTTTTCTGGAAGACTTCATATAAAATTTGTATTGTTTTTTCCCCAAATGTTCAGTAAAATTTACCAATGAAAATAGGATTTTTCTTTTTAGGGAGGATTTTAACTATACCTTCAATTACTTTGATAGATATAAGGCTATTCAGGTTAATGATTTCTTCTTGAGTGAGAGCTTTAGTGCTTTGTGTCTTTCAAAGGATTTGTTCATTTCTTCAAAGTTGTCAAATTTATTAGCATAAAATTCTTCATAATATTTCTTTATTACCCACTTATTATCTGTAAAATCTGTAGTTACATCTCCTCTTTTATTCCTGATACTGGTAACTTGTTTCTTCTCTTTTCTTTCTTTTTTTTTTTGGTTTCTAATAAATAAGGTTATGAATTTTATTTATTTTTTATCTAAGAACCAGCTTTTGATTTCACTGATTTTTTTATTGTTTCTTTGTTTTCCATTCTAATCTTTAATCATGTCCTATCTTCTGTTTACTTTGGGTTTAATTTGCGCTTTTTCTAGTTTGTTAAAGTGAAAACTGAAGTCAATGATATGAGAAATTTATTATCTAATAATATAGATATTTAGTGCTATAAATCACCCTCTAATAACTGCCTGAATAGCATCCCACATATTTTGATATTTTCTGTTTTCACTTTCATTCAGTATAAAATACTTTATCATTTCTTTTTGATCTCTTAATTAACCCATGAGTTATTTAGAAGTATGTTACTTAGTTCCTAAATATTCAGAAATTTTTCAGAAACTTCCAGTTATTAATTTCTAACTTAAATCCACTATGGTCTGAGAACTTGTTGAGACATTTTTATGGCCCAAAACTCAATCTATCTTGGCAAATGTTCCACATGCATTTGAAAGGAATGTGTATTCTGTTGCTGCTAAAGTTTTCTATAAATATCAATTAGGTCAGGTTGATTTAAAGTGTTATTCAAATGTTCTACAGCCTTACTAATATTTTGTCTACTTATCCTATCAGCTAGATTTAATTCTCTGATTACATTTGTGGATTTATCTCTTATCTCCATGCAGGTTTTGCTTCATGTATTTTGAAACTCTTCTACTAAGTACATACAATTTTAGGATTTCCATGTCCTCTTGGTGAATTGAAGTCTTTATCCTTGTGAAATTATCATTTACCTAACATAATATTCTTCGTTCTGAGGTCCACCTTGTCTGTTATTAATAAACCACTCCAACTGTCTTTAGATTGGTATTAGCATGGTATATCGTTTTCCATTCTTTTACTCTTAACTTGACTCTAACATATTTAAAGTGGGTTTTTTGTAGGCAGTCAAAGGTAGGTCATGCTTTTTGGCCAATATGAAAGTCTTTGCCTTTCAATTAAAGTTTTTAAACCCTTTACTTTTATGTGATTGATTATATGGTTAGATTTAAATCTTGTTATTTGTCCCAGCTTATTTGTTCCCATTTTCTTCATTTCTCATATTTTTGAATTAATAAAGTATTTTTATAGTTCTATTTTATTTCCTTTGTTGGCTTATTAGATATTATTCTTCACTTGGTTATTTTAGCAGTTGCTTTAGGGGCTTTAGTACTCATCTTGAACTTATCTTTAGTATATACCTTTAACTTATCTTTACCCTCAAGGGATGTTATACCACATCACATATAAAAAAACCATAGCAGTATACTTCCATTTCAGCCAACCTGTCTTTTATCATACGTTTTTATTTCTACATATGTTTTAAACTCCATAATGCCTTGTTATTGTTATTGTTTTTGTGTAGTCAATTATCCTTTACAGACATTTAAGTAAACAAGAAAAAGTCCTTTTACATTTACAAACATAGTTACTATTTCCAATGTTCTTCATTCCTTTGTGTATATCCATATTTCCATCTGGTACTTTCATTCTGTCTAAAGGTCTTTTAATAGTTTTTGTATTGTGCCTCTGTTGGGATGAATTCTATCAGCATTCATATATTGGAAAAAGTCTTTACTTCATATGTGAACTTAAAAGTTATTTTTACTGAGTGTAGAATTCTCAGTTGACAGTTTTTCTTCCAGTAAACTTTCTAGATGTTGCTCCACTGCCTTTTCTTTTGTGTTGTTTTTGTGAAAAAAAAAAATCTGCTGCAATCTCTATCTTTGTTTCTCTCTACTTAATATGTCTTTTTTCCCTCCGGCTCCTTTTGAGATTTTGTGCTTATCATGGTTTGAAGAATGTGATTTTATGTGCTTTGATGTAGTTTTTGTTATTTTGTTTGTGTGTTTTAGTTTGTTTGGGATTCATCGGTCATCTTGGTCATATGGGTTTTTAGTTTCCTTCAAATTTGAAAAACTTTCAGTCATTATTTTTTCAAATATTTTCTGTCTCAACCTCATTGTCTTTTCTTCTGTAGACTTCAAGTTCACATATTGAACCCTGGAGCGATTCCACATCTCAGTGATTCTCTTATTCTGTTTTTTTTTTCATTTTGCCTAGTTTCTATTGCTGTGTCATCAAGTTCAGTAAATATTTCTTTTGCAGTGTCTAATCTGCCAATAGTTCTATCAGTGACTCTTTCCATCTCTGAGATTTTAGTTATCATCTTAAAAGTATGATTTAGGCTTTTTATTTATATCACATCTCTACTTGTTCAATCTTTCCCCCAGCTTTTCAAACATCTGGCATACAGTTATAATAACTGTCTTAATGTCTTTGTCTGCTAATTCTAGCATCTGTTTCAGTTCTGGGTCCACTTTGATTGGTTCGGGTTTTTATCCTCATTATGAATCATATTTTCCTGCTTCTTTGCATGCCTGGTAATTTTTTGATTTGATGCCAGGCGTTAAGAATTTTATCTTGTTGGGTACTGGATATTTTTGTATTCCCATAAATCTTCTTAAGCTTTATTCTTGGATGAAGTTAAGTTATTGCAAAACTGTTAGATTTGTTTGGATCTGGCCTTCCTGATTTGTTAGCAGGTTCAGAGTAGTGCCAGTCTAAGGCTAATTATTTACCCAAATTCTTAGCAGGAGCTGCCTGAGTGTTCTATCATCTCTCCCAGAATTGAGTTTTCCCATTTTGGCTGGTGGCAACAGGCACTATTTCAGGCCCCATGTAAACACTAAGTACATTCATTTTAATCTTTTTAAGTGGTCCTTTTCCCTGCCTAGAGTAGTTTTCTCATATGTATGTGTTTATCCATACCCTAAAGAATACTGAAAAGGTACTATCTGGAGGTCTCTGGACTTCCATCTCAATCCAGATCTCCGGACTTCACTCTCAATGCAGCATTCTCCTCTCTAGCATTCTATTCTGCAAATTTTTGCAGACTTCACACCCCAAGATATTGAACTCCATCATGCATAATGCTCATCTCATATGTTTCCCATTTCTCAAGAGAAACTGCTCTTCATTCATTGATGCACAATGTCTTGGAACCCATTGTTTAACATATTTTTCTAGTTTTTTTTATTGATGTTATTTCTACCAGGAAATAATTCCCGTTACTCCATCATGACCAGAAGCAGGAGTCCTAAGTCAAAGTTTGTTGGAAATGCATGCTGATTTAGGACTTTTCCACAAAATTTTCTTGACTACACCTAAGAGCCTCTGAGAGGTATCTTACATGTGTTCTCCACAAATATTTGTACTGCAATCCCAATCAAAATCCCAGAGGAACTTTTGTAGATAGGAACAAGGTGATTTAAAATTTCTGTAAAAAAACAAAAAGAGAAGGACCACAACAATTTCGAAGACACAGAAAAAGTTGGAGGCCACATACAATCTGACCTTAAATTTCACTATAAACCAACAAAACAGTGAGATATTGGTTCAAGGATAGATAAATGGAATAAGACATAAAGTCAGAAATAGACTTATACAAATATGGTCAATTTATTTTTGACCAAGGGGCAAGGAAATCCAATGGAGAAAGAATCATCTTTTCAACAAATGTTGCTGGAAAAATTAGACATACATATATGAAAAAATAAACACTGTCTTATACTTCACATCTTTACAAAAATTAATTCAAAGTGGGTTATAGATCTAAATGCATGTAAAACAATACAATTTGTATAAGAAAACATAGAACAAAACATTTATGACATTGGTTAGGCAAAGAAATCTTAGATATGATACCAAAAGCACAATTCATATAAGACAAAATTGATAAATTGCACCTCACTAAAACTAAGAACTTATGCTCTGTGAAAGCCACTATTAAAAGTGTGAAAAGACAAGCCACAGACTAGGAGAAACTATCGGCAAACCAGATATCTGAAAAAGCAGTGATACATCCAGAACACATAAAGAAGTCTTAAAACTCAACAATGAGGAAACAAACATCCTAGGAAACATGGGCAAAATATTCAAAAGCTATTCCACCAAGTAAGATATATAGATTACAAATAGGCATGTGAAAAGATGATCAGCATGATAGGTCATTAGGGAAATGCGAATTAAAACCACTGTGTGATATCACTATTCACCCATCAGAATGACTTAAAAATCAAACAAATCTTAATACCAATTCTGGTGAGGTTGTGGAGCAACTGAAACTCATACATTGCTCATGAAAAATGCAAAATAGTACAGTCACTTTGAAAAAACAGTTGTCAGTTTTTTACAAAGTTAAATATGCATTTACCATATGATCTTACTTCTAGAGGGTGGGATTTAAATGGAATCTTTCATACATAGACCTGTAGGCAAATGTTTATAAAAGCTTTATTTATCATCACCAAACACTAGAACCAATCCAAATGTCCTTCAACAGGGGATTGGATGAACAATCAGTGATACATCCATAGAATGGAATACTAATCAGTGAAAAAAAAAATGAACGAACTGCTGATGTGTGTAATTGGATGGATGAATCACAAATGCATTATGCCAAATGAAAAGGTAATGATTTCATGAATATGATATTCTGGCAAAGCAAAACCTTAGGAATGTTTTAAGACATCAGTGGTTGCTAATGGTTAGGGCTTGGAGGAGAGATTGACTACAAAGGGCAAGCATGAGGGTATTTTGGAGGATGATGAAACTGTTCTATTTCTATTGTGGTGGTGGTGGTTTGTGACTCTTTGCATTTGTCAAAACTCATAAAACTATAAACCACAAAAAGTGAATGCTACTGTATGTAAATTTAAAAATAAAATTTAAAAACCTATACACTGAATATTGAGACACCCACCACTTTTCCATGACTCAACCCCAAGAATGCAGGCAACTAGGCATATTCCCTAAGGCTGGAGACTAGATAATTCTCTTCTCTTGAGATATAAAAAGATTGAGGGGAGGATGAGGGAAAGATTTGCATATGCTGACATTTGATACTACTCACTGGAAGAGGTGGGCCTCTGCTATGCAGCTTTCCTGAAGCCCCAGTAGATATGTCCTACCTGTACACACATATATTCCAAACAGCTTCTTAATATAAAGAGACATCCAAGAAGCCAGTGGCATTCAGAGGGAATGAAAAAATGCAAAAAGTTGAAAAAATATTAAACCCGCATTTAATATCCACAAATAGCTAGGAGAAGATATTGACTTGATAAAATAATAATAATAATAATAGGGGCATCTAGGTGGATCAGTCAGTTAAGCATCCAACTCTTGGTTTTGGTTCAGGTCATGATCTCAGGGTGGTGAGATCAAGCTCTACCCCTGTTGAGCTTCAGGGGAGTCTGCTTAAGACTCTCCCTCTCCCTCTGCCCCTCCCCCAGTTCATGCACGCAGTCTCTAAAATAAAGAAATCTTTAAAAAAAATAATAAAAACACAATCAGAGAAAAATAAATAATTCTTGGAAATTAAAAACAGGGTCAACAAAATAAAAAATATCAGAAGGACGAGAAGATAAATTGAGGAATACTTCCCAGAACATAGACCCTAAGAAAAAGATAAGTAAAAGGAAATTTTGGAAAATTGCATGATTAATTCAAAATTCCACATCTAAATAATAGCTAATGCAGAAAAGAAGAACAACCACAATCAAAACAAGCAAAGAAACAACAAAAAACAGAGAGGAGCTTTGGTTAATAAAAAAATGCAAAATAGGGACACCTGGGTGGCTCGGTCAGTTGAGTGTCTGCCTTCAGCTCAGGTCATAATCCCAGGGTCCTGGGATCCAGTCCCACATTGGGCTCCTTGCTCAATGGGGAGCCTGCTTCTCCCTCTGCCTGCCACTCCCCCTGCTTGTGCACGCTCTCTCTCTCTCTCTCTCTCTGACAAATAAATAAAATCTTTAAAAAAAATTCAAGATAATTTCCTCACATTGAAATGATAAGCCCAGCAAAATGAGTAACAGAGGACCTAAGCAAAGCATGTCATTACAAATTTAAAAAAATAGGGGCACCTGGGTGGCTCAGTCATTAAGCGTCTGCCTTCGGCTCAGGTCATGATCCCAGAGTCCTGGCATTGAGCCCCGTATCAGGCTCCCTGCTCGGCGGGAAGCCTGCTTCTCCCTCTCCCACTCCCCCTGCTTGTGTTCCCTCTCTCTCTCACTGTGTCTTTCTCATCAAATAAATAATAAAATCTTTTTAAAAATTTTAAAAACACCAGAGATTTTCTTAAAAATCCATCCAAAAGCGTCCAGGAGAAAAGATTAGTTACTTTCAAAAGCTAAAGAATCAGAATGACGTTAGGTGACTACTACTACTACTACTATTACTACTTCTTCTTCTTCTTCTTCTTCTTCTTCTTCTTCTTCTTCTTCTTCTTCTTCTTCACATTAGACTTCTTATTAGAGACGTTAGAAGCTAGAAGACGATGGAGAAATCTGCAGAATTATGAAAAAAAATTAGGATCCATATCCAGCCAACCTATCAAAAGTACAAAGGTAATATAAACACATTTTTAGACATCCGAGTTCTCAGAAATGTTACATGGCAATTCCCATGCACTATATCTCAGGAAGCTACAGGATGATGTTATGCAGCAAAATCAGAGAGTAAACAAGAAAAACAAAGAAAGCAAATCTAAGGTACAAGGGATCTAGTACAGAAGTGAAGAAAAGGGGAGTCCCATCTCTGCAATAGCCAGATCACACCACGCAGATTAGAAGAGGAGAATAGAAGGATTCAAGAAATATGTCTCCAGGGGAAAGCAAACTGGAATTGATAGATTATCTGCAATGTTTTACCATGTAGGAAAATATTTTAAATAGTAGCACAGGTATTATAGCTCTTGTGAAGAGTTTGAAAAGGATTTGTGATAGGAACATAAAAAAATAATCTAGCAAATAAAAATGAAGCAGTGTCAATTCCAAGGAAAATGGAAAGTTTGATTAAAAAAAAACACAATCATAGAACGAGATTTTGCTCAGCAGTAAATAAAACTTTTATAAGCACCAAAATGTAATATTGATTATTGATTTTATTAAAAAGTGTTATATAAACATATTGGGAGTACAGAGAAAGGAGGCAGTTGGGTGGGGGTGATCTCATAAGAGCTCCAAGTGCTCATCCTTCATACAAAGAAGTCAAGAGACAATGTGTAAAGCTGAAAAATCAAAGTGAGAGTAGTATTTAAAGTTATATAGGTAATTACTGGTAGAAAGAGTTGAAAAAAATGAACAGGGTGCTTTTAAGAAACCCAACTCAGGTACTGGGGCAAAAGAGTACTCTTTTTGATTGGCATGTTAATTTTTTAAAACTCCATGCCTGTTTTACTTTGATAAAAAAAGAATTTAAACATTTTTAACAGCCATTGCCTATCGTGAGAATGTCAGAGTGGAAGTCTGCAAGATAATATTTTTTGGAGAAAAGGGAAGCTGTTTTCTGTTTTTCAAATCTGCCTAGGTCTAGAGCTGGCCCTCTGAGTTTCCTTCTGGGGAAGGAAAGAAGCACAGCATGATTCTTAAGTTTCAGACCTGCCTCTTCTTACAGCATTTTTTTTTTTAAAGGAAGCAAAGGCATAAGAACTCCTATATTTTAAAGTTTTCTTTTTAACTCTATTTTCTTTTTTGTGGTCTTTCAAACAGAATTTTTTTCTGCCAACATAGATAGTCACCCAGCACTTTAATGCCAGTAATATTTTGCTGCCCTAGACAGTTGACGACCAGCCTATATAATAAGATTGGTCCTGACATTAGGAAATTGACATAACTAAATGTCACTACAGACAGAAAATGTGGAATCAGATTCTAGTAAAGTCAGCCCTTAGGCTCTCCAAGAAAGAATTCAGCCCTCAGACCAGGTCCTAGAATAATATCTCGAGGCTGAAATCCTCTGCCAAGATCCACGGTGTTCTAATAGTGAAGAGCTTTGTACAAGTATTTGGTCAAGTGGTCAATTTTTTGAGATACAGAGAGACTATTCAAAGAACTGCAAGCTGACCTAAAATATCTCACACTCCCAAGACAGTGACTGATGAAATAAAAACATGCTTCTGAAAGTCTCCAAGAAACTTGGAGGCAAATTAATTCTGACTCTGTGACATTTGTTGGCTCAGATATCTGTGAATTTCTATTATGTTAGGCACCTGAAGTACACGGAGTAGACATAATTAGGATAGTTTTGCACAGGCAAGCCAGGTGAAGAAAATTTCCATCAACTTTTACTTATAAGCAATATGTAAGTGGACTTTTGGACAATTAGACTATCAATCTATGCTTTTAACATTCACTGTGGTTCTTCATATATTTGGCTTTATTTCTTCTATCTTATTTTGTCCATTTTGTTTCCTAAAGTTCACCTTTTTTCTTTCTAGTCTTCTGAGTTGATTTTTTTCTTTTCATTTCATTTTTTTTCTCCCCTACGATGATCCAGAAGATACACATTTATTTCTAGTCTTCAGGTGGTTGTCCTTGAAATTTTAACATGCTTACATTTAAAAAAAAAAAAAGATTTTATTTATTTATTTATTTAGAGAGAGCCTGAGCAGATGGAGGGACAGACGGAAGAAAGAATCTGAAGCAGTCTCCATACTGAGCAAGGAGCCCACTGCAGGGCTTGATCTCACGACCCTGAGACATGACCTGAGTAGATCAAGGGTTGAAAGCTTAACCGACTGAGCCACCCAGGTGACCCTAACATGCTTACATTTATTTTTTTTTTAATTTTTTTATTGTTATGTTAATCCCCATATATTACATCATTAGTTTTTGATGCAGTGTTCCATGATTCATTGTTTGTTCATAACACCCAGTGCTCCATGCAGAACGTGCCCTCCTCAATACCCATCACCAGGCTAACCCATCCCCCCCCCCCCCTACCCTCTAGAACCCTCAGTTTGTTTTTCAGAGTCCATCATCTCTCATGGTTCGTCTCCCCCTCTGACATACTCCCCTTTTCTTCCTCTCCTGTTATCTTCTTCTTTTCCTTTTTTCTTAAAATATGTTGCGTTATTTGTTTCAGAAGTACAGATCTGTGATTCAACAGTCTTGCACAATTCACAGCGCTCACCGTAGCACATACCCTCCCCAATGTCTATCACCCAGACATGCTTACATTTAAAACTCTGACAGTAATCAATATCTTTAGCTGCATACTGAATAATATAAAAGCTTAGGATGCTTTAGTCCAGTAACCGATGCCAAAGCTTACGTACCATTGTCATCTAGCTTGTTCTGTTTTATTTTATTTATTTTCATAACTACACTTATTTATTGTTCATATCTGGTTTGGATACAAGGCTAAACTGGGCTCACAGAATGAATTTGGGAGTATTGTCCTTTCCTCTCTGGTATCTGGGAGAGTTAGCAAAAGATTGGAATGGTCTGTTCTTAAAAGTTTGGTAGAGCTCATCTAAAAATCTTTCTGGTTCTGAGAAGAGTTTTAGCTATTGCTTTAATTTCTTTAATATTCACTCACTCTTTAATACTCAGTTCTTTAATACTCACTCAGTAAGTTATACTTTTCTAGGAACTTTCCCATTTCATTTGTTGTCAAAATTTATTGGAAAAAATGTTATTGGTAGTATTGTTCCATCTTCTCTTTCTGTATCTCTCTAGTTGTGTCCCTTTTTCATTCAGAATATTATTTCTTTGTGTTTTTTCACCTTTTCTTTAATAAGATTTCTCTGTTTTTATTTTTCAGACAACCAGCATTTCACTTTTTTAATTCTCTCTACTGTATCTTTGTTTTCTTTTTCATCGACTCCTGCTCTTATCTTACTGCTGTCATCTGCTATTGCATTTCTTGACTTTTGAAATTGGAAATTGCATTAATTTTTAACTCTCTCCTCTTCTTATATACATTTTTGCCTATAACTGTCTCTTGAAGCCTCTCCTTGGTTGCATTGTTCTAGTTTCAATATATGGGGTTTTCATATCATTTCGTTTCTAACTATGTTTAAATTTTCATTTTGATCCATCCTTGATCCATGAGTTATTGAGTTATTTAAAATTTTCAAATACATTGAGATTTTTAAATTCATTTTTTTGTTGTTAACTTTTTACTTACTTAAGTGTAGTCAGAGAACGTGGTTTATATGATAATTGTTTATTAAAATTCATTGAGGGGCACCTGGGTCGCTCAGTTGGTTAAGCATCTGACTCTTGATTTCAGCACAGGTCGTGATCTCAAGGTCATGAGATAGAGCCCCATGTTGGACTCTGTACTCAGCAGGAAGTCTGCCAGAAAGTCTTTCTCTCCCTCTCCCTTTGTCCCTACCCCCCCCACTCAAATAAATAAATAAATAATCTTTAAAAATAAAATAAAATAGAACTTCTGGATGGCTCAGTTGCTTGAGCATCTGCCTTCACTCAGGTCATGATCCCATGGTCCTGGGGCCAAGTCCTGTGTGGGGATCCCTGCTCAGTGGGGAACCTGCTTCTCCCTCTCCTTCTGCTCCTCCCCACAACTCATGCTCTCTCTCAAATAAATAAATAAATAAATAAATCTTTAATTAAAAAAATAAAATAAAATTCACTGAGACTTGTTTTAAGCCCTAGTATGTGATCAATTAGTAAACGTCCATGTTGTTAAAGAATATTCATATTATTTAACTTAATTTCATATTGTCCGTTGAATCAAGCTTGATAATTGTGTTGTTCAAGTTTTTGTATTTTTGCTGCAATTCATGATCTATAAATAATGAGAAGTATGTTGAAATTTTCCACTCTGCCGTTGTAAATGTCAATTTATTCTTATGGTTCTGTTAATTTTTCCTTCACATATTTTTAGTCTGTTATATTAGGTGTATATATATTTAGAGCTGTTGTAACTTTCTAGTGGATATACTTACCAACTTTCTAAATAATACACAGAGGTTTATTTTATTTCCAACCTCTGCCAACCCATCCCCCAGCTTACATTCAATTTTTGTCCAGTCTTTTAGCTCTATATCGTTTATTGTGAACCCCCCAAATTAGGCATTCTTGTTTTATACTCTTAATACTGAGTAGATTCAGTGATATATTTATGATTTTATTCATGTGCCATTTTTCCTATAGCTCAGAAGTTCTTTTGGAGATCTCTTCCTTCTACTTGAAAAACACCCTTGGCAAATTCCAGAAGTGACAATTTGTTGGTGGTAAATCCTCCCAGTTTTATTATACAGAAAATATTTCCCTCTTGTTTATAAAGATAATTTTTCAAAGAACACAATTCCTGTCTTACAGTTGCTTTCCATCAGTACTTGGAAATTTTAATAGTCTGTCGTCTGCAGTCCCCATCGCTGCTGTGGAGGGACTCAGACTTCCGTCTGCTTCTTATTCCTTTTTGGGTTAAGTGCCTTTTTTTCCTCTGGCAACCATTACTGCTTCTCTTTAGTTTTTGTCATCTGCAGTTTTGCTAAAATGAGTTTAGGTATGAATTTCTTTCTATTACCTAGGTAGAGATGTGTTGGTCTTCTGGACTGGAGATGTGTTTTGCAACAATCCTGGAAAATTATCAGGCATTTTGACCTCCCTTTCATATTTTCTGCTGTTTTAATAATATGTATTCCTCATAATTCTCTCTTCAGCTATGTCTATTTGGTGACTTAACCTTTCCATTAAGTGTCTCATTCAAATATTTTCTCATTTCTAGAATTGTAGTCTGGTTCCTTTTCTAATCTGACTGATCATTGTATAACCTCTCTTTCCTCACTCCTTTAAAAAGTTACTTTGTCGGGGCGCCTGGGTGGCTTAGTCAGTTAAGCATCCAACTCTTGATTTCGGCTCAGGTCTTGACCATGCTGGGCATGGAGCCTAATTAACAAAAAAGTTACTATTTTATTTCTTTAAAAGTATTAAGCCTACCTGCTTTATTGCCTCTGATGATTCTTTGTGGGTGCAGTTTTGTGCACGTTGTTTCTGCTGAGTGTGTTTAAGGGCTCATGGTTATGGGAACTCCCTTTTTGGGAGTGAAAGTTCTAAGTGGAGGGTGCATTCGCAGAGGAAGAATTTGACTTTATTCTGAGGTCATATGAGGTAATGTCTAACCAGGGCCGCCTTTACCTTGGGGTTTTATACATCACACAAATAGTACATGTTCAAAACTTACGCCACTTGTCATGGCTGTGGGCCCTGAAATCTTGAGGGACATTCTTTTTCATCCCTACTCCAAATTGAGGCTGAGACAGTTTCCTTGCTGTCTGAGTCTCCCAGACTTATTTTCTTCTTGTTTTTCTCAAGTAGCAACTGTTCCTAAAACCCGTTTCAGGAAAGTGCTAAGCATGAGGCTGTCTAGATGTTCCCGGGGAGTGCAGCCGTTTCAGCAATCCCTGCTTCCTAGGACTCAGCGCTTTTCTTGACTTTCCTTTGATAGGGTTGTTTTTTTTTTTTTTTAAATAAAAATCTCCTGGTATTTTTTTTTATTTAAATTTTTTTATTGTTATGTTAATCATCCTGGTATTTTTAAGGGATTCATCGTTGCAAGATTTTGACATATCTAGTCTACCGTATTACTGTAATAACAATAACTTGGGGTCATTATATGAGGTTCAGAGGCTCTTACAAGGTCCTCATGGACTATAGCTCCTACCTGCCATTCTTAACACCTGGGAACTTCAGAAAAAACTCCCAAGTTTTCAAGAATATTTTAAACATCCTTTTTCCTCAGATTCTAGAAGTTATGGAAAATTCCTTTCTGCTCCCATTGTCTGATTCTCAGAAACTCCTAGTCTAGCTCTGACCTTGCCTTCTTTTGCCCACTTCAACCCCAGTGGGGTATCTTTCCTCTCATTCCCTTCTCGCTTCTTTATTTTTCTTCTCCTCCAGTTCCTATAAGCTCAACCAAAGTTCTTGTCACCAAAAAGTGGTTTCAGCAGCATAGGCAAGTCCCAGCCATAGCTCGTCGGTAACTCCAGGTCTGTCACCAATAAGAAGAGGCTGGCCTTGATCCCTGGACTGAGAAGTCTTCACCTCATGAAATTTCAAATGAATATTGAGATTTTCTTGTTTGTGTTTGGTTTGTTCTGTTTTAAGGTCATAGAACAAACTGAAATCTGAGACGCCTCTTATATAAGCAAACTATCGCAGAGGGGGGCAAAAGACCTTGAAAAGCGTACACAGGTCTTTAGAAAGAATGAATGAGAATGTAGCAACTTAAAATGATATTATTTCTGCTTTGAGTCAGCATATTATCCATAAGCATTTAAAAGCATGTTCATTGCTTAGCTGGGTAATGCTCTTAAAACATTACGCCCGAAGGAATAGGATTAGCTGTGGCTAAACATGCTGAGAATTCTTTATCATTTGCAGAAGGAATTTTCTTTGAGTTACAGTGCTGCAAATACAGCTAACTTACTCTCACTGGCTTCCACATTTTAAGTGAGATAATGTGTTTCTGAGCAGTAAAATTAAACAAGGAACCTGTATAAGGCATGAATACGTGGAAAAACAGGAGAAAGGTAAGACCAGAAGACCTTAAAGTAGAGAAGAAAAGTCTAAATCATTCCATTAAAGTATATCTTTCATTTCTTGGATTTGGACCACTTCACTGGAACCTCACTGGGACATTCTGTGCCCTAGATCAGAGTTTGTTAAACTATAACCAAAAAGGTATAGTTACTGAAATATCCACCTGATAAATTATTCTCACTTATAAGCATAGTAGTCATATATCTTAGGCTTTTCTGGGACAATTCCAGTGTAAATTTATTTTATTCTTTTCTACAAAGGCTGTGCATTCAATGTTTAGCCAAGTGTGGTTTCATATTATTCAATTTAGAGATTAGAAAACATCTATTCCTGGACCACGTGTTCTGATTTTAAGTTTATAAAATAAGGCCACCATGAACCCTCAAAAAATGTTGTAGTGACATTCTGCTATGTTTACAATATTTAGAAATCTAAGCTAATTTAGCTTAGATTCACAAAATCACTGGAATGTAAAAGCGCTTGTAAGGTAATGTAATTTATCCTTCTCCTTCAGGTAAGCAGTCACACCTGAATCATCCGAGACTAATGAGAATTTATCCTGTTTCTCAAGATGGTCAGAAAAGCAGATCAACAAACTTCTTCCATTACACCCTCCCTCTTTGAATGCATAGCCCTGGGCTGGATGAGAGAAAAAGTAAAATCTTTGACCTATTCATCCCATACCTGTGTGAAAGCGGTTTGCCCTAGTATCTAACTGGTGATAGGGTCTAAATTCTGTTTTATTCCTAAAACGTTTCCAAAGTCAGCAAAAATGATTACATATCATACTAGCAAATTTGTCACTCTATCAAAAGACTGTCCCTTTGCCATCATTTCTCCTATCTCTCACTGGTCCCCTCACTGCTATATAACCCACAGGCCCTCTTGAATCTCCATAGCCAGTAAATAAGCTTCCTGACATCATTAAGTTGGTGACCACTCACTCCATCTCCTTCCTTAACTGAAACCTGTTGCTACTCTGAAGGGCACTGCTTCCCCACCAGCCCTAGCTGCTGCAGACCTCGCATCTCCCAACAGTGTTGCTCCAGAGTCAGGAGGTAGAGTTGGCATGATTTTTCCTCCTTCAGATAAAAAAGTCTTTTTTTAATGCTCCTGTCACCTTACAGTGGCTCCTTCTTCTTCTCTTTCCTCTGCATGTTTATTTCTGAGGTCCTGATAACGTCTCTCATTTTTTTTTTTAACTTCTCTCACTTATCAGTGACATCTGGCTCACATCATCTTTCCCTAGCCCAAGTCTTGCCATATTGTTTATTGTTAATATAGATGCCCCTCAACACCTCAACTCCATTGCCTTTCCCTAATCCTTTGCAGCCCTGTATCAATCACCATGGCCACACCATGGATCTTGTGGTCATCTACAGGCAGGCCTCTGAAGTCTTCAACTCCGATCTTCTACTTTTTAATCTAACTTACTCTTCTAGATCTTTCAGAACTTCAAGTTATTATCTGAAGCACTCCCTCACCAGCTTACTTAATTTCCTTGCACCTCAGGCCTTTGGCAGCAACTGCTTGGGGTTACAACTCTGGATTCCTACTACAATACACTATCTTCCATTTCATACCCAGATGAATAAACCCTTCTGGAACTGCAGATTGGAGCTATTTAAAGCCAGTGTTCAACCTCAGCTGTGCGTCAGTCCCGCCACCAGGAAATCCCATCACTTATCATTGGTCAGTCCCAAGTGATGTTTCAGACCAACGCTACTCTCCTCTTCCTGGTCAGTCCCAAGTGATGTTTCAGACCAATGCTCCTCTCCTCCTCCCATCTTCCTAGAACTCTACTCATCTCCCAAGCCCTCAATTTCAGTAGACAAACTGGTCTCTTGCTACTTGGAACAAATGAATCTAATACGACTTACCTTAATTTCCCTTCCCTTCCCATTGCCTTTTTAAGTTGTAGCTTCTCTCACACCCGCCCTGGCCTCATTTCCTCTCATCCCAGGCGATGAGATGTCATAGTCCATGGCCAAGCTCTCTACCTGTACCCTTGAGCTTATTTTTTTTTTTTCATGCTAACTTCAGGACCCTGAGCCATCAGCCATTCCGTTCTTCTTTGTTACCTACAGGACAAAGGCCATACTTTCTATCATGGCTTACTCCACCCTCATCCCACTCTCATCTGTTCCTTTATGCTCTAGAACTACACTGACCAACATGGTATTCACTGGCCACATGTGGTTATCTAAATGTAAATTAATTAGAATTAATTAATTGCAATTCAGTTACTTAGTTATACCAGTCATTTTTCAAGCACCCAGTAGCCACATAGGGCAAGTGCTCACTGTATTGGACGTTCCCATCACTGAAGACAGCACTGTTCACTTTTACTGAACGTTTTGCACCTTTTTTTTGTGTTATGTTAATCGCCATACAGTACATCATTAGTTTTTGATGTAGTGCTCAATGATTCATTGTTTGCACTTTTTTGAAAGAACCAAGTTTTCTCATATCTCTGGACCTTTCTTCACACACACAAAATGCAACAACTATTTCTATGTCACAGCACTCACTCTGGCATCCAACACATATTGTTCTGTGGACATTCACTTCCAGAAGCGATTTTGGTGTTGTCACCAACAAACATGGAAATTCTTAACACCAATCTTTGTGGGGTGGTTAGTGTACCCTTAAGGCACACGTGTTTTTCTGTTTGGGTGAAAGTAAAGACTAGGAAGATGTACTAATGGGGAGATGGAACATTATACAGCAAGAAGGGCTTTTAGATCCCATTGTGCCAGTCTTTCAGAATCTCCACATAATCACAAATTAAACTGTCATTGTGTGATAAAACGATCATCTTACCTTCAAGCTTATTACAGCTTCTCCCTAGAAGACCTTTTTTCAATGCTTTTAAAAAAAAGAACCTACAATAAACTCCCTAATTATCTTTGCTGAAACTTTGTTTTTAGTGCATCCAAATGATTAAATTGTCATGCAGCAGAAAGAACACTTGGACATTCAACCGCAACACTATTTTAGGAAAATTTCAAGGGAGTTGCAGTGAGAAAGAGGAAACAAGTGATTTTTTTCAACTTCTGTGTATCCCCCTAAGTCCGGTCTTGGCTGTATGACTTCATTCTTCATTTAAAGTGGATTCCTAAATGCACCAGTAAATAAAAACCAGGAACAGCAACATTTAAACACAAGTATGAAGCCAATTCCAAAAACCAAATGGTGAAGTTTGTGGCAATTACTTATCACTTTGAATATGCTTCATAAATACCAAACTGGAGTAATAGACGGGAAACTGGCTGTGCTATTAGCTGGCACAGATCATGTATGAAGTAAGAGAATCAGAACCGGTTCTCTCTCTGTTCCTTTTCCATTCTAAAAGCAATGGTATTGGGGCACCTGGGTGGCTCAGCTGGTTAAGCATCTGCCTTTGGCTCCGGTCATGATCTTGGGGTCCTTGGATCGAGTCCTGCATCGGGCTCCCTACTCAGCAGGGAGTCTGCTTCTCCCCTTCCCTGTGGCCCTAACCTCCACTCGTGTTGTCTTTCTCTCTCTCTCAAATAAATAAATAAAATCTTTAAAAAATAAAATAAAAGCACTGGTATTGTTGGCTTTTAGGTGGGGGAAAGGGCATTCTTTAATATAATTAATAATTTCTCAAAATTTGTAAAGAGCTCTATGAAGCCAGCTTCCAGTTCTCCTTATGCTATGGCCACCACTTAATTCTTTGTGCTGAGACATTCTGGAGTCTCCATCACCTAAAATTAGAGAAATAAACATGAGTGCAATGCATCTACAAGAGCAGTTTAGGGAGATGGGGAGGGAGCAGTGTAGGAGGAGGACATTGCAAAAGAAGAGAATTCCCAGGCTGGTGTGACCTCATTAATATCAGTGGGCATTGCCGTCTGTCTCCAAATAAGATGCATTTGCCTTTAGCAGTACATAGCACTTCTCTTGTTCACCTTGGTTTATTGTTCATAGAAAGCCACGTTTCTAGCATGAAGTACTCTTTTAAAAATATTACAAATATGCAAACATTATTTGTAAATATAGTTTCAAAAACACTTAGTTGTTTCAGTGTCTTTGCTAAGACCACAGAAGGCCCTGCACGCGGGAACTTGTAGAGACTCACGAGTTTCATCTTGGACGTTGGAGGCAAGAAGGTTAGACACGAAATGCTGCTTTGGTTTACTGTTTTTCAGCATTACAGTGATAAATGAATGGAGAAAAAGACACACACCAAGGTGGAGGAGAGTATATTTTCTTCGGCAATATGAAACTTTTAATTCTTTTAAATGCGTGACTTAGTCAGCTTGGAGCCAGTCCATCTCAAAGTAAAATAAAAAGAAATGAAAATTGATGATAGAACGGTTCAGTGACTAAAAAACTTAAAGTTATTACAAATAGAGTATAAAAACCTCTCTAATCCAAGCAGGTGCAACTTCTGGGGTGTATGTGTGTGGGTATGTGTCAGTGTGTGTGTGGGGGGTGTGTGTTCAGTTAAAATATCATTATGCAGATTACTTTTATTGCCTTTAAAGACAAAAATAAGGGTTATTTTGACTGAGCTTTACAGATACATAAGTTCTTTAGAAGGCTTTCTATGTCACACATTTATTTAAGGAACAATTGTACACAAACTACATTTACCAACACTTCATGCTCCAACACCCTCCTCTCCAAACAAAAACAGAGAAGGCTGTTTTGCTCAGAAATGATTCTGAATTAGCACTCACCAGCACGTCCAGCTTTCCAAATGCATTGGTGAATCCATAAGCTCAGGAGGCCTCTATATTTTGCAAACTTTTGTAAAGAGTCCAAATCTAAGGAGGAAGAGGTGAAATTTCTACTTTTAAAAAGTCATCACCATAGACGCGTAGATATAAAAAAGCACAACATATAAGCTACTAAATTTCCACTCCTACTGCATTGATTAAATAAATTATGATGCAGACCAGCTGTGGAATACCACACCACTCAGTGCTGAAAGGAATAAGATGAATAAAATGATCTGTCAAGGATAAGTGAATAAATATATTATTAAAATTTTTAAAATGCATACTAACACTCCTTTTAGTAAAAATACAAATAAATTATTATAGTATAGTGTATAAACATGCATATTTGTGTGTGTGTGTGTGTGTGCATAAAATATAAAGTTGATACCAATGGTTATCACTGGAAGAAGGGTGTGAGAGAATAAAAGAGATTCTTACTTCCCATCTATTTTTATATGATATCGTTTTTAAATGACCATGTATTATTTTTATAATCAGAATAAATATTAAAGGGGTTTTTTAAAAGATTTATTTATTTATTTTAGAAAGAGAGGGCACAAGCGGGAGGGGCAGAGGGAGAGGGAGAGAGAATCTCAAGCAGATTCCATGCTGAGCAGGGAGCCCAAGGTGGGGCTCGATCTCACAACCCTGAGATCATGACCTGAGCAGAAACCAGTTGTCAGCCACCCAACCGACTGAGCCACCCAAGCACCCCTAAATATTAAAGGTTTTTAAAGAAACTTCATTAGAGACTGTAAAAAAGCAAACAAACAAACAAACAAACAAAACCAGTTTCCACCCCCGCATGGAGCCTAACACAAGGGTTTGAACTCGCCACCATGAGATCAAGACCTGAGCTGAGATCAAGAGGGGTTGCTTAACCAACTGAGCCACCCCGGTGCCCCTTCATTAGAGAATTTTTGAGGCGAATATTGCAGCCTGAGCTTATCCATCTTACTCCTTCCCTCTCTACTTTTCCACTGGGGTGAGGGAGCCATATAGAAGGATAAACTGCAGGGCTCTGACATAAACCACAGCATGAGGCTAGCCTCTGTGCAGGGACTGAGGGCTTCTCAGGGAGATCGGCCGGTGAAAGCAGGGAGCGACATAGTGAGACAAAACCACGGCCAGCCCACCGCTGTCCGTTGCCTTGAAGTCTGTCAGGTCAGTTAAGGGGCGCTGCCCTTCCCTCTCCACAAGCTCATTAACATGGGCTAGGACAAACCCAAGATGAGGTTAAAGTTGAGTCCTGAACTTCAGTCTCAAGTTGGAACTCACAGGGGAAACGTTTCAAATCAAAGTTTAATTTAAGACATTTTAATTTATCAAACTAAATATAGTGAGGCGTACTATGTATTCACAAGATATGGATGTGGAGCAGGAAAAGCTGTAGTGGTTATTACTCATTAAGGAGAAGGTGTCTCTCTCAGCCGAATTTGGAATGCCAAGGATAGTATGTGAACAAACGTGAAGGTCCTTACCTGCCCCTTTTTTGGTCCCTAAGACAACAATAACAAAAACAAAAGCGGGGTCACTTATACCTTTCCTCATCTTACTGGGTAGATCTGAAAAGAGGAGCTGAGGCAGCCAGGGAGTTCAGAGAAGGAAGCTCTGGAAGCAGTATTTACTAACCACACAGAAGCATTTAAATATTCTGACCTCAGGTATGGCCTACCTCTGTGAGCCAGCAGACTAGCTCAGATCTGTGAGCAGGCGGTCAGCAAGTGAAGCTCATGAAATTTTTCTCATGACCTGCTTGGGTCTAGCCTTTGATATATAACTCAGAAAATAATCTACTTCTGGATATGTATTTGCCTTCTCTGTCCAGTGCTTTTGCTACAAATAATCATCCATGATCTTCCCAGATGTCGTTTTTGTTGTCATAGTATTTCACCTGATATTCCTCTGACCAAGGAATTCATTTTATATATTTTTAAATGAGACAATGGACTTATTTTTACAAGATTTATGGATCTTAACTCTGTATCCCAACACCTTATACAATGGTGCGATGGCCCGCTGAAAACTCATTATGCATCAGCTAAAAGATAACTCCTTGATATTGGGGATGTCTTATAATACGGTGCTGATTCCCCTGTCAATAAAATATGAGGGTCTGGGAATCAAGAGGGCAAAGTGTGAGTGGTTCTCTCGCTATTATAAAACTCACTTGCAAAATGTTTACTTCTCTTTGCCATGATTTTTGGACTCTACTGGCTTAAATTTCTTATTTCCCCATGGATGGCTACTTCCACCTATGACACAGCAATGATTTCACTGAACTAAAAAATGAGTTAGTCAGCTGGCCACCTTTGGATTCTCATGCTACTGAAGAACAGAGAACAAAGACAAAAAAGGGATTTTCTGCTCTAGCTTGAGTGATTGACCTTGATTATAAAACAGAAATAGAGTTACTGGTACATATCAAGGGCAGGGAGGAGTATTTATAACCCAGAGAATCCCCTGGAGTGTTTCCTAATACTTCTATATCCAATACTAAAGATTAATGGAGGACCACAGCAACACAACACACACAAAACTCAGGCACTTATGGAAGGAAGACTCAGGTGACCCCCGCTAAGATATAGAACATCGAATTGATGACTGAGGGCAAATTGACCCATAAGATTGTTAGTAGACAAAGCAAGTTATGAACACCAGTTATGTTTTTCTGACCTGTTGCAGGATTGGAGGACTATCACAGCTGTACATGTTTTTCCTGCTTGCTTTATTATGTGTATATTTGTATGTAGTAACCAATTTTCTATTTTCTCTTCTCCTTTTCACTTCTATATCTATGAGGTGATGGGTTAACTGTAATTTAGTTTTGAGGTTATTGGATACCAAGATGGGTACATGACTGAACTAGAAAAGGACTGAACGTCTTCAGGGGTAGATAGAGCATTTAATGGGATTTGTGCCTTTTCTTTGGGTACAGAGTGTGTTTTGTTGGTGTGAGGCATAGTTGCATGTTAGGTGGGAGTAAGTTGTTGCTATTGTGACTGTCTGGAAGGCTCCAAATGCATAACTACTTGCTTATGGATATTGGGTAGGCAAAGCTTTACACTGTGATAGATTGGTTTGACTCTCTCAACTCCTAGTTCACCTTTTTTTTATTAAATTTTATTTTATTATGTTATGTTAGTCACCATACATTACATCATTAGTTTTTGATGTAGTGTTCCATGATTCATTGTTTGTGTATAACACCCAGTGCCCTCCTTCATACCCACCACCGGGCAAACCCATCCCCCCCCACCCCCCTCCCCTCTAAAACCCTCAGTTTGTTTCTCAGAGTCCATAGTCTCTCATGGTTCGTCTCCCCCTCCGATTTCCCCCCCCTTCACTTTTCCCTTCCTACTATCTTTTTTTTTTTTTTTACATATAATGTATTATTTGTTTCAATGGTACAGGTCTGTGATTCATCAATCTATAGAAAAGCCAAAAGATTCTCCAGACAAATAATTAAATTAATAAGGGAAGCTAGCAAGGGTTAAGCAGATCTAATATCAATATATTTAAAAATAATCTTGGATACACTATCAATAAATAGTTATAAAAGAAAATTTTAAAGCTACTTTATAGTTGTAAAATCTTATATGGAACATCATCACAGTAAATCCAACATTGTATTAATTCCAAAGTTGAATTTTCTCTGAGAATTTATTAATCAGTCAACTTTAGGAAATCTGCTCAGGTGACTCATTACTTAAATGGGTTAAGTGAGAAAAATCCTATGAATATTGCCACAAAAATACTTGATAAAATTCAATATCCAATCCTTAGGGGGAAAAAATTCTTCACAAATTAAGGAATAAGAGGCTATTCCCTTAGTGTAATAAAGAGAATCTATTAAAAACAAGTAGTCAAATCATAGTTCAGAGTAAAATATTAGTGGCACCCCCACTGAAGCCACGATTAAGACAAGCATATGTTACCTCATTCTGGAATTACCAGCAATAAGATAAGAAAATAAATAAGGTAAAAAATCATAAAATAAAGCAACAAAATGAAAATTATTTGTAGATATAATTTATTACTAAGAAAATACAAGGGAAACAACTGAAAATAGAATAAAAGTTCAGAAGCCTGCTGAGTGCCAAAGATAAAAATAAACATATAAATCTCAATAGATTTCTTATGTATCAGCATAAAAAAGGGGGGAATGGAAAAAAGATCCCATTCACAAATTCACAATAGCAAAAGCCATTATAAAATGCCTAAGAATGAAATAATCAAGGCCTATACCGAAGAAATAATAATTTCCTGGGCAATATAGAAGCAAAAAGCAAAAAAACTTGAATTAATGAAGATACGTTAGATGTTCCTAAATGGGAAGATTCAATCTTGAAAACACTGAATTCTCTTTCAATTTAGTCTATAAATTAATTGTCAGCACATATTGTTTCCTGTTTGAAAAATTATTTTTGAGGTAATTGTGTAGTTATGGAAAACCTGCTTTTTCCCAAATTATTTGAAGTAAATTGCTTTCCCTGTTTCCCTATCATCTAAGACTCCCATGTGTGTTTCCTACAAACAAGGGCATTCTACGAATTGGGAATACAACCATTCAAATACGGAAATTATTGCTGATATATTGACTGCCATCTAATTGTTAAATTTCATAATCAAATTTCATCAATTGTCTCAGTAATCTTTTGCCGCAAAGATATCTAGTTCAGAATCATGCATGTCATTTAGTTATCGCTCTTAATCTCCTTCAGTCTTAACAGTTCCTTAGTGTTCCTTTGACTTTCATGACCTTGATACTTTAGAAGACGATAGGCCAGTTTTTTGCAGAATGCACCTCAATTTGGCCTTGTCAGAGGTTTCCTCATGATGGAATTCAAGTCATGCATCCTTAGCAGGAATGCCATAGATATGAACCATGGGCCTTTAACTCCCCCGCTAGGCTGTCCCCACCTTTGTGGTTGTCCCGCAGGCCCTACTCAGGCTTTGACACCTAATACCAAGAGACGGTCCTGCATGATTTCCCTCTTTACCCTACTTGCGCCCTGACAACCCACTCCAGACTCCCCCCCTCCCCCATATGAACATCATCCGTACCCTGCTCCGGCTCTGCTATCCTTGGAAGGACTCTATAAATGTAATGCAATCTCATTCGTAATTTCAAACAAAATCTATTTAGAGCTTTAAAAAAGGATGCTAAGATTCTACTTGAAGAGCAACTTGAGATGAGCAAAGATATATTTGAAAAAGACTGAAAAGACTTACTTTATCATATATTGTAAAACCACAGAAATTAAAACAATTAGATGCTGACTCAGGAATAGACCAATTCATGAAAAACAAAGAGATTAAAGAAACAGATTGAAGAATATTGTAGTATTTATAGTCAGTATAGATATAGTAAATGAGATGAACAATGGTGATTTGGAGAAAAGCATTAATTGGCATTCTACATTATGAAATACCCAAAAGTTTAAGTGTAAATAAAGAAAATCATAAAGTAATATCAATTCATAATATTATAATTCTGTGCTGGGAAATACCTTGCTGGATATAGCAAAGGAAATAAAGATAAAAAACAGCCTATTTTTAAATTAAAGTGTCCTATATCATAACAAAACACTGACCATTCCAGTGCTCTATTGCATGTCCCTTCATATGGAAAATGAGGGCTTTGGATAGATGATTTTGGATATCTCTTCAAGCTCTGAAATGATGATTCTCCATATTTTATGCATATAGTTGGACTTAAATTGTGCCCGTGTCTATGTTGCATCTTTCATATGCTGGAAACTCCTTGAAGGCAAGATTGCTATTTCACTTTCGTGTGCCTTCTACACAGTTACCCCAGCTGTGGTCATTGTTGCGAATTGAATTGTGTCCCCAACAAAGGACATGGTGAAGTCCCAACCCTGGGCACCTATGAGTGTGACCTTATTTGGCAATAGGGTCTCTGCAGATGTCATCAAGTTAAGATGAGATCATATTGAATCAGGGTGAGCCCTAAATCCGAAGACTGGAGTCCTTAAAGGAGACAGAGATTTGAAGACACACTCCCAGGAAAGAAGCCCATGTAAAGACACAGAGAGAAATTGGTGCCAGGAGGCACCAGAAGCTAGGAAGAGGCAAGGAAGACATCTTTCCCAAAGCCTTCTGAGACAGCACAGCCCTGGTGACACTTTAGGTTCAGACTTCTAGGCTCCAGAACCATGGGATGATAAATTCTGTTGTTTTAAGTCACACAGTTCGTGGTCCTTTGTTAAGACAGCTGTCACTTAAATCAGGCAATTTCATTTCTCTAGGTAATCATACAGAGCACTGTCACTTAGAGCCCTTACATTTGCCCATCAATGCTTCAGTGATGGAACCCAACATTTTCCTCTTCTCAAGTGTGTTCTCTCTGCTGCTCAAATACAAAAAGTCCTGGCTCGCTTTCTTCTAATTAGAAGTCAGTTTCATCAGCCTTGCAGCCTCACTATTTTTCAACAGTTTGCCTCCTCCATCAGAAAGCATCTTCCTCAGCACCTCCAAGTTTTGCTCGATCTCGACCTGAGTCCAAGTCCATCCCATCCTCATCCCAGAGGCTTCTGTTTACCTCAGACTCAATCATTTCCCTGAAATGTGACCCTGAAGAACTTTTTTCTTCTTATCAGGTGGTAAATTCTACCTGCATGATATATTGTAACTGCCAAGGACTGTGGTATTTACACACTCATGGAAACTACAGCCTACTTCAGAGAAAACTGCAGTATTTGTAGATGAAATCAGTAAAAACAAGAAAGAATTAGTATTTTATTGCGTTCAGGAGATTATACATTCATATGCTTTTTACAAGTCTGACATTCCATCATTAGATCCATCTTTTCTCTGATTCTCTATGTGCTGTCGTTTTGGATGCACTCCTATCTTATTATTCCTCCTTAATCCCTGTTTCACTTGCCAGCAATGCTTCTAAGAATACATCATATTTTACTACAATCTTTCACAAAAAAAGAATACTGCGTTGCTCCACAATAGATTAACTCCCAGACAAATGGATTATCTGTTAATTTTATGTCACCTTACTGAACTAAAACTCTCACTATTGAATTTTACTAATTATATATTACTGTAAAGTAGCCACTTACAAAGGCATTTTAAATAAGGCATTTAGATCCAGAAATCTATTATAGTTACTTAAGCCCAGAGAAGAGGACCAGAACAGTGTCACTCACCTGCTGCAAAATGTCTGTCCGTGGGTCTGAATGGAACATGCCCAGTGCGCTTTTTTCGGTTGACAGAGTGATTTTAAAACCAAATATGAAATAGTTTCAGCATTTAAAAAGTAGCAGAGCTTACCAAAATAAATTCTTCTTTCTGTCTTTTGGGGAAAAAATCAGAAAAGAAGGTCCAGCTGTTCTGGACAGTCTCTTCAATAAATGGTGTTGGGAAAACTGGACACACAAAAGAATGAAACTGGACCCCTCTCTTACCCCATACACAAAAATCAACCCAAAATGGATTAAAGGCTCAAATGTAAGACCTGAAATTATAGAATTTATAAAAGAAAACATAAGCAGTAAGCTATTTGACATTGGTCTCGGCAATACTTTTTTTTGGATTTTACACCAAAAACAAAGGTAACGGGTAAAATACGCAAGTGGGACTACATCAAACTAAAAAGCTTCTGCAACCTCTGGAATGAGAGAAAATATGTGCAAACCACATACCTGATAAAAGATTAATTTAAAAAACTATTTAAAGAAAGCAAAAACAAAGAACCCAATGAGGAAATGGCAAAGCACCTGAACAGACATTTTTGTCAAAGACAGACAAAACGTCAACAGATACAAAAGGAGCTCAACACCACGGATCAGGAAAACGCAAATCCAAACCACAACAAGAGGTCATCACCTCACACCAGCTGGAATGTCTGTTACGAAAAAGACAAGGAATAGCAAATGTTGGCAAGGATGCGGAGCAAAGGGAACGGTCGTGTGCTGGTGGTGGGAATGCAGACTGGGACAGCCACTGCAATGAACAGGGTGGACGTTCCTGAAGAAACGGAAAGTGGGACTCCCATCTGATCCAGCACTTCCACTTCTGGGGATAGATCCAAAGGAAACCAAATCATTACCTTGAAGAGAGATCTGCACTCTCACATTCACAGCAGCGTTATTCACATAGCCAAAGGAAGCATGGAAACAACCTCAGTGTCCATGGACCTGTGAATGGATAAAGAAAAGGCGAGATTGAAGTATATATGGAATATTAGTCAGCTTTTAAAAAGAAAGAAATCCTGTCATTTGTGACAACATGAAAAAACTGGAGGGCAATAATACTCACTGAAATAAACCAGATAGGGCATCGTTTATATGTGGAATCTAAAAAACAAAATGTCGAACTCTTGGAAAAAAGTAGGAAAGTGGTTGACAGGGCCTGGGGAGTGAGAGAGATACGGGGAGAATGGTAAAAGTGTGCCCCCCAAAAAACCTCTTCTGAGTATTTTTGTACGTGTCTTTTTGTGGAGATTTCTACTCGTATCTGTTGGACAAAGACTTTGGAATAGAATTACTGGGAATCCAAAAGTAGGTATCCATTTAGTTTGAGTATAGAATCCTATCTTCCAAAGTGTTTGTACCAATTTACATTCCCACCAGCTATGGGTGAGAGTTCCAGTTTGTTCATGTTGTTGCCAAACTGGGTGTTGTCCATCTTTTTTTTATTTTAGCCATTCTAGTGGGTGTGTAGTTGTATCTCGTTGTGGTTTTAATTTTCATTTTCTCCATGACTAATGATGTTAAGCATCTTCTTATATGCTTACCGTCAGTAAGATATGCTCTTTTAGAAAGTGCCTGTGAAAGTCTTTTGCCCATTTTTTAGTAACAGCTTTACTGAGATTTAATTCACATACCATAAATTTCATGGTATTCAAGTACAAATCCATTAGGTATTAGTATTTTACAGAGTTGTACAATTATCAGCATCGTCTAACTTCAGAATATTTTCATCACCCCAAAAAGAAACCGTATTCCCATTTGTAGTCACTCTGCGTCTGCCCCACACCCACCCCCAGCCCCTGGCAACCAGTGATTTACTTTCAGTCTATATCCCTATTCTAGACATTTCATATTTAAAAAAAAAAAAAATCATGCGATGTGTGACACTTTGTTACTAGTTTTGGGGGATTTTTGGTGGTGTTGTCCTTTTCTTACTGAAATAATGTCTTCAAAGTTCAACCACTGTTTTTAAAGATCTTATTTATTTATTTGAGAAAGAGAATGAGAGACAAAGAGCACGAGAGGGAAGAGGGTCAGAGGGAGAAGCAGACTCCCCGCTGAGCAGGGAGCCCAATGTGGGACTTGATCCTGGGGCTCCAGGATCATGACCTGACCTGAAGGCGGTCGCTTAACCAACTGAGCCACCCAGGCGCCCAAAGTTCAACCATGTTGTACCATGTACCCATATTTTTTTCCTTTTTATTGTTGAACAATATTCCTTTATATGGTTATGCCACTTTTTTTTTCAATGAAAGGGAAACTTTATTGAAGCTCCCTTGGGCCCTGGGCCTCCTGCGGGCAAAGGAAAAGTAGGTGGAGGGGCCTTATTTGACCTTCTTCTTGGGGCGCAGTTTGCTAGTATGGCCTCACTCCTTGTGAAAGCCTGGGAATACAGGTGAGCATAACACTTGGGGCAGATCATCTTGTTGCAGTTGTATTTCTGGGTGAGCTGGTGGAGGGAGCCTTGATGATGCTACCCTGCAGGCGAAGCACCAAGTACAGGGTGGACTCTTTCTGGATATTATAGTCTGAGTGCATGGCCATCCTCCAGCTGTCTCCCTGCAAAAATCAGATGCTTCTGATCAAGCGAGATGCTCTCCTTGCCTTGGAGTTTGGTTTTGACATTCTCAGTGGTGTCACTGGGCTTGACCTTGAGGGAGATGGTCTTGCTTGTCAAGGTCTTCACAAAGATCTGCATCTCTGTGGCCACTCTACTACCTGGTTGAAGAGAAAGAACATGTCACTTTTTTATTTTTTATCATTACTTGAGGGACATTTGGATTGTTTCCTCTCTTTGGCTTTATTGATAATACTGCTATGGACATTTTTGTATGCATGTTTTAATTTTTTTTATTTTTTTAAAGATTTTATTTGTTTGAGAGAGAGAGACTAGAAGAGAGAGTGAGCAAGGGAGAGGAGCAGAGGGAGAGGAAGAAGCAGGCTCCATGCTGAGCAGGGAGCCCAACATGGGACTCAAACCCAGGACCATGGGATCATGACCTGAGCCGAAGACAGACGCCCAACTAACTGAGCCACCCAGGCGCTCCTCTATGCATTTTTAAATGAACATCTATTTTCAATTCTCTTGGATATATGCCCAGGAGAAAAATTGCTGGGTCATATGGTAACTCTATGTTTACCATTTTGGGGAACTACCAAACTTCCAAAGCAACTGCACTATTTTAAAGTACCACAAACAGGGACACCTGGGAGGTTCAATCAGTTAAGCATCTGTCTTTGTCTCAGCGACCTTTGAGCTCCCCCTCAGGCTCCCTGCTCAGTGGGGAGTCCACTTCTCCCTCTCCTTCTACCCCTCCCTCCTGCTCCTGCGCGCGCTCTCTCTCTCTCTCTCTCAAATAAATAAAATCTTAAAAAAAAAAAAAAACACACAAGCAGTTCTTCCTACATGCTCATCAGCACTTGTTATTGCCTGTTTTTTTAAAAAAAAGTGTTGGGGCGCCTGGGTGGCTCAGTTGGTTAAGCGACTGCCTTCGGCTCAGGTCATGATCCTGGAGTCCCGGGATCGAGTCCCACATCGGGCTCCCTGCTCAGCGGGGAGTCTGCTTCTCCCTCTGACCCTCCCTCCTCTCATGCTCTCTCTCTCTCTCTCTCATTCTCTCTCTCAAATAAATAAATAAAATCTTTAAAAAAAAAATAAAAAAAGTGTTGCCATCCTAGAGAGTTTGACCTGGTATCTCATTGTGATTTTCACTTTTCTTTCCTCAGTGACTAATGATTTGAACATCTTCCCACGTGCTTAGTGACCATTTGTGTACTTTCTTGACAGAAATGTCTATTCAAATTCTTAGCCCTTTTTTAACTTGGGTTGTTTTTCTTTTCACTGTTGAGTTAAATCTATATATTGACAGATAATATATATATAATATATATGTGTTTATCTATATACAGATAATATATCAATATATCTATATTGACAGATAAATAATTTGCAAATATTTTTCTCCTATTCAGTGGGTTGTCTTTCACTTACTCGATAGTGTCCTTGACACACACATGTTTTTGATTTTTATGTAGTCCAATTTATTCGATCTTCCTTTTTTCTTCTGTGCCTTGGGTATTATACCTAAGAAACCGTTGCATAATTTAAGATCTTAAGATTTACTCCCAAGTTTTCTTGTAAGAGTTCTGAAGTTTTAGTTCTTACATGTATTTCTGTGATCCATTGTGAGTTAGTTTTTGTATATGGTATAATGGGGGTCCAAAGTTCATTATTTTGTTTAGGGATATAGTTGCTACAACTCCAATTGTTGGGAAAAAAAAAAAAACCTGTTCTTTCCCTCTTGAATTTTCTCAGTATCTTTATCAAAAACTGATTGACCACAAATATAAGGGTTTGTTTCTGTGCTCTCAATTTATTCTATTAATCTGTATGCCTATCCTTATGCTAGTACCCCATTTTCTTGACTATAGTAGTGTTGAAGTCAGTTTTGAAATGGGGAAGTGTGAGTCCTCCAACTTTCCCAAGATTGTCTTGGCTAGTCTAGATCCCTGGCATTTCCATATGAATTTTAAGATTAGTTTGGTAATTCCCGGAAAAATTTAGCTGGGATTTTGATAGGGATTGTGTTGAATCTGTAGATTAATTTGGGGAGTATTGCCATCTGAAGATTAAAACTTCTACCCCATACAAATAGGATGTCTTTCTGTTTACTTAGTTTTCTTTCATTTCTTTCCACAAGATTTTTAGTTTTGGTTGTACAGACACTGCATTTCTTCTGTTAAGTTTATTCCTAAGTATTTTATTCTTTTGTAAATGGAATTTCTTTCTCAATTTCATTGTCAGATTCGTCATTGCTAACAAATAGAAATACAATTGACTTTTGCATATTGATTCTATATCTTGTATCTTGCAACCTTGCTAGCCTGTTTACTAGTACTAACATTTTGTGTGTGTGTAACTCCTTAGGATTGTCTCTATGTAAGCTGGTGTTATCTATATATAGAGATAGTTCCGTTTTTTTCCGTTCTAATCTGGATGGCTTTGTCTTTTCTTACCTACATGCAATGGCTAGAACCTTGAGTACAGTGTTGGATGGAAGTGACGAAAGTGGATATTCTTGTCTTGTTCCTGATCCAAAGGAGAAAGAATTGTTTTTTCACCATTAAGTGTTAAGTTGTGGGATTTTCATAGGTGGACTTCATCAGTTTCAGAAATTTCCTTCTACTCCTAGTTTGTTGAGTGTTTGAGTGTTTCTATCATGAAAAGGCATTGAATTTTGTTGAATGATTTTTTTTTCTTGCTTCTATTAAGAATATCATGTGATTCTTGGTCTTTTATTGTATTGCTTTGGTGTGTTACATTGGTTGATTTTTGTTTGTTAAATCGACCTCACATTTCTGGGATCAACCCACTTGGTCATGGTCTATAATTCATTTTATGTGTTGCTTTTATTTTATATTTTTTATGTTTAATTTTATGTGTTTGCTTATATTTCCTTGAAGACTTTGTGTCAATATTATAAGGTATATTGATCCATAGTTTTCTTTTTTTGTGATGTCTTTGGATAATCCTTGGATTGTTGTAAGCCTTTAATTAATTTCCAGAGTTCTGAAAAAAGTTTTATTTTGACAATTTTAATCTGCCTGCTTTCACGGAGGAGTGAATGTTTTGAGATCCTTAATCTATCATTCTAGATGTGCTTCTGCCATTTATTTTAATTCTTATTGATTTATAGAACTTTTCCGTTTAACTTTTTAATTGATTCTGGATACAAGTCCTTAGTTAAATGTATGCATTGTGAATATCTTCTCCCAGTTCATGTCTCACCTTTCACTTTGCTGCTCACCTTGTACTTTGCTGCTCAACCAAAAGATTTTGTCATATAGAGGAAGATTAAGCACTTCCGTTCTCCTGCCAGGTAGTCAAGAGTATCTATTGGCTCAAGTAGAAAAGGGTGGGAATTCCTGGTCATCGTACTATGTGGTATGATTAAAATTCTTCACATCATGTTATTTTATGTTCATATTTTTATTACTTAATATATGAATACACTCTCATTATAAAAAAAACTAAAATGAAATAGAAATAAATGAAAAAAATGTAACAATGCATCTTCCCTTTCTTCTGCTCATAGCGTAATATTGGTTGCCAATATTTGTGGATCCTTCTTAAACCTTTCCTGTGAATATATACACAGACACCCACCCACCCAGACATACACGTACCTAGATAAACAGACACACATAGATGTTTAGGTGGTGGAAGATTTATAAACGGGATCTACTAGCTATATATTTTGTGACTTGATGATTTTCTAGTGTTCGTTTCAAAGGCCCCATAGTATTCAATAGTAACAGAAATACATATTTTGCTGAAGATTTAGATTATTTCCAATTCTTTATGCTAAAAAGCAATGCCGGAACATCTTTGTACATATGTTTCTACACTTAAGTGTAAATGTTCCTGAAGACTTGAATCCCAGAAATAGAACGGATGGGCCAAATCCTAGGAACTTTCTATCATTTAGGTAAATGGCAAATTGCCTTCCAGAAGACTATATCAAGTTATACTTTCATCTACAGTTTATAGAAATGTATATTTTCCTGCATCCACACCGAATAGTGGAGATGAGCATTTTCTGCAATTTGGACATTTGGATGGTTAAAATCTATTTTAAGGTTTTGTCTGTATTTCCTTGATTACCTGTGACATTAAGAATCTTTTCGTTTATCCCTTTTTATTTCCACTTCCATGAATTGTTTATATATTTCAACTAATTTGAGTTTTTTTATTGATTTATATATTCTCCTTACATGTTTTGGATGGTAATCTTTACCTAGTAAATATGTTGTAAATATGTTCTTAGTCTTATTGTTCATATTTTAATTCTGCTTATACTGTTTTTTATATTAATATTTTTATATTAATAAAATATAATTTATTTATTAAAATTTATAATAAATATTAATAGTTAATATTTTATATTAATTTTTAAGAAGAGATTCTCTGATTTAACTTTGTGTTTCTAAAATTTTTGTCTTGTTAAAGATATAAATGTAGGGATCCGAAGGGGTACGTGCACCCCAATGTTTATAGCAGCAATGTCCACAATAGCCAAACTGTGGAAAGAGCCAAGATGTCCATCGACAGATGAATGGATAAAGAAGATGTGGTATATGTACACAATGGAATATTATGCAGCTATCAAAAGGAATGAGATCTTGCCATTTGCAACGACGTGGATGGAACTGGAGGGTGTTATGCTGAGTGAAATAAGTCAATCAGAGAAAGACATGTATCATATGACCTCACTGATATGAAGAATTCTTAATCTCAGGAAACAAACTGAGGGTTGCTGGAGTGGTGGGGGGTGGGAGGGATGGGGTGGCTGGGTGATAGACATTGCGGAGGGTATGTGCTATGGTGAGCGCTGTGAATTGTGCAAGACTGTTGAGTCGCAGATCTGTACGTCTGTGACAAATAATGCAACATATGTTAAGAAAAAAGAAAAAGAAGAAAATAGCAGAAGGGGAAGAATGAGGGGGAGTAAGTCAGAGGGGGAGACGAACCATGAGAGACGATGGACTCTGAAAAACAAACTGAGGGTTCTAGAGGGGAGGAGGGTGGGGGGATGGGTTAGCCTGGTGATGGGTATTCAAGGGGGCACGTTCTGCATGGAGCACTGGGTGTTATGCACAAACAATGAATCATGGAACACTTCATCAAAAACTAATGTTGTAATATATGGTGATTAACATAACAATAAAAAATAAAAATTAAAAAAAAATTTTTTGTCTTGTTAGGAAGGCCTACCTCAACTCAATATTATAAAAACATTTTCCGGGGCACTTTGGTGGCTCAGTGGGGTAAGCATCCAACTCTTGACCTTGACTAAGGTCTTGATCTTGAGGTCATGGGTTCTAGCCCCATGTTGGGCTCTATGTTGGGCATGGAGCCTACTTAAAAAACATTTTCTGGGGGTGCCCAATCTGTTATGCATCCAACTCTTGGTTTCAGCTCAGGTCATGGTCTCAGAGTCTTGAGGTCTTGAGGTCAAACCCCACCTGAGCTCTGTGCTCCATATGGAGTCTGCTCGAGTTTCTGCATGTGCCCTCTCTCTCTCTCTCTCTCTCTCTCAGATAAATAAATGAAATCTTTAAAAAAACTTTTTCCTATATTTCCTCCTATTAATTTTAGAATTTTGCTTTTGTAATTTTGTTTTCTCATTTTTTCTGCAAAGTGAGAAATTTCCTTCCAAGAGGGATTTTGTTTCCTTCTTAAATACCTAACTTGTAAATGTATGGACTTTATAGCTTTATATTTTTTCAAATTGTGGTAAATTATCCAGTAGCCATTTATTAAATTGCTTGCCCTTTATCTCCTATTTAAACTGCTATCTATATCAAAACTTAATCTCCATATTTATAGGAGGAGTCTGTCTTAGGATTCCCATGTGTCTATTTCTGTGTGCTGCCTCACTGTTTTATTTACAATAGCTTTACTAGGCATATTTTCCTGCCTGGCAGGGAAGATCTACCTTTTCTCTGTTTTTCTTTTCCATAAATATTTCTGTTACTCTTGTGCATTTTTTCTCTTTCATGTGATATTTAGAATAAACTTCAGATATCTAACAAAAATTTGGATGTTATTTTGATTAGTGTCATATTTATTCATCAATAAATTTGAGGTAGATTTGATGTCTTCATAATGTTGGATATTCCCATCCAGGATATAGATAGATGCCTTGATATACCTTGATACAACTATATAGATACCTCTATATAACAATATATATATACACCTTGGCTTATGTCTTATACATTTTTTTCATTTTATTAATATAGTTCTAACATTTCTCATCAGGTATTTTAAAGATATATTATTTTATTCATTACATTTTCTAATTGGTAATTGTAGATGCCATCAATTTTGTATGTCTTGTTTTTATCCATATTTTTAATTCTCTTATAAGTCCTCCTTAATAGTTTTTCCAGATCATTTACTTGATTTTTTTCTTAATTTATTCCAATAATTAGAATGGCCAAAAAATATTGAATAGCGACAGTGACAGTGGTTAGCCTCATCTTGTTTGCCAATTATAGTGAAAATGGGTTTTAATGTTCCATCATCAGGTTTATATGGGGATTTAAGGAAGTTCCCTTCTATTCTTTTTACTGTGTTTCAAATAATCATTATCATGATTTAGGGTTGAGTTTGGTCTCTTTTTTCATTTGCTATATCATGAATTAGATTAATGTGTATCCTGATGTTGAACCACCTTTCTGTTCATGAGATGAAACCTACTTGGTCACCATGCGTTTTCCTAAATACTACTGGATTTGATTTCTTAATACTTTATATGTGTATTTGCATCTGTATTTTCAAATTGGATTGTAATTTTTGAATGCCCTGCCTTTCCAATTTTGAAATCCGGTTTATGCTAGTTATATAGAGTAAATAAAGAAGCCTCTCCTTTTCTTTTTTAATACTCTTCAACAGTTTAAAGTATTAATTACCTGTTACTTGACAGTTTGGCAGAAGTCATCCATAAACTGGATCTATTGCCTTTTGGGATATGCTGATATTTGTCTACTTTTCACTATCTACTATAGTTAATGATCTAAACAAATTTTTCTCTTTTTTGAACCAATGTTTTTTAGGTTATCCTTCACTTCAGCTGGATTTTCTAACTTTAAGTACTGCCAAGTAGAAAGGTATGCAAAAAACTAAAGACGAAATGTTTCAAATAAATGAACCAATGAGCATTTTGGTGGGGCGGGGGGGTGGGGGTGATAAAGATGACATTGTTTCTTTCTTCTTTACAATGGAAAAAAAATCCCAGTTCAGATGAATAGTTGGAGGAGCTATGATTCAAACCATATTTCTCTATTAAGCAACTTATAAAAGAAAACAATCCAGTTTCAAATGCTTCTTGCTCAATACTAAATTGTGTTCAAATTGGCATAAGATGAACTTGTATGTCCTGATCCTATAGTTTCTTAAATTTTAAGTGAAAAATTAAGCCCTTTAATAATGAAGAAACAATTTTTAAAAAGCGCTTGAAAGTAGCTGCAGACATTGGGATTCCTGACAAATGATGAACACTTTAGAGATGTGGCCATCTTGTTGGAGTCACAAGCCCCAAGAGCATGTGGCCACAGGTTCTGCAGTGAATCTGCCATTCCCTAGAGCTGCTGTGTCACCACAGAGAACATGTGTTGACTTTGTGACTGTTTCCACAGTGGCCCCTGTAGTGTCCATCCACTTTCTTCTGGCTGCAGGGGTGAGACCCAATAAACCAATCGAGTCAATCCCATCTGCTCTGCAACTAAGATTAGTTCTGATAACCAGACCAAAGCAATTCAACCCATGGCATTTTTATGTAACATTTATGGGGCCGAATTTTTGCAATTCTGCTCTGGTCTTGAATTAATATGTTTGTGTCTGTACCTCTAGGGTTCCGGATAATATTTGAACAGCCTTATCAGTGAAGTTCAGCATTGGGCTTCACTAGTGGTCTCTCCTGCTTTTTTGTGAAAGGACATGAGAATTTCGTAGTCTCCTGGGCTCAAGTGCTGACTTTAGAAGCAACAACTCCAATTAGATAAGAATGGGGCATCTGGTTTCTGGCACTATCTAGATAAGATAGGGACTTGAATTTGGGTTTTTAGGGATGGGATTCTGGGGTTCTAAAACATGTTTGAATTATATCCAAGATATGTGTATTTTCGTGGGAGAGGGTTTATTGTTTTTCTCAGATTCTCCAAGGTGTCAATGAATTTAAAAGTATTACTGTATCAGTCAGGGTTCTCCAGAGATACAGAAGCAGTAGGAGATATATATATATAAGGAAGAATTGGCTTACGTAATTACTAAGGCTAATAAGTTCCACAATATGGAACTTGTAAGCCAGAGACTCAGGAAAGTTGGTGGTGTAAGTCAGCCTAAGTCGGAAGTCTTGAGAATCAGGAGAGCCAATGACATAAATCCTAGTTGGAAGGCAGGAGAATATGAGATGAGACGTACCAGCTCAATTGGTGAGGCAGGACAAAGGGAAACACATTCCTCCTTCCTCTGCCTTCTGTTCTATTCAATTCCTCAAAAGACTGGATAAAGCTCAACCACTTGAGGAGGGCAATCTACTTTACCGAGTCCACTGGTTTAAATGCACCCTCACAGACACACCCAGGAACAATGTCTAATCTGGGCACCCATGGCCCACTCAGATTAACACATAAAATTAACCACCACAGTTAAGAACCGTGGTAGAGGTTTTATAGGCCATTTTCCTTGAGTTCAGGCAAAACCAGGGATGCAGCCATCAGAGACTCACTAGAATTACAAGAGTAGAGGGAGATTCGTACTGTAGGTAAGAGATAAGAGATGGGATGTAGACCTCAGCTATTCTGGCAGGGGTTTTCCATCTTGGCTGTCCTGTAGCACTTCTGGGGAATGTAGAAAAATTCCTGATGCCCAGAAAAACACCCAGGCAAATTGAATATGACCGCATTATTGTCTAGGTTGAAGGTGTTTGCATTTATGTCACTTAACGATTCCCAACGAGAGAACCTTGAGCAGATTCACCCAGAGAGGTCGTTTCTGCCTTCGGTTCTGCACTCCCATAACAGATCAGGTGATAGTTCAAGATAAACATCCCCATCCCTCCCAGTAGATAGAATAGGACAATTTATACGTCTAAAGAAAATTACTTTGGGAAATAATTACTTGTTTACTCACAGACACCAAAGTCTAACCTGCTCAGGATCTAAGAGATAACATTAGAAGTGTGCTTGATAATATTCTTGAATGGTATTTAAGAAGCACTGGGATATTTCCTGCTGAATAAACAGCCTCATAATGACATTGGGGCTTAGCAGATATAAATACCCAGGACATTTACCTGTTCCCCAAGAAGGCTTTCACCCAGTCTAAATGTTTAAAACCTTATATTTTCTTGATATTTGTCCCAAGTTTTCTGTTGTTTCATTTCATCTCATTACTTCTGGTTGTAACCCCTTTATATCATAACTATCTCAACAAATTACTCATCTAAGAAACAAATTATTTCAGAGAGAATTCATTCAGAACAAAAGCATTTATTTCTAAAATTGTCATTCTCTTTGTGGCCTGTGAAAACTTATTATCATAATTAGGCATAGTCACTATTTAATTCTGATTAGTGATCTACAAAATAAACTGTAGAAACACGAAATATCCAGATCAGGATACAGTCTGAATGTAAGTCATGTTAGCAATATACTATGGTAAAATATTTAAAAGAAGTTTATTGCCTAGCTATTTTAGCATTTATCTTAATTATTTAAAAACCTATTTTTAAGCATTAAATAATGTTTCCTACAAATTCCTCTTTGGTTTAGAAGGTAAGTAGGCATTAACTCTTATTGCAGATGGTAACAAAAGCTTGAAATTAACGGCCCCATTCCACACTCTCTGCAATTTTCCCCCTGGCTCCCAAATATCTGCCTTTGAGTTCCTGATCCTTCTTGCATAATACATCAACTAGAGTTGGCATTTAAAAAAAAAAAAAAACGAGAAATATCAAACAACCTGGGGGTTTCAGAGGGGAGGAGGGTGGGGAAAGGGGTAACAGGGTGATGAGTATTGAGCAGGGCACGTGCTGTGATGAGCACTGGGTGTTACACTTAATGAATGAATCATTGAACACTCATCAAAAACTAATGATGTAATATGCAGTAGTTAACTGAACATAATAAAAAAGAAAAATAAAATAAAATGTGGAAATAAGGCAAAAAAAAAAACGAAATACCAAACAAGACAAGACTTTGGTGAGAACTTCATCAAGGACTTGCATTTAGTACAGTAATTTGTCTGTCTCTTAATTCTAATCAGATGAACAGTTTCAGATGACCAGTTTAGGAACTGAATGATAAGGGTGGTTTAAGTAACACATCCAGGAAGCCTAAGAACTCTGCATCCCAGAGTGGCTCTTCACTCTCAAGTTTCTAGACGTTTGAGGTACTGGACAGCAGCTCTTCCTCTGAGCTGTCCTCCCTGCTGTGAAAATAGAGCAGCAGAAAGGGCACAGACTTCAGAACCATCCATGGGGCCCTGGTTCAAATCCTCTTTATGCCACTTAATGCCCTGTGACCTTCCTGAAGGTCACAAATTCTGGGAAGATCAGTTTCCCATGGACAATGTGATTACTAACATCCACCTCTGAGGATTTTATGAGGCGTACATAAGACACTGGCTAGGGGAGGGGGAAGTCTTCAAGAAGCAGAAATGATCACTGCTGCACGTTCCTAGAGTCTATGAACATCACCGCATTTTCTTTTAACAAATAAAAACGTACTGAAATACCTTTAAAAATACTCGCTTTTATATAATTTTATTTTCTAAGCCAATAACTAATATTTATTGAGTGTCTACATGGCATCAGGGATGGAGTTCAGTACTGAGGACAGAGTAGTGAAGTAGATACTCGCTTGTTGTTCATGCATTTCACGGGTAATGAAACCATCTGCTTTGTTCATCTTCAATTGTTTCAGCAAGAAGTGTAATAAGCCCAACTAATCTGAAAAGTCACAAAAAGTACAATTGACCTTTGAACAACATGGGTTTGAACTCTGTGGGTCCAATTATACATGGATTTTTTTCGACAAATATAGAACAGTCCTGTAAATATATTTTCTCTGCCTTATGATTTTCGTAATGACATTTTCTTTTCTCTAGCTTACTTTTTTGTAAGAGTGCAGTATATAATACATATAACATACAAAATATGTGTCAATCGACTATGTTATCAGTAAGGTTTTGGGTCAACAGTAGGCTCTAAGTAGTTAGCTTTTGGGGAAATCAGTAGTTATATGTGGCTGTCTGACAGCACATAGGATCTGTGTCTCTAACCCCTGCATTGTTTAAGGGCCAACTGTATATTATTCCTTTTAGATGATAAAAACCTGAATTTGCTGAATGCTAACTATAATAAGAATTTATGGACTAACTCAACTATTCCTCACAATTATCCTATGAGGCAGGTCTATCATTATTGCCATTTTACAGAGGAGGAAACCAAGGTTCAAAGAGATTAAGTGATCTGTTCACATTGCAGGGTGAATATATGGCCAACCTTGGATTATGGACCCCGGTGGTCTGGCTGCAAAGCCTTGGCTCTTAGCCTTCATTCTATGCTGTTTTGCCCAGGTAGACCGAGGCCCAGAAGCAGCCTTGTCTTCTTGGCCTCCAGGGCACATAGGACAAGTAAGCATGTTGTGCCCAGTGCCGTGGATACCGTTTTGACAAATGTCCAGAGGCTCCAGGAAAGAAGACCCAGACAAATGATTGCTATCAGCTGGTTCTAGATTTAAACTTGTCCAACATGGTGAAAGAGGTGGGCAAAAAATCACCCCTATACTTCCTGGGAAGGGTTCAATATGCAAAGAGGACTCACGCTGAGATGTGCCACATTGTCCTGAAAACTCATTATTGCCTTCCTCAATACAGGGACTTGTATTGACAAAGAGTGGGTGAAATGAATGTTTCTTTACTGGGGACATCAGAAGTAGCAGGGCATTCCCACCGTGGGCTTAGGACGTAAATTGTGGCTCTGAAGTTGAGGGGTTTGGGGGTGTTTGGGGAGGAAGACCATACAAGAAAGAAAGAATTAAATTAGGATCTGTCACCAGATCACCGCAGCGGTGACCCACAGAAGAATGGTTCTGAGAAGAAGGGCTGCCATCACCATGTATGAGGCCGTGCATGGTCCCCATCAGCAACCGTCACACCCATGGCCCCCTCCACACCTGTGGCCCTCATTCTAAAATGTAGTACTGCTTCCCATAGGTGGCTGGACTGGGGCTGAACACACAATTCACAGAGCTTTCTAGGCTGGTCAGCCGTTCTCCTGGGGCAAGAAAGCTCTGTCACAGGACGGTGATTGACGGGCCTCACTGGATCTGTTTTTTAGGAAGTTTGTGTGTGACCCAGAGGGAATCAGCACCAAAGGAGGCAAAGAAAAGTGGAGAGAAACAGCACAGTAAGGAGAAGTCATAACATAGAAGGAAGTTCGCTATTAGCCGCGGGAGCAGCGGAAGAGGCAGATGGTAACTGAGACACCATAACCATGGAGTTACCCCTAACCAAGCAATGATAACCAAGGTGAAGTTTACAAGAGGAGCCACGGAGGCATTAGAAGAAAATATTAGAACACCTATTTACATTTCTTTATCTCATGGTTTCTTCGTTGTTATTATTTATGTACATTTTAAAAATACATATATTGGCGCACCTGGGTGGCTCATTGGTTGAGCATCTGGCTCTTGGTTTTGGCTCAGCTCATGATCTCAGGGTTGTGAGATCGAGCCCCAGGTCAGGCTCCACTCTGAGTGTGGAGAGTCGGCTTGGGATTCTTTCCCTCTTCCTCTCCCTCCCCCTCTGCCCCTCCCCCTGCTTGCTCTCTCTGCTCTCTCTCTTCTCTCTCTCTCTCTCAAGTAAATTTTTTTAATCTTAAAAAAAAAACACGCATTGGGGAAAGCAGGTTCAAATGTTTTCACTGGTGAATAATTCAAAACACTTGCGGCCACTGCAGATACATATACAAAGCAGCAGACACCCACTTCTGCAAGGGACAGCTGCCGGAGTGATGTTGCATCCTAAAAATGCTCCTTTTTTGCCATGAGGCCCAGAGTTGGGGCTGCTGTGTGACCTTCTTCTCTCCCTGTACTTCCTCACATTCAATCTCCACTAGCGAGTCACCCCAAGGGTGTCCCTGGAAAAATGCCCGACCACCAGACAGAGGCTAATTTTGGTCTATGCTGCCAAGAGAACAATAGCCTTCTATGTCAAGAGACTGAGGAAGGGAAGATCAGAGCCACAAGCGTCGGGGGGTGACTCAAATGATCACAGAGAGAGTGTGCAGACCGTCCTTGGACTCTTTCAGGGAGAGGAGGGATTTGGAATTAAGGACTAGCATCCCACTGACCTGGATTAAAAATTGCATCTTTTCGTGATTTGTTCTCTTTTGGATGCATGCCTCCAATGTGGTTAACTTGAGTATTCTAAATTGAACTTCTAGCTAGGTATGCAGTGGAGTTCCCTAGGGATCATTTAACATTAAACATTTTAAAACATAAAGAAATTTCAAGGAAAGGTGTCTGAAAGTAATCAAACTTCCCTAGATTTTCATCAGATTCCCAACTACTCTATAAAGTCTGGTAGCTGGAAATTTTTTTCCAAGAGAGAAAATCACAGAAAAAACTGTAATAAAGAAATGACAAGACACCCACTAAGAGATAAAAAGAGAAGAAATTTCCAAAACAAAATATTGAAAGGATTTTAGTGATTGGATTCAATATCATCAAGCAAAAATGAAACAATTGTAAACATAAGTTAACATGGTATTTTATACCTTTCATGCTCTAAATTCTATAGTTGCTGCTGCTGATAGTAGAATTCATGAGCATGGTGGAGTAGATCAGTGGATGATTAGCCATCCTTTCTGTATTCTATACATGTGAAAACACAGCTATGTTTCCTCATAAATGATTTTTCTTGCAAAAGGAGAAAATACAGCAGTAGCGTTCGGCTTGTAGATAGAATCTGTCTTTGTTGATTCCATTCTTCCCAACTAAAAGTATCTTAATATGTTGAAGTACTGTAAGTTGCTGTTATTATACAATTCAGGACAATTTTTTTCCAAAAGACCCATCCAACCTCCAAAAATTTGGTCAGGTTTCTTCCAAACACCTCTAAGCTCTGGTTAAGCGCCCATTTCTATTCAGCAAGGCTGTGGACAAACACAAAGCAAAATAAATCATGGTCTCTGGGCTGGAAGAGCTTGCACTCTAGCAGGGGAGACAAAACATGCTCATAAATAATTATAATGCAAAATCAAATACGCTATAGACTGCAAAAATTGCATGAATAAAATGTGGAAGGGTATCAGAAAGGGAATGCTCACTCCTAGGAGTGTGGGGGGGGGGCGGTTATCAGGAGGCTTACAGAGAAAGGTGCATTTGATCCAGACATTAAAGAACGATCTGATATGGAAGCCAACAGGGGGTGAGGAGAGGGGAATCCAAAAGAATCAAATTTTCTAAGACAAAGAATGGACAAACTTGGGGTCCAGTGAAAAGATAAGTGATAGGACAGAGTTTTAACTTCAAGGTAGTTAGAGGCAAGTAAAGAAGCAGGTTATAAAGAAGGATAGGTTGGTTGGCTAAAAGGCTAAAGTCTGGTTAAAACAGTTTCTCTTATCTTTGCCTATTTTCTTCCTCCAGCCCTGTTTGTCCTCACCCCATTTGAGTTCTCCCGTAAACTACTGATTTTATTTGTTTACTTCTCTGACTCTTCCCAGACCAAGAGCTCCCTGAGGGCAAAGCTGGTGTCCTATTCTCTGGGTAACCACAAAGCCCAACGTGGAGCTTGGCACATGGGTGCCAGTGGGACGAGTGAATGCCATGCTGTAGGAACCATCTCTGTGAAGGAGCAGTCTGGTTAGGTTCCAGATTTTGCAGTGAATTATGATGTCTTAGCGTTAACAAGGGCGCAACACAGGACAGTCGCTCAGCATGCCCTCTGGACTGTCAGACCGACTTGGGTTGGAGTCCACCTGTGCCATTCTTTCAGTCTGGGTGAGACTCTCCACGAATGCTTTCCTGATGAACATGCATGACTCTTACCTATAAAATGATTATAATAACACTTAGCTCACAGGGTTGCTGGGGGGATTAAATCGGCCAATGTGTGCTGGACCCTGAGCACGTTGCCTGGGCCATAGTAAGTTTTTTATTTATGTAAGTTATCTTATTAACATTAAATACAGCTTGCCAATGACGGTTGGAAGGCTGCTCAAGATGTCAACGTGACATTGGCTTTATGTTTCAAAGCACAAGGCTGAATAATAACTGCTTTATTTTGGAGTCTAAAATAATACCAACATGATTCTCTTTCTGGGGTGGATATATACATACATATATATATGTATATATATATATATGTATGTATATATATGTATGTATATATATATATATTTATTTTGACATATGACACACATGCAGAAGAATGCAAAAACATTCAAATATACAGTATAGTGTATGATTATTCAGTAAATATGCTAACAACCAATGTCCAAGATATAAAATGAAATATCTGTTGCTCCTCTGAAAGCCCACACTGTGTCCCTTCCTAATTGAAACCCTCTTTCTCTTTTTAGAGGTAACCACTGCCCTGATTCTTAGGGTGATTCCGTCTTAACTCTCATAGTTTTTCTTTATAATTTCATCCCCTATGAAGTATTTTTCAATTTTATATCAGTTAAGAACACACTGTATACATTCTTCTGTGCTCTGCTTCTTTTGATCAATATTGTGTTTGTAAGATACTTCCCCCAAAAGAAGCTCTAGTTTTTTTTTACGTTGTTGTAAGAATTTCAGTGTACTAATGTACATACCACAATTTATCCATCCACTTAATGTTTATGGCCATTTTGCTGTTAATGGACACTGGGTTCATTTACAGTTTAAGACTATTATCAAAATTCTGCTTAGAACATTCTTACACATGCCTTCTGAAATGCAAATGCATGTATTTCTCTAGGGATATACCCAGGAGTGGGATTGCTGTATCATGAGTTATGTGTAACTCCAATTTGATTAGAAAATGCCAACCGTATTCTAAAGTAATTATACTAATTTCTACTCCCACCAACAGTGCAGGAGAGCTCTCATTCCTCCTCATCCCAGCCAACACTTGTTTTTATCAGATTTTTTTATTTTGCCACTCTTGGTGTGTGTGACATTGGCTTTCTGCTTATGATTTGGCTTGTACTTCCTGGTAATTGGTGGACTTAAACATCTTTGCTTATTCCTTTTAGCAGTTTGGATTTCCTTTTGGTGAAGTGCTTATTCAAGTCTTTTGCTCATTTTTTAATTGGGTTGTCTGTCTTTTTCTGATTGACTTGTGGATACAAGTTCTTTGTGGATTCTGTGTTGCATATATCTCATTCTGTGGCTTGTATTTTTACACTCTTTAAAATAGTGTCTTTTTATTAACTCAATTACTTTAATGTTATTATACTCTTTTCCTTTCCTATCATCTTTTAAAATACTGCCCAATGTCCTGAAGATATTTATAAATATATAAACACTTAAAATTTTCTTCTTTCACATTCAAGTTTACAACCCACTTGGAGTTGACTTTTGTATATGGTGTGAGAAAGGGGTCCAGTTTCATTCTGTTCCCACTTAGATACCTAGTTATCTTGGCATCATTTAATGAGAAGACAATCATTTCCCCAATTGTTCTGGAACATTTCCTGTGTCATATATCATATCAAGACATAGATGAATCTGTCTTAGGTATTCCTATTCTCTGGGTCTATTTACCTGTAACAATATCACACAGTCATAATTGCTGTAGCTTCACAAGTTTTAATATTTGGCAGAATAAATGCTCTCTCTTTGATACTCTACTCCAAGAGTGTCTCGAATATTCTTGGGATTTTTTTTTATTTCTTTACAAACTTTAATATTAGCTGGTCAATATGAAAGTCAGTCTATTGAGATTTTTATCAGAAGTGCATTGAATATGTAGTTTAATTTGGGAAAAGTTTAAATCCTTAGTATATTAACTCTTTTAATCCATGTATATGGAATATCACCCCATTTATTTAGATCTTCCTTAATGTCTCCCAATAAAGTTTTATAATTTTTTTAAAGTATTTGTGCATTCTTTCCTAGATTTTTTCACTAATGTGAAACTTTTTTTTCCTTTTTACTGTGATTTATCAAGTCAGTTATAATATCTTTCATTTATTGGGCCCTGCTGTTTTTCAGATATCATATTAACCACTTCAAATATACTATGTGTTGTATTCCTCACAACAACCTTATTAGGGACTCCTATTGTTACACTCATTTCACTTACAAACATGCTGATGTTCATAAATACTTCACCCAAATTCTTACAGTTAATAATTATCCAAGCCAGAATTTGAGCCCAGGCCTATCTGATTCCCAAATCATGCTATGTTACCTCAGTGGGAGACATGCTCTCAAGGAAGTAAGTGAATGCATGCAGCAATACTTTGGTGGGTATGAGGCAGGAAAGATTGGTGATGTGGGACACTGGCCAGGAAGGGTAGAAGGCAGGGAGTGATCTCAACACTCAGGAAACTGAAGCGAGATGTTGAGGTGAGCAATGATGGGAGATCACATAAAGTAGGGAGGTGCTGAAAACAAACATCCCCCAGTGACCATTTTTCTTAAGGCAAAGAAGAGTCAGTCAAATAGCCTGGGAGCTGTTAGGTGTCAGATTTGCTTTAGTGACATCATTCCTGGACACACAGAGTCCATATTACTAGCTTATATTATTCACTTGCTGTTTCGAAACTGAGTTTTATTACTCAATTTCCCAGTCTCTTCCAACTGGTACCTTTCATTCGGATTTTAACCTTGACATTTTTCTCTAATGCTTGTGGCAGTTTGCTCAAGCCAATTTTGGGGCTAATTTTGGGCAAACACATCTATATTGAGTACACAGGACATATGAGAACATTGCTTGCTCATATAGAAGATTTTATGAACAAAAATCATTTGACATAGTTCCTAACCATTGATCTGCATTTTTAAAATATGATTAAGAGTACAACTGGCCAAGAACTCTAAGAAGCAGGATAACAGTACAGATGGTCCCAGATTCTTAATGTCTGCCACTAGAGCTCAAAATGATGCTATTTAATGGTGTTGATGAGCCTGCCTCTTGAATTCCTCAGAAAATGCATGTTGCATTGCAGTTGATTTTGAAGAGAGAGATCTGTGCCAGGTGAGCAGCCATTAAATGCAGCTTTGGAATAATTGGGCCTTACTCCATTGTTCAGTTTATAGTAGCTGCAATAACTCAGACTGCTAAAATAGATCCAATTATGTAGAAAAATATTAAAGAAACACCAAGCATTTCCTTAGCTACCATACCTTGCCTAGAACATAATCAAGGATTTTTTTTCTTTTAGTTTGTGACCATACATAAATTAAAGGCCCAATAAAAAATACCGAAGTCCAGAAATAAAAATACAGAAGAAAACCCCACTTCACACGGGTTCAGACAATGAAGCTAGAGTACAATGAGATATTGCAAGACCGTACAAAGTAGGAGGTTTGATCAGTTTTATTAATTTAAAAAATTGGACACGATATTTAGCACAGTATAAATTTGTTTCAGAAAAAATTTGTAGTACACATTTATGTATCTGTGTCTAGGGCAAATACATAAAATTTTAAATGAAAATAAATTAGTGGGGTGCCTGGGTGGCTCAGGCATTAAGTGTCTGACTCTTGATTTTGCCTCAGGTCATGGTCTCAGGGTCCCGAGATTGAGCCCCGCGTCTGGCTCTGCACTTGAGCGTGGAACCTCCTTGAGATTCTCTCTCCCTCTCCCTCTGCTCCTCCCCCACTCACGTGTGCGCTGTCTCTCTCAGAAAGAAAGAAAGAAAGAAAGAAAGAAAGAAAGAAAGAAAGAAAGAAAGAA
>NW_027397125.1:2755073-2781046 GCF_003265705.2 Callorhinus ursinus
GAAAGAAAGAAAGAAAGAAAGAAAGAAAGAAAGAAAGAAAGAAAGAAGAAAGAAAAAAGAAATTAGTAAAATAAATTCATATATGTGCATTTTATCTTGTGGTAAATGCATGTTATCTGAGATAAAGGCTGGTAAACAATGTAGTAAATTTGAGCATTAATGTATTTTATAAATTACTTAATTGTTTCAAAGTAAAGTGAGCTTTTTTGCTCCCTTTTGGAGCCATTCCTAATCTCATTTGTCAATTGTTTCATTCCCATTTGGGGAAATTTGTTAGATTCTTTTGATTTTCCATAGCTCTTTAACTTTAAGCTAACCCCATCTTACGATATTTTGCTAAAAATGTTGTAAAAAATAAATTTTTAAGAAATTGGGAAGATACTTTTTTTAAAGAAATTTTGTTGTTCGTGGTTGTTAGGTCCTCAAGACAGTTCATTAAAAAACAACCAACCAGCCAACCAAACAACCTATTTCTCACAAACTATTGCTGGAGTTTAGCTCCAGTAAAATGTAAGAGTCTATGTACCATTTCTTATAGTTATATCATGGGAAATAAATTCTGTTTCAAGCTGAGGTGTCAGAAATGCATTTTATTCCCATGCTGAGGTGAAATGTGAACATCCTCCTCATCTGTCCCTTCTCCCATCTGAGGTCAGCCCGTGGTGAGAACTTCTACAACCCAGAACACTTACGGAGGCTTCTCTAGGCCAGGGTAGGCAGCTGGAGTACGCAGGACTAATGACGAGACTCGTGGGAAATGAGGCAGTGAGGCAATGCCTAGAGTTTAGAAGTTTGGGGGAAGAGATACAGAGTTTCAGGGTCAATTTCCTGGTTAAGTCACTAGCTTCACTATGACTCAGACCAAAGTCTTATTTCTGATACTGTTCACAAGGAGCAGCCAACCAGAATCTCTTCTCCTTTCCACCCCTTGATTCCTCCACCCAAGACGGCATTCCTCCCTAACCAAACATGAACAAGATCAATCTACCAGGCTCTCCCCTTTAGCCCTCAAGCAAGGACGCAAGCCCCTTGAGGAGTTCTCAGAGTTTCGAACACTGGTGGTGATTGAGAAACACATGGGTGATAGAGTGATTCAATTCCCTTCTTTCTCTCTGTCCTCTGCATTCCCCCCAGAACATGGAAAGGGAAATCCAGTCTGCACATATATGTTAACATATATGTTAACAATGAGTCTTGCACATAAAGGGCTAGAGTCAGAGTTCGCACGTCTCATAGGGTCTGGAAGAAAGCTTTCTGGGTCTTTTTTTCACAAAGGAGCTAATAGCTGCGCCTTACAGGAATGCATGGAGGATGAATCAGATTAATGTAGGTAAGAGTATTTAGCACACTGCTTGGCACACAGTAAGTCTTTAATAAATGATCATTTCTTTTCCCCTGATGGGATTTTTCAAAGTTTGGTCAAATGAGCAAAGCAGTTACTTTCACAAAGCCAACAACCCCTTGGCAAGTTTAATTTGAAAATTAACATACAGTATGTATTCTGCAGATCCCGTTAACAGCGGTTGTCAAATAGGGGGTCCACTGAATTAATTACACTCGACATTTTTAACAAGTAAACACCACATGGCAATTTGTAGTCAATGGTAATCTCAGATCAAACTATTTTAGCATCAAAATTTGACTTATTATGAATTAGTCTTCTCAGTTTTGAGTTTGCTTCTGTGTAGAAATGTTTGCTCATGAATTCACTGAATACAAATAAACCCCCAAAACTAAAGCGTATTTTTTGCAGTTAACAATAGGACAAAAGCAAAGCTAATCTATTTGCCATAAAGGGCATTGTTTTAGGGGGAAAGTTCATAATACAGGAAAAATTATAATATAAATGATGTTGTCAAGTCATATTTTTCAAACCATTACTCTTTGTTTCGTGTTGCAACAGAAACAAAATGAAACTAACAGTTTCAGGGGAAATTCTCATGAGAGAAGTTCTGGTTTGTATCACTTCTGAGTACATCAATTTTTGTTCACTGCAAAATGGAAAGCCACTGTGAGGCGGCATCATAAACACAGAGTGAGAATGGGATGGGAGAGACCAAGCAAAAATGGAAACAACAAGCCACTAATGTCAGGAGATCCTGGGTTTGAATTCCAGCTCACCACTCACCAGCTCCATGATGGTGGGCAATTTAAACTCTGCAAATCACAATTTCTTATTTTAATTTATTTTAATTTACTTTTTAGTAAGAACATATTTCTATAATGCTTACTATGTACTGGGTACTATCCTAAATGCTTCACAAATAACTCTTTTAATTCTCATAACAACTATACTATAGTTGTTTCTACAGCTACTATAATTTCTGAAAAGGGTTATTGTTCTCTCTCTCTTACAGATGAAGAAACTGAGGCACAGAGAGTGAACAACTTGCCCAATTGGCACAGCAGATGAGTGATGGGGCCAGGTTCAAAGCCTGGCCATCTGGTTTGCATTTAAATCCTATACATGTTGTTTTTCATAATAAAACAAAAGAAAAAGTTCAGCACATTCTTCATTGTCAGAATTTCATTACCAAGGGTGAAATATAATGTAAAAGGTATCAAAGGAATGTGCACATACAAAAAAAGTTTATTAAAAATAAAATAGTTTTAAATATGCAGAAAGAAATGTGTGCCTTAGGGATCTGGGGGGGAAAAGGGAGAAGGTGACATAAGAGGAGAAGGGAGAGGCAGAGGCGTGGGGTAGTAGGGCAGCAGAAGAAGAACGCTAAGGCCAAGGTTGGGACATCATTTACCTAACTCCTCACAACGGAAACTGCTTTCCTACCCCTCAGGAGAGAAGTGTTTATGGCAGAACTTGTCCCCAGCTTGTAGAAAACTGTACCATTGCCCCTGAATGCCACTGCTTCTCCTGAGTCATGGATATTTCTTTAAAATAAAACTTTCTGGGTGCCTGGGTGGCTCAGTCATTAAGCGTCTGCCTTCGGCTCAGGTCAAGGTCCCAGGATCCTGGGATCGAGCCCCACATCGGGCTCCCTGCTCACCGGGAAGCCTGCTTCTCCCTCTCCCTCTGCCCCTGCTTGTGTTCCCTCTCTTGCTGTGCCTCTTTCTGTCAAATAAATAAAATCTTTAAAAAAAAAACAAATAAATAAAATAAAACTTTCTAACCTAACAGAGCTCTGATTCTCTAGGGTCATTAACTGAGTTACTGCTACGTTAAGAGAGAAAACTGCAGGGTGTTGTAATGGATGCTCCCTCCAGGATGAAGGACTGGGCATTCTCCTGGCAGAAACCTCTCAGCTTTCAGGTCCTTTGGGAACTGCGTCCATTAACAAACCACCCTGCCCTTCAGGATGGATCAATCCAATGACTGACCAGTGGAGTGTGAAGGGACAGTACCCTGGCTCCAACTGGCTCAACACGGAAGGACCACCCAGCATCAAAGCTTTGCAAACCATTTGCCCAATCCTGCTGCTATCCCTTCTCTTCCATAGAGACTGATTCCAAGTGTGCTGATAAGCATCCTGTAAACTACCTCCATGTTAGAGTTTATTCTCCAAGAAACTAACTTGCAACAAGTTTCTCTTTCATGCACTATCTTATATCTATGTATCTCTGTGTATCTATGTAACTATCCATCTATCTATTTGCCTGATGACCCCAAGTTCCAATCACCGTAGCTTTAGCAGATTTCCCAGTCTCTTCCTTCTACACCAGCAGGACACCGTTGAGGGAACTGATTAACTTGGCCATGTAGAAATGATAGCAGAGGCCCCCTCAGGCTTGGATCACACTTTGCAATCCTCACTGATAGAGGTGTTCCGTGGGTATTTCAGAAGACTGAGACACTTGAAGACACAGACATGACATCATAGCCCTGACTATCTCTGGGCTGGAGATTTCCCTGGATGCTAAAAAATTCTTAATAAAATATCTTCACTGGAGAGAAAGCTAGTTTTATTCTGGAATAATATTAGGAATTATAGGGATGGGCTAAGGAAGTAATAGACTTTTTTCTAGTTAACTGGTGTGTGTGTGTGTGTGTGTGTGTGTGTGTGTGTTTGCGCATTTGATTTGTTTTTTGTTGTTGTTTTGTTTTAGGCAACAAAGGACTGCACAGACTTTACAAGCACGTCTTTGAAACGAAGCTGACCAAATTTCAGGCCTGCACATTTCTGTGGGTTCAATGATCAAATGGAGTGCTACTATTTTAAGAAATGATTAAGAGCAGCTTTTTTTAGACCCAAAATTTAATCGACATTTTTCTTGCTTTTGTCAATTGTTCTCTGACAAGCGAATTCATTTCCAAGTACATTACGCTGAATGAGCTTCCACGAGGCCCATGAATGTCCTTCCAGATTCCGTCTCAACAAGGGGGACAGTGTAGTCATCCAGATCAGAAAGCCCTCTTCAGAAGTCACATGTCACAAACCTGCTGGCAATACTGAAAGCTGGTCGAGATCTTGCCAGGATGCTGGCGAGAGGCCATGGCCCAATAATTCAAACATATGAAACCGTGGTCTAGTGCTTTTCCTCTAAGGACAGCTGAAAGACACGAAATCTCTTTTAAAGTTCAAGTTGTTATTATATATTACAAAAAAAAAGAAGATAGTAGGAAGGGAGAAATGAAGGGGGGGAAATCGGAGGGGGAGACGAACCATGAGAGACGACGGACTCTGAGAAACACACTGAGGGTTCTAGAGGGGAGGGGGGTGGGGGGATGGGTTAGCCTGGTGATGGGTATTAAGGAGGGCACGTTCTGCGTGGAGCACTGGGTGTTATACGCAAACAATGAATCATGGAACACTACATCACAAACCAATGATGTAATGTATGGTGATTCACATGACATAATTAAAAAGAAAAAAGTTCAAGTTGTTGATCTACGGACAGTAGAGCCTTCCTATACTTCCTATACTCTGCTCTGTCACCTTTTCCATTTGGATGCTTGTTAAATAAGCATAAGCACTAATGAAAACTGACACAGCTCCTTTCTGAGAGCAGGTACACCAGTGTGAAAGGGCCATCCTCTACCTGGAATAGTTCTTAAGGATGATATAACAAGGTGTAGTAAAGCATATGAGACATGAAATGCAATATTCACGTTCAAAACAAATATAAGGCAAGAGATTGTGACAGTTAAGAATTCCTTTCTTGTTCAATAGATCTAAAGAAATCAGTGCATAGAAACTGACCTTAAGACTGATCATAGGATACTCAAAAGTCTCATTTTTCCACTAAGAGAAAAAGGATATATGTGACATAATTTGAAAAAAACTCTAATGCACCAAATTTCTTATAAAAAAAATACATATGAGGGTGGATTAGGCAGGTTTCAAGACTTCGTCCCCTCACTTGCCTGTGGGGTTGGGAAGTGCGGGAGAGGAGTGGACACATGATCTCCTCTCCAGAGAAGCAAGTCATCAGGGGGTGGGGATAGGATGGGGTGGGGATCTGGTCCAAATTACACACCAGGTTGTTGGAAGGCGGTCTAGCGCTGACCATGGGCATATCAGTACAAATTTGTCCCTGCTGAAGAGCCCAAAAATTTCTTTCACAGGCTCAAACCTGCAAGAAACCTGCCTGCAGGGATCGGCATTCTCAAAATCTCCCTGGTAGAAGCCTCCACGTTTGAAAAGCTTAAGCTTGTCTCTTTCTTTCCATTTTCACTGTCCAGCATTTCCCAAAGCACGGTCTACAGAATGTTAAAAGGTATTACCCAGTAAAAATCTTCCATGGTCAAGTGCATTGGAGAAAAAAATGGGTGTGAGGAAAGCACAGATTTCCTACAGCAAAGGGCTGCAGATTCTACAACATGCTAATGTTCACTGTGACTCTCTAAGGGAGAAATAAAGCATTCACTGTGCCCCAGATTGATATGACCGCTTAACTTCTTGTTTCCAAAGAACAACTTGGGGGCCTCGTGTCACGAAGAATGTATTTTGAGAAATGTTATAGTCATTTTGGGAAATTTTATTTAAAAATCTTACAGTTCTTTGTCAGGATGCTCATTTTGTATCCATATTTAAGAATTCTTGGTTCATGCATGTCCTATATGTATTCTTTTATTTGACAGTGTGTTGGCAAATATTAAAGAAATCTAACTAAGGTATGTGCATGCTTAACTCACCTAGCATTTAGGAAAAAGGACAATTTTGTGTGCTCAAAGGCAATACATTTTTAAGGTTTCTGGAAACTTCAGTAGAAGGTTTCAAATAAATAATAGGCAGTATTAGCATAGTTTTAGGGCTTTGAGTTAAAGACACCCATTTATAGAGAGCAAACTAGTTAATCCTTACTAACGTCTCATCGCTGTGATGGAAAGGAATGCCCAAGTTGCTCGCTCTCTGGGAGCCAAAGCACTCTCTATTTGATGAAGCATCTTTGATCTGCAGCCTCTTATAATGCCTATCAACAGCCAGCAGCCAAATTTGATACCTGCTGAAGGGAGAGGTAAGCCGCTTTAACTTGAAAGGATCAGAAACAATTACAAAATCAAATGAGGTGTTACTGACATGGCAGGAAGATGTGCATGAAGAAGTGAAATATCGGGAACATGAATTAATCAACCCCCAATGCCAACAAGAATCCCCCCAAACTCATGCAATAAAACCAAACAAATACCACTGCAAACAAGAAAACAGCTAGTGTGCAAAAAATTACTTAGCCAATCTCCATGCCATAGTTCCATAATCCTTAAAATGAGAGCAGGCTTATTATAAAAATTGAAGATAATGTACATAAAACATCTAGCACAGTGATTGGCACACAGTAGATACTCAGTAAATAGTACTGTTTATTATTATTAGAACATAAAAAGGTGAATGACCGAATGCTGTCAAAATTCTAATAATTGGCTAAAACTGCCAACAATCATCAAGATGGCCTAGGCATGTTATGAAGACATAAACACTAGAAACTAGTCAATGAACACACAAACATCACTCAAAAGAGAGGGATGGAGCAAGTAAGTTACAGATGGGATTTCCATCCAAGAATCCGTGAGATTACATTTTTCCAAGGAGGACCCAGTTTTTGCCGTCTACCGTGTTGTCCTCATAAGGGCTGACAGTTGTTATTGAAGTCTCCTGAGACTGGTGTTTCATATAGAGATATCCACCAAACAGTAAAACAAAGCAAATTTGTGAAGATGTGCCTTTGAATTGCAGATTGTCTATTGCAAATTGCCTGGGAAGGAATCAGCATGAAAATGTCATCCCAGAGCATCAGGTGAAGTATCTTGGTTTCAGACGCCCCAAGAGATGTCATAGAAATAGATTCCGAGGAGCTCCTACTGGTTACCTCGTCTTCTGTCTTGTATGTACCCCACCCTTCAATGACCATCATCACAAATGAGGCATTATACTCTGCCCCCACCTAGAGCATATTGAACTATTTAAGGACAAACCCCTGTTTAATTCCTGCTGCCATGGAGACTCTTATGTGTTTTTCACCCTTAAGGCAGATGGGGTATTGAGTTGGAAAAAAAAAAAAAAAAGATTATTTGCTTCACACTAAATTCCCATTTTTATCCTCAGGGTTTTCTCTCGTGATACAAAAGCATCAGGGTTTTTGCTGAATTCGAGTGAGGATCATTTTCCCTCAGTAGAACATTTATACTAATCCTCGGCCATTCATGTATCTCAACGTCTACTTATTGGACAACACATTCCTGTAACCATAAAATATTCTGTCCCCTTGAGACACCAGTTGTCTCCAAACCGGAAGACTTGACCTTCATTTCAGCAGGGAACTGGAAGAAATGTCATTTTCCTTTGGTCTGTTAAACAATGTGACATCTTGTTCTGTCTCGGCCTCTGGCTTCAGCCCATCCCACAATGCTCAGAATCACTCACTCTGAATCACTCACTTTTTTTCTTTCCTTTCTAAAAATCGGTGGTGGATAATGATGCAGGAATGTTGTCAAATTCCTTCTAGAAATAAAATACTGGTTTTCAACAATCGGAGGGGCTCAGTCCTAGAATACTGGTTGTTGACAATCGGAGGGGGCTCAGTTCTAATCTGAAGATCCTATATGATGAAGAAAGCCTCTGTGCAAAGCCAGCATATCCTTGCAATAAGAACATGCCTCTCTGGAAAGCAGCTACTCTGCTTTAGCCAGGAGTGAGGCTGATAATAGAAGAATATAACTGAAGTTGACACATTCTCATTAGAGTAGCTGAAACAAAAGCACATATGGATCTTTCTGAATCATTGAACACACACTGCTTGATAAATTATATTCTCATTTGCAGAGACTCCGTCTCAGAATGCCTTAGCACGTAATAGCCATCCTTAGCTCAGGTTGCTACTTTTCACCACCAAAAAATGGATTCAACGGGCAGGTAGGAAGGGATCAGGAAAAGGGAACTATCAGCTACTGGCAAGTTCGTCTTCGACAAGGCCTAGTTAAATAAACCCCAACACTGAACCTCGAGACACAGTCCCTTTTCCAGAACTATCAGTCTCCAAGAAAGAGTAAGTATTCAAGCAATGTTGAAAGGGTTGGAAAGAGTGGCATAAATCTTCCTTGAAATTACGCCTCTTTGACTCTGTTTCCTCTGAGGTGTTGGTGATTACATCATTCTCCCTTGGGGTACTTAGGCAAGCGAAGTGTCCTGAGAGAAACCTGGTGCAAGGAAGCAGGTCAGATGTTAGAAAGGCTGCCCCCGGTCCCCAAATGGATGCTTCTGTGCTTTTTCACTTCAAGATCTTGAGGTCCAAATCTCAGTAAAAGCCTGTCAGTGAGGATTGTTTTCTTAGCAACAGAAACCCACTCTGAATGATTGAGGCAGAAAAAGAATGTGCCAGAAGCACATCGAGTGGCTCCCAAAACTGGCCTGGCAAAGCCAGGGAACCAGGACCAGAAATACGTGTGGGTCCCCCTCTGCTGCTAGTCCCATCTTCCCAGCTCTGGGCCCTGAGCCTGGCTACTGGCACCACTACCCTTGGCAACTGGAGATGCCCTGCTTCTTTCTTTTTAAGATTTTATTTATTTATTAGAGAGAGAGAGAGAGAGAGAAAGCACAAGCAGAGGGAGAAACAGGCTCCTTGCTCAGTCCCGCCAATGCGGAACTCGATCCCAGGGCCCTGGGATCATGACCTGAGCCAAAAGCAGATGCTTAACTGACTGAGCCACTCAGGCGCTCCTGAGGATGCCCTGCTTTTGTGCAGAATTTGCTCCTAATTCAAAGTTCCAATGAGAGCATGTGATTAGTCAAGCTGAACCCTTTTCTCAAATTTGGCTGGTGGAAGTGGGGTGGGAACAAGTACCTGGCTTCTTTCAGCTTCTTTGGTGCGAAGTAAGTGAGCAAGTGAGTTCAGGTGTTCAACACAATCTCTCCAAAAAAGAAAAGAAAAGAAGGGAAGTAGGAGGAATCTAGAAATGTTTACTCATTTGAGAACCTCTCAACATTTCTGACAAAATGCAGCCTAAACCACTTTCTGTAGGAAAGGGGCCACTGTCTTCACATTATTACCTTCAAGCCCCTCAAATTCTCTCTTGCCCTTACTCAGCAAACATAGTTTGAAAAAGACCCACTGGTAATTCAGATATAGGAGCTAACCCTAGTCCCCCAGCCCCCCAGGGATTAAGTGCCCTAAACATTTATCCAGATTCTTCTGCCGTACTAAAGTTTTACATTGCCTTTTTTCTAAGCTGAAGGTTATTTTAAAATAAAACTGTCTGAATTGCTTAAAAAAGAAGAAGAAAGAGGAAAAAAGTAAAAGCTATTTGTGATTTTTGAAGAGCAGTAATGAAAGTAACCTCAAATCTCCAATTTCCCTTCTACATGAAAAAAAAATGCCTCTAAGAATCTTAATTTCTCATTTCTCAGAACAGCTTTTAATTTTGTTTTTCTTCTCATTGGCATACTTTAATGGGAGCCCAACAGGAAAAGATAACAAAAACAAAGCTAAAAATATGTTTTAGAATCATGACACAGAAAATGTTACCCTTCTTTTTTTTAAGTAGTAGGATGGATACTATTCTGATTATAGAATCTGCATAAAGAGAAATAATCTTAGAAAAACAAAACAGAAAATATCTCCATGGTCTTTTTTTGAGTGTATGTCATTGCCAAATCCCCTGAGAAATGAAATCCCTGCTGGTTTTGCTTCCAGATGGGCGATAAACTACATGACCCCTGAAATTCTTTTTAGTGAGCCTCAGACATGAGTTGTTAACTAATGCAACACATGGCCAGGCTCCCCCGCGGAAACAAACAAAAAATTGGGCAAATTCCAGAGGATTCATCCTCAGCACTTCCCCTTCCATGGCTGTAAAAAGTAAGCTCATTTGAATTAATTGCTTTTCTTTACTTGTGGAAATCTATTCATGAAGAATTACTTTATAACCCCAGGATAAATATTGGATTTTTGCTTTGCCAGTAGTAATGTTTTGGATTTTTGGAGGGAGAATATACTCATGTATCACAAGTGTAATTAAACACTGGTTTTTATTTATTTTTTTTACCTTTTAATTTTTTTTGACTTAAAATGGATGAAAGACCTAAATGTGAGACAGGAATCCATCAAGATCCTAGAGGAGAACACAGGCAGCAACCTCTTTGACCTCAACTGCAGCAATTTTTTGCTAGACATGTCTCCAAAGGCAAGGGAAACAAAAGTAAAAATGAACTATTGGGACTTCATCAGGATAAAATGCTTTTGCACAGCAAAAGAAATTGTCGACAAAACCAAAAGATGACCTACAAAATGGGAGAAGATTTTTGCAAATGTCCTATCAGATAAAGGGCTAATAGCCAAGATCTATAAAGAACTTATCAAACTCAACACCCCCCTCCAAAAAACAAAAAAAATCCAGTCAAAAAATGGGCAGAAGACACGAAAAGACATTTCTTCAAAGAAGACATCCAAATGGTCAACAGACACATGAAAAAGTGCTCAACATCTCTTGTCATCAGGGAAATACAAATCAAAACCACAATGAGATACCACCTCATACCAGTCAGAATGGCTAAAATTAAGAAGTCAGAAAACAGAAGTTGGTGAGGATGCGGAGAAAGGGGAACCCTCTTACATTGTTGGTGGCAATGCAAGCTGGTGCAGCCACCCCGGAACACAGTATGGAAGTTCCTCAAGAAGTTAAAAATAGAGCTACCCTATGACCCCGCAATTGCACTACTAGGTATTTACCCAAAGGATACAAACATTGTGATTCGAAGGGGCACATGCACCCCGATGTGTATAGCAGCAATAGCCAAACTGTGGAAAGAGTCCAGATGTCCATCAACAGTTGAATGGAAAAGAAGATGATGTATGTATGTGTGTGTATATATATATATATATATATATATACACACACATACACACAATGGAATATTACTCAGCCATCAAAAAAGATGAAGTCTTAACCATTTACATCTACGTGGATGGAACTGGAGGGTATTATGCTGAGCGAAATAATAAGCAAAGATAAACTTTGTTTATTTTATTTTATTTTATTGTTATGTTAGTCACCATACAAAACACTGGTTTTTAAATGGTAAGAGTTACATAGTTTAGCTTGTTTTTTGCAGTAGTTAAGTAAGGAAGATCTGTATGAATTGCCCATTTTGTGATGGTTGTATTGATTATTGATGATAAGAATAAGCAATCTGATAAGTCCGTGTGTGTTGCTCTAATGCAGGTGTAACTGTTGGTTCTTTCAAACGTTGTCCCAATTTGGGAGCTTTTTTTGAAGTGTGGTTGTCACTTAATCTATGCATTACAGCACCCAGAATTTGACTACACCTATGGGTCAAGTCCACCTGATCTAGGTACCGTCCTTAATAAAAACTGACTAGAATCTTCAAATTTAAAAATATATAACATAACTTTTGGTTGAAAATAATTAGACCTTATTACTTTGTTACAAATATAGGCAGCAAATTACAAATAATTTATGTCAAGTCAAGCCTGGTTGTGGGATTAGATGGGCTACCCATCTGTTCTCTCTTGGTAAAGACCTTGGCCAAGAACAATGGAGCCAGAATGATGTCCTCACTGCCCCATCTCATTGTCTATTTCCCCCTCTCCATCTTCAACTCACATTCTTTAATCATGTGCTCCTCACTGAGGAGTGCTGGTTTGGTGGCTTTTCAGGCACTGTCATTAAGATGTCAATGCAAAGAGTTCTGTCTTATCGGCAATTGCCCAAAGTCCAGCACTTAGAGTACCATCTTTTGTCTTGAGCATTCTTCATATTACTAATGGCTGTTCCACAAATCTGTACAATGTACCAACTGCAGAGACTATGGCTTTTCTTAGAACTTTCAGACAAGAGAGCAATGCAGTGTCACACTTAAGAGTCTTTGGTTTCAGACAAATTATATGATCTCTCAGAGCCTCAGGAATGTGAAGTCTGTTACTGTGATTGGCACCCATGAAATGATAGCTGTTACTATTATTTCAGCAGAATGTCTGCTCATGCAGATGTGGGAATAAGTTAATGGAGATGTAAGGGCTTAGTTGAAAAATAAATATTGCCCAGATAAATTGCTGCCTATAGAATATTTCCTATTACTCCAAACCCTTTTTCTTTTCATTTCTTTTTTTTCTTTTTTCTTTCCTTTTCTTCCCCTTTCTTTTCTTTTCTTTTTTTAGGAGAGAGAGAGAGAGAGAGAGAGAGCACCTGAGTGGGGGGTGGGAGGGAGGGGCCTAAGGAGAGCGAGAGAGCAAATTCGAAGCAGGCTCCATGCCCAGTGTGGAGCCCCACACAGGGCTCGATCCCACGACCCTGAGATCATGACATGATCCAAAATCAAAAGTTGGATGCTTAACCAACTGAGCTACCCAGGCACCCCTTTTATAGTTTTTATTATGGAAATTTGCGAATAGTCAAAAACAGAGAGAGTATGGTATAATAAACCTACATATACCTAACTTCAACCATTGTCAACATTCTGCTGTTTATGCTTCATTCCCTCCACCCTTGTTTTTTTTTTTTTGCTGCAATATGTTAAAGTAAACCCCAGACATTGTGTTATTTTATATCTAACACTTCAGTATGTATTTCTAACTAACAAGGTCTCCCCCTCCATTTTTAAAAAGGAAACATGCCTACCTTGCCATTATCACAGATAATAACACTAACAATAATTTCTTTAATCACATTTAAACCCAAATAATATTTGGATTTCCCTAATTGTCTCAAAAATGTCTTTTTACAGTTAGCTTCTCTTTTTACTACGTTCCACACAATGTCCACACACAGCATTTAATTAATATGTTGGGTGTTCTCTATCTTACAACCACACCCCTCTCTCCCTCCCTTTATTTGTACCATTAGTTTGATAGAGAAACTGAGTCATATTCTCGGAATGTCACACATTCTGAACTTGGCCAGTCGCTTCCTCATCAAGTCAACTGTTTCTTCTCTCCTCCATATTTCCTGTAACAGAACTTCAGATCTAGAAAAATGATTAGATTCAGGTTGCATTTTGAAGACAAGATTACTTCAAGGATGATGCAAAGTCCTATTCCATCATATCACGAGGTGTGTAGTACCTGGTTGTACCTGTTCTTTTAGTGATGCTAATACTGGGCAGTGTGTCCACATGGTATGAATTTAATGTCTCCATTATGAAGTTTGCTGTCAACTTTCCTCCAAATGAGCACCTTCTCATTACATGTTTAATGACAGGAGATTTATTGTCAATGAGTAATGTACTCAAGACTTCTTGACCCACGCTTATTTCAGATGCATCCCTGGTTCCCACACCACTCCTTATTCCTAGTTTGGACAACAGTTTTATGCTTCAAAAAAAAAAAAATGGCACTTTCCTTGACAATGTTCTTAACTCTCCATTTCCCCCAATATGCTTACCCAACCCTTTTTTTTTTAAGTTGACAGATGGTTTTCTTTTTTTTTTTTAAGATTTTATTTATTTCTTTTAGAGAGAGAGAGCACTAGTAGGGAGGAGAGGGAGCAGAGAGGCAGATGTGGGGCTCGATCCCAGGACCCTGGGATCGTGACCTGAGCCAAAGGCAGACACATAACCAACTGAGCCACCCAGTTGCCCCAACAGATAGTTTTCTTCACCACCTCCCCCCTCTCCCTACCAAATGCAGATTTGTCTGTGTTTTAGAAACAGATCTCTTAGTAAGGTTCAGGACGCTCTTTAACTTGCTCTCCACTGCAAGATTGCACAATTACAATGTGGCATCATCTACTTGATAGGCCTGCTGGGCCTTCGTCTGCAAGGTCTTGTGGATTCACATAGGCTACTTGGAGAAACTTCAGTGATTTGTCAGTGACCTGGTAACACAGAAGCACCTAGAATCTTCCAGGTGATGAATGCTATTAAATAAATTATTTCTAATTAATTAATTACACATGAATTTTCACATGCCCATTGTTCACGTGGTAAACAAATAGTAAATAGCATATATTCTTATATAACCCATGGAGCCCCAGTCTTGAAAGCAAATGATTTCTTTGCATGGGAAGAAATTTAGGGTAGATTCAGAAAATCATTAAGAAAAAGGGTTTGGGGGGCACCTGGGTGGCTCAGTTGATTAACCGTCTGACTCTTGATTTCCCCTCAGATCATGAGGTCATGCCCCCAGTTGGGCTCCACACTGGGTGTGGAGTCTGCTTGGGATTCTCTCTCTCTCTCTCCCCCTCTGGCCCTCCCCTTCCACTTGTGTGCACACACAGTCTCTCTCTCTAAAAAAACCAAACAAACAAAACTGTAAAAAGTGTTTACTTTCCCAATTATCGGTATATTTAGAAATGTACTTAAAGCTTTTAAAATTCCATTTATTGGGATGCCTGGGTGGCTCAGTTGGTTAAGCATTTGCTTTTAGCTCAGGTCATGATCTCTGGGCCCTGGGATTGAACCCACGTCAGGATTCCTGCTCAGCGGGGAGTCTGCTTCTCCCTCTCCCTCTCCCTCTGCCCCAACCCTGCTCATTCTCTCTCTCTCTCTCTCAAATAAATAAATAAAATCTTTTTTAAAAATTCTGTTTGTTTACAACATACTGGAAATCATATTTAAGCATCTTAGTCAGTTTGGGTAGCTATAACAAAAGCACTATACACTGGGTGGCTTTTAAACAACAAAGATTCAGTTCTCGCAGTTCTCAAAGGTGGGAAGTCCAAGACCACAGTGCCAGCAGATTTGGTGTCTGGCAAGAGCCCACTTCCTGGTTCACAGATGACATCTTTTCCCTGTCAGCTCACACAGTGGAAGGGAGAAGCTAGCTCTCTTGGGTCACTTTGATAAGAGACCTCATGACCTAAGCACTTCCCAAAGGCCCCACCACCCACTATCATCACCTTGGGGGTTAGGTTTCCACATATGAATGGGAGGGGGGGCAAATATTCAGTTCAGAGCAAGCTGAAAAGTAAAACTTTCCCCTAACTGTGGGTTCCAAGAGCCAAACTTTGGAGGTAGGAAAGTCATCAAGATCTGGTAGTTCCTTGGGCATAACTGATATTCACATAGACTTTCAGCATCTCATGAAAAGAATACATATAATCAGTCTTCCTTGAAATGTCAAAGTGAACCTTTATAATCTCTTCATGATAAATGTACTCTTTGTGTCCTAGAGACTTTACTAGAAGATGGAGTGGCCCTGGCAAAAATTGACTGGTTTTGTTACCAACATGCTGATAAATTAGAAGCACTGATTTAATCAAATACCAAATGGGGGAGAAAAGCAAAAGGAGCCATACCTTTGAAAAGGAGATATTTCCAACACTGTCTGTCCCACTATTATCCCTGGTACCAATGAAAGATCAGGCTCAGCTGTAGCCTTCAGTTTACTATGTTAAATGTTTAAAAGATTAGAAAGTCTAAGGAGAAAGAGTAGTCTCTACCAAAAGATAGTAATACCCGTGTCACCCCGGCAAGGCACACAAAGAGGAAAAAGATTGGACATGTTTCTCAATGACCACTTTACAGTGAGGACAGGGAATGGTCAAGTCTAGGATACTAGGGGGCATGTCTCTGGCAAGGAGCATTACTTTATGAGGTCAACTGAAGTGTGTCTCCCAGCTTGACATACAAATGGAGGCTATCTCAGACAAATACAAAATGGTGTTGACATTTCCAGAGTCAATGAATGAGGAATAAGATACAAGCATTAAGTGCCCTTGATGGCTGTTTTAAATATGCATAGTGGTGTTGCTGTTAGGAATGACCTATGTAAATGCTCCCAAGGTCATTTTTAGTATCCTCAGGTCTCCTATTATCTAACTCAGTCCAACGGAAGAAGCCCTGCCAAAGGGCTCCACTTTAGGGACAGAACTAACTACCTCATTTCCAGATTGGTATAAGCTAATATTAAGACCTTCTGTTAACTGGAAGCTCATAGGGGGCACCTGCATGGCTCAGTTTGTTCATCGTTTGCGTTCAGCTCAGGTCATGATCTCAGGGTCCTGGGATCGAGCCCCACATTGGGCTCTCTACTTAGAGGGGAGCCTGCTTCTCCCTCTCCCTCTGTACTTTCCCTCCCTCCCTCTCTCTCTTTCTTAAATAAATAAAAATAAATAAAAATAAATTTAAAAACCGGGAAGCTCATAGTTGGTAGACCTTAAAATGCAATATGAAGAAAAGAGATGCCACCATCTACAACTCAAGCCACATCAAGTTATCACAGAGTAAACTTATATCACTTGGAATTTCTCTCCTCATAGTTTATATACCTAGTAGGGACACACTGTATTTGAAAAGAAAGAATGAATTTTCATAAAGTTTTGTTTGCTCTTGATAGCACATCCCATCCTGTGCCTACTTCTGGGCCATAGTCATCATCTCTTTCATTACCAAGTACCTCCTGAGTGTTCACTATATTCAAGCACTATCTTAAGTTTAGGGAGGTTTGTAGTCGAAGAAGGATAAAGTATATGCTCTGCCACATGAGAAACTGTCTGTGCCTGTCCCATAAATCCTCAAAGCACCCTATCTTGTCAAATTGTAACAGTATAGGCTTTGCATTTAAAGAGTTGCCCTGCAATGATACATTCCAAAGCCAGGTCTTCATTAAACTGATGTGAACATTCACTGGTGACATCTGTCACTTGGAATTTTTCCCTTAATAAAATCGATTGTGAACAAGTAACAAAGGCTTATTGCTTCAGGACATCTGGCATATGGAAGTGGCTCCTTGCAAAGAACCGAATGTTAAACTGTTTTCATTAAAATGGGACCCTACCTGAGCCACATACAAGTTTTGCTACAGTGAAAGACTGTTTCCTCCATCCAAGCAAAGTTGGCTATCTACTGCTCATGTGGCACAAGTGTTTCATGGGAGAATGAACAAATTATGTCTCTGAAGAGTAGCTGGATATTTATTCTGACACAGCTTCCTCCACAGGACAACCAGCAACCTCATTTGAAGTAAATTCCTTAGTCTGTTCCAATAAGAATAATTGCGTTGGAACTCTGCTCCCTGCTGTAAGGAGGGCAAATCCATTTACTGCTGTGGAAAAGTCTCTGGGATGGATCTAACCAATTCGCTTTGTGGGTTTTAATGCTGCTGAGTAAGCCAATGATATTTCAAGTTGGTGCTGGTTTGGACACAGTCAAGAGAGCTCTGTGGAGTGTTTTTTCTTCAACAACTCAATCATGACTGCCAAAACACAATCAGTATCAGAGACGTGGAGTGGTAACTCGTCTTGACAGCAGTGAACTAATGAACATCCATCATTAGATTGTTCGAACATTTTCACAATGGAATATCTGACTTTAAAAGAAATTGTCGGACAGTCTTCAGCGTCTCCATAGCATTCATCTGGAGCAATCTGCAGTGTTTATCTGTAGTTTAAATGCAAAAAGAAAAGAAAAATCACTCTAATGTTTCATGCAAGGCAGCTTCTGGAACAAAATTAATAATGACTGCAATTTGCAGAATGGTTCTCTCATGTTGTGTAGGCTAAATCCAACTAATTTAATTCCTCTGCAGTAATGGCTTAAAATATTGCAGAAGAAACATTCAAACCACTGTGAACGTGAACAGCTCTACAGTCCTGTTTACCAATCTCCTTTAGAGAATGCCCACCAACATTATTCTTGGCTCAATGACTTGTTTGCTTTCCCCCAAAAATCCAACACTGTTTCTCCAGATTCATCCACTTTCATTTTTGGTGAATTCTAATTGGCTCCCACTGAGGCTTGGCAGCCACCAAACTGATCATATGCCATTTTAATTGACTCCAGGGATATTTAACAAATTGTTCACTATTTCACTGTGCACTGAAGGCTAGCCATCACTACTCTTTTTTTTTTTTTTCTGTCACTATAACCATTGAACCATTATGACAGCCCTGCACATGACTTATTTTGTGGCGTAATTTTCTGTGCGGGACAAATAATAATGCTTCACCACCTCCATCTCTTCTACCACTGAAAATATGATGAGATTAAAGATAGACTCCTGCTTTTACATGAAAAATAATGATTGCTAGCCTGTCAATTTGTAGAGCACATTGTGACTCAATTCCATATAACACTGGCCACCTACAAAGAGGTATTGAAATGAAATCATTGTGTGATAATTCATTCCATCCTTCCAAAATGAACATTCAATCAACTTTAAAAAAAATGTAATAGACCTATTCATCAGATGTTTAATGAATGAGTTTTAAATAACACGGGATCATAGGAAACATCTTTAAAATATTTGAATCCAAGTTTTGTTTCTTTAAAAACAAATCCATTAGAGGGGGGGACATCGCACTTCATCATATTGTTTATAGACTACAAAGATTTAACTTCCTGGTAATAATTTCTAAGGCAATGAAATAAAAATATGCAAATTTCCAAGAAGCATTCAACAGAGCAGGCTTTTCTTGTTCAGAAGTTTAGGTTCTTTGACCCTTTCAATCCGGTGAGTTAACGCTGAGCACCAAAGACATCCCACATTACGGAGTGAACTGTGAGTTATGGCTCTGGATTCGGGCAAATGCACAAATGGGAAGGACAGATGGGGGAGCAGCATGCAAAGATCAGGAGAGGCCCCTCTTAAATGAGAACATGCTATAATCAGAGATGGGAAGAGCATTCTTCTGCTGACCTCTGGGAACAAATTGCATCGTGACCATTACATTGTCAATGAGCCCAAAGGCCAAATGGCAGAAGGTGCAGGGAGTTGTTATAAATTTACAACCTAATCTGCTTTCCTCACATGAGAGTTTAGAATTATAAAGCTATATTTTCATTCAATGAGCACAAAAGGGCATTTCCCCAAACCTTCAGTAATCATCTATTCATTTCTTCACATTTTTTTGTCTTTTGCCAGCCCTTGTCTTTCTTCTTTTTTTATATAATTTTTATTGTTATGTTAATCACCATACATTACATCATTAGTTTTTGATGTAGTGTTCCATGAGTCATTGTTCGTGAATAACACCCAGTGCTCCACGCAGAACGTAACCTCTTTAATACCCATCACCAGGCTAACCCATCCCCCCACCACCCTCCCCTCTAGAACGCTCAGTTTGTTTTTCAGAGTCCATCGTCCCTCATGGTTCGTCGCCCCTCTGACTTACTCCACTTCATTCTTCCCCTCCTGCTATCTTCTTCTTCTTCTTTTTTTCCCCTTAACATATATTGCATTATTTGTTTCAGAAGTACAGATCTGTGATTCAACAGTCTTGCACAATTCACAGCACTCACCATAGCACATACCCTACCCAATGCCTATCACCCAGCCACGCCATCCCTCCCACCCCCCAGCCCTCCAGCAACCCTCAGTTTGTTTCCTGAGATTAAGAATTCCTCATATCAGTGAGGTCATATGATACATGTCTTTCTCTGATTGACTTATTTCACTCAGCATAACAACCTCCAGTTCCATCCACGTCGTTGCAAATGGCAAGATCTCATTCCTTTTGATGGCTGCATAATATTCTATTGTGTATATATACCACATCTTCTTTATCTATTCATCTGTCGTTGGACATCTTGGCTCTTTCCACAGTTTGGCTATTGTGGACATTGCTTCTATAAACATTGGGGTACACGTACCCCTTCGAATCCCTACATTTGTATCTTTGGGGTAAATACCCAGTAGTGCAATGGCTGGATCGTATGGTAGCTCTATTTTCAACTGTTTGAGGAATCTTCATACTGTTTTCCAGAGTGGCTGCACCAGCTTGCATTCCCACCAACAGTGTAGGAGGGTTCCCCTTTCTCCGCATCCCCGCCAACATCTGTCATTTCCTGACTTGTTCATTTTAGCCATTCTGACGGGTGTGAGGTGGTATCTCATTGAGGTTTGGATTTGGATTTCTCTGATGCTGAGCAATGTTGAGCACTTTTTCATGTGTCTGTTGGCCATCTGAATGTCTTCTTTGGAAAAATGTCTGTTCATGTCTTCTGCCCATTTCCTGATTGGATTATTTGTTCTTTGGGTGTTGAGTTTGATAAGTTCTTTATAGATTTTGGATACTAGCCCTTTATCTGATATGTCATTTGCAAATATTTTCTCCCATTCTGTCGGTTGTCTTTTGGTTTTGTGACTGTTTCTTTTGCTGTGCAAAAGTTTTTCATCTTGGTGAAATCCCAATAGTTCATTTTTGCCCTTGCTTCCCTTGCCTTTGGCGATGTTTCTAGGAAGAAGTTGCTGTGGCTGAGGTCAAAGAGGTTGCTACCTGTGTTCTCCTTTAGGATTTTGATGGACTCCTGTCTCACGTTTAGGTCTTTCAACCATTTGGAGTCTATTTTTGTGTGTGGTGTAAGGAAATGGTCCAATTTCATTCTTCTGCATGTGGCTGTCCAATTTTCCCAACACCATTTGTTGAAGAGACTGTCTTTTTTCCACTGGACATTCTTTCCTGCTTTGTCAAAGATCAGTTGACCATAGAGTTGAGGGTCCATTTCTGGGCTCTCTATTCGGTTCCATTGATCGATGTGTCTGTTTTTGTGCCAGTACCATACTGTCTTGATGATGACAGCTTTGTGAGAGAGCTGGAAGTCCAGAATTGTGATGCCTCCAGCTTTGCTTTTCTTTTTCAATATTCCTCTGGCTATTCGGGGTCTCTTCTGGTTCCATACAAATTTTAGGATGATTTGTTCCATTTCTTTGAAAAAAGTGGATGGTATTTTGATGGGGATTGCATTGAATGTGTAGATTGTTCTAGGTAGCATTGACATCTTCACAATGTTTTTTCTTCCGATCCATGAGCATGGAACGTTTTTCCATTTCTTTGTGTCTTCTTCAATTTCTTTCCTGAGTATTTTATAGTTTTCTGAGTACAGATCCTTGGCCTCTTTGGTTAAATTTATTCCTAGGTATCTTATGGTTTTGGGTGCAGTTGTAAATGGGATCGACTCCTTGATTTGTCTCTCTTCTGTCTTGTTGTTGGTGTATAGGAATGCCACTGATTTCTGTGCATTGATTTTATATCCTGCTACTTGACTGAATTCCTGTATGAGTTCTAGCAGTTTTGGGGTGGAGTCTTTTGGGTTTTCCACATACAGTATCATATCATCTGCAAAGAGTGAGAGTTTGACTTCCTCTTTGCCGATTTGGATGCCTTTGATTTCTTTTTGTTGTCTGATTGCTATGGCTAGGACTTCTAATACTATGTTGAATAGCAGTGGTGAGAGTGGACATCCCTGCCGCGTTCCTGACCTTAGGGGAAAAGCTCTCAGCTTTTCCCCATTGAGAATGATATTCGCTGTAGGTTTCTCATAGATGGCTTTTATGATATTGAGGTATGTACCCTCTATCCCTATACTCTGAAGAGTTTTGATCAAGAAAGGATGCTGTACTTCGTCAAATGCTTTTTCTGCATCTATTGAGAGGATCTGATGATTCTTGTTCTTTCTTTTGTTAATGTATTGTATCACGTTGATTGTTTGCAGATGTTGAACCAATCTTGCAGCCCAGGGATAAATCCTACTTGGTCATGGTGAATAAAACTTTTAATGTACTGTTGGATCCAACTGGCTAGTATTTTGGTGAGAATTTTTGCATCCATGTTCATCAAGGATATTGGTCTGTAATTCTCCTTTTTGATGGGGTCTTTGTCTGGTTGGGGATCAAGGTAAGGGTGGCCTCATAAAATGAATTTGGAAGTTTTCCTTCCATTTCTATGTTTTGGAACAGTTTCAGGAGAATAGGTATTAATTCTTCTTGAAATGTTTGGTAGAATTCCCCTGGGAAGCCATCTGGCTCTAGGCTTTTATTTGTTGGGAGATTTTTGATGACTGCTTCAATTTCCTTAGTGGTTATAGGTCTGTTCTGGTTTTCTATTTCTTCCTGGTTCAATTTTGGTAGTTGATACACCTCTAGGAATGCACCCATTTCTTCCAGGTTATCTAATTTGCTGGCATAGAGTTGCTCATACTATGTTCTTATAATTGTTTGTATTTCTTTGGTGTTGGTTGTGATCTCTCCTCTTTCATTCATGATTTTGTTGATTTGGGTCCTTTCTCTTTTCTTTTTGATAAGTCTGGCCAGGGGTTTATCAATCTTGTTAATTCTTTCAAAGAACCAGCTCCTAGTTTCATTGATCTGTTCTACTGTTCTTTTGGTTTCTATTTCATTGATTTCTGCTCTGATCTTTATTATTTCCCTTCTCCTGCGGGGTTTAGGCTTTATTTGCTGTTTTTCCTCTAGCTCCTTTAGGTGTAGGGTTAGGTTGTGTATTTGAGACCTTTCTTATTTCTTGAGAAAGGCTTGTATTGCTATATACTTTCCTCTCAGGACTGCCTTTGCTGTATCCCAAAGATTTTGAACAGTTGTGTTTTCATTTTCATTGGTTTCCATGAGTTTTTTTAATTCTTCTTTAATTTCCTGGTTGACCCATTCATTCTTTAGTAGGATGCTCTTTAGCCTCCATGTGTTTGAGTTCTTTCCGACTTTCCTCTTGTGATTGAGTTCTAGTTTCAAAGCATTGTGGTCTGAAAACATGCAGGGAATAATCCCAATCTTTTGGTACCGGTGGAGACCTGATTTGTGACCTAGGATGTGATCAATTCTGGAGAATGTTCCATGGGCACTAGAGAAGAATGTGCATTCCGTTGCTTTGGGATGGAATGTTCTGAATATGTCTGTGAAGTCCATTTGGTCCAGTGTTTCATTTAAAGTCTTTATTTCCTTGTTGATCTTTTGCTTAGATGATTTGTCCATTTCAGTCAGGGGGGTGTTAAAGTCCCCCAGTATTATTGTATTGTTGTCAATGTGTGTCTTTGCTTTTGTTATTAATTGCCTTATATAATTGGCTGCTCCCATGTTAGGGGCATAGATATTTACAATTGTTAGATCTTCTTGTTCGATAGACCCTTTAAGTAGGATACAGTGTCCTTCTTCATCTCTTATTACAGTCTTTGGTTTAAAATCTAATTTGTCTGATATAAGGAATGCCACCCCAGCTTTCTTTTGGTGTCCATTAGCATGGTAAATGGTTTTCCACCCACTCACTTTCAATGTGGGGGTGTCTTTGGGTCTAAAATGAGTCTCTTGCAGACAGCATATGGATGGGTCTTGTTTTTTAATCCCACCTGATAGCCTGTGTCTTTTGATTGGGGCATTTAGCCCATTTACATTCAGGATAACTACTGAAGGGTATGAATTTAGTGCCATTGTATTGCCTGTAAGGTGACTGTTACTGTATATTGTCTGTGTTCCTCTCTGATCTATGCTGTTTTTAGGCTCCTCTTTGCTTAGAGGACCCCTTTCAATATTTCTTGTAGGGCTGGTTTCGTGTTTGCAAATTCCTTTAGTTTTTTTTGTCCTGGAAGCTTTTTATCTCTCCTTCTATTTTCAATGACAGCCTCGCTGGATATAGTATTCTTGGCTGCATATTTTTCTCGTTTAGTGCTCTGAAGATATCATGCCAGTCCTTTCTGGCCTGCCAGGTCTCTGTGGATAGATCTGTTGCCAATCTAATGTTTCTACCATTGTAGGTTACATATCTCTTCTCCCGAGCTGCTTTCAGGATTTTCTCTTTGTCTCTGAGACTCGTAAGTTTTACTATTAGATGTCGGGGTGTTGACCTATTTTTATTGATTTTGAGAGGGGTTCTCTGTGCCTCCTGGATTTGGATGCCTGTTTCCTTCCCCACATTAGGGAAGTTCTCTGGTATTATTTGCTCCAATATACCTTCTGCCCCTCTCTCTCTTTCTTCTTCTTCTGGGATCCCAATTATTCTAATGTTGTTTCGCTTATCTCTCAAACTCTGCCCTCGTGATCCTGTAGTTGTTTCTCTCTCTTTTTCTCAGCCTCTTTATTTTCCATCATTTGGTCTTCTATATCACTAATTCTCTCTTCTGCCTCATTTATCCTAGCAGTTAGCGCCCCCATTTTTGATTGCACCTCATTAATAGCCTTTTTGATTTTGACTTGGTTAGATTTTAGTTCTTTTATTTCTCCAGAAAGGTTTCTCTAATAACTTCCACGCTTTTTTCAAGCCCAGCTAGTATCTTTAAAGTCATGATTCTGAACTCTAGGTCTGACATCGTACTAATGTCCGTATTGAGTAGGTCCCTGGCAGACGGTACTACCTCTTGTTCCTTTTGCTGAGGTGATCTTTTTCGTCTTGTCATTTTGTCCAGAGGACAATAGATGAATGAGAGAACAAAATGCTAACAGGTTAACAACGTCCCCAGGGAATATACTCTATACAAATCAGAAAAGACCTGAAACCAGGGGAAAAGAAAGGAAAAGAAAGAAAAAAGAAAGAGAGAAAAAAAAAGAAAAAGAAAAAGATAAAAACAAACAAAAACAGAACAAAACAAAAAGAACAGAATATGATCAAATATGAACAGGCTAGTACATAGATCAGTGCCACAGACTGGATTTTGGGCGTATTTTGGTCTGTTAGAAGTAAGTGCCTCTGGGGGAGATGAACCATGAGAGACGATGGACTCTGAAAGACAAACTGAGGGTTCTAGAGGGGAGGAGAGTGGGGGGATGGGTTAGCCTGGTGATGGGTATTCAAGGGGGCATGTTTTGCATGGAGCACTGTGTGTTATGCACAATCAATGAATCATGGAACACTACATCAAAAACTAATGATGTAATATATGGTGATTAACATAACAATAAAAAAATAAAAAAATAAAAAATAAAAAGAATATAAACACCAAGAGTGAACTCTCAGGTAAACTACAAAAAAAAAGAAGAAGAAGAAGAAGAAGAAAGTGCCTCCTAAAATTTTAAAGGAAGAAAGACTTATATATGTCCAGAATAAGGGTTGGTACAATGAAGGGATGGAAGATGACTGTAAAGATGAAAACTATAAAAGTTTTTATAAAAGGAATTGATGAGATAAGAAGTTGTTTGAAAAAAGAAAGAAGATTTTTAAAAAAAAGAAAAAAAAAGGGAGAGAATGTGATCAGGCAGGAGACTACAACAAAGCCATACACTAGTGATTTAGGGTATATTTTGTTCTGTTAGAAGAAACTGTATCTCAAAATTTTAAAGAGAGAACAACTTATATATATATGCCAAAAATAAGGGTAACTACTATGAAGGGATAAAATATGACTCTAAAAATGAAAAATAAAAAATGTTTTTATAAAAAAGGGATTGATAAGATGTTGGTTGAAAAAGGGAAAAAGAAAAATTAAAAAAAAAACAGTTAAAAAAATTAACCTTGAAAAACTAATGAATTATGGTAAAAAAAAAGCCATGAATTCTATGTGCAGTATTCCCCTAGCGCTGGAGTTCTCCCGTTCTCCTTGATCGGTAAACTTGGTCTTGGCTGGCTGGCTGTTCGTGCTGATCTTCTGGGGGAGGGGCTTGTTGTCATGGTTCCCAAATGTCTTTGCGGGAGGCGGAATTGCCCCGCCCTTGTGGGTCCGGGCTAAGCAAGCTGCTCGGGTTTGCTCTCAGGAGCTTTTGTTCCCTGCAAGCTCTCGGCACAGCATTGGAGAACCAGGGTGAAAATGGTGGCCTCCCAATCTCCGCCCGGAGGAGCTGAGAACTCGGGGCCCCGCTCCTCAGTGCGCCCCCAGAGAAAAGCAGTCACTCCCGTGTCCCCGGTCTCCGGCCGCACTCCGTGCTCACCCGGCCTGTGACCGAGCATTTCTATCTCTGGCACCCGACCCCGT